>NC_045991.1:3346030-3712947 GCF_010909765.2 Amblyraja radiata
TACGCCACAGGGATCACCCGGGCAATCTTTCAGTTCATCTGGGGGTCGAGGATATACCGGGTGCGACGGGCCACAATGTACAAGTCAGCAGACAACGGGGGTAAAAGCGTGCCCAACGTCGCCCTCAGCCTGATGGCCACCTTTGTGTGTGGCTGCATCAGGCGGAGTGTAGAGCCAAGGCACGTGGGCACCAAGTGTCACTACCTGCTGAGGTTCTACCTGTCCCCGGTGTTGCGAAGGATGGTCCTGGCGCAGATGCCACGCAATGTGCCAGTCAGCTGGACATTGCCGCCCCATCTGTCGTCTGTGGAAAGGTTCTTCCGGACCAACACCTTTGACCACATGTCCATTGGGCAGTGGTCAGCACGGAACGTCCTGCAGGCACTGCAGGGAAAGGACTCGATGGATCTGGTGGCATGGTTCCCAGAGCAGACTGCCCAGCTTGTCTGGCAAAATGCCTCATCGCCAGAACTCACTAACAAGCACCAAGACCTGGCTTGGCTGGCGGTGAGGGGAGCCCTCCCAGACAGATCCTTCCTGCATCGTCCGAACCTCACTACCAGCGCACGCTGCCCTCGGGACGGATGCTATGGAGAGGAGACGGTTGCCCACCTCTTTGCAGAGTGTGGATTTGCAAAGAGAGTCTGGGGAGGTCGGCAAGGGTCCCTGTCACAATTTATTCCGAACAGCTCCGTCACAGAGGACTGTGATTTACGGACTGTTCCCATGGAGGCATTCAGAGACTGATATCGAGTGCTGCTGGAAGGTCATCAACTGAAAGACGCTCTTTGGTCTGCCCAAGCTTTGTTGACCTCCCAGCGGAGAGATGTCCATTGGGGAATGTTGCCGACTGGCCCGCTGCAGACTGCAGGAGTATGTGCTGAGGGACACACTGAAGCTCGGTGCAGCCAACGCCAAGGCTCGGTGGGTTCCTCTACCATGTGATTCTCCCCCTCTACATCGGGGAGCTGGGGTGGAGGATATTGCACAGAGGAGTCCCCTGCAACCTGTTTCTCTCGCGGTTCACAGACTCGCCAGCCACCTGCCACTTTTGCGGACTGCATGAATGTGTGAGCCACATGTATGCGGAGTGTGTGAAACTGCAGCCACTGTTCTAATATCTAAAGAGGCTGCTCCTTGCCTTCTGCCTTCGGACACCCTGTGCGTAGGGGAGAGTGTAGGGCTGAAGATGTCCTGGTTGGGTTGCTCCTAGGCCTGGCCAAGCTGGCCATCCGCGAGTCACAGTGCCAGGCGGAAGAGAGCTTCAAGCGAGCCGGCTGCCTGCCCCTTTTCCGGGGATACGTCCGTGCCCGGGTGGGGTTAGAGAGGGAATACGCCCTGCCCATGGGCACCCTGGGGGATTTCCAGTACCACTGGGTACCACGGGGGGGTTGAATGCATCCTTGACAAGGATTGTATTACATTTTTTGATAATTTAAAAAAAAGGCTCGGTGGGGGAGGACCACAGTCTAGGCTCCTTCCGCTGCTGGACATGGGGGGGGGGGGCAGGGTGTGGTGGAGACACCCCTCAAAAATAAGGGAAGGGATTCCACGCCAGTAGGCCACATGAGTGGCAAGGGTGGGGGAGAAATTCGTGTAAACATTATTGAATGCATGTATAGCCTCTGAGAATGTTGGATGGAGTCTTGTAAGGATCATGTATTGGATATATTTATTTCTCAAATAAAGTATATTTTGACATTTTTGAAAAGGAAGCTCTAGAAAGGACACAATCGTGACTTTTACAAGATATTCAGACGGGAATGTAATAGGAAGGCTTTAGTTTAGTTTAGAGATACAGCGCGGAAACATAGAAAATAGGTGGAGAGTAGGCCACTCAGTCCTTCCAGCCAGCACCACCATTCAGGGGCGGAAAACCCGGGGGGGGGGCAGAGGGGACACGCTCCCCCCCCCCCCCCCCCCCATGTTTTGAGGGGTGGGGGACATCCCTCCCAAGTTTTTGTAATCCGGATTTAAAAACCTGGTGAAATCTCTGCTTTCCGCGAGACAGTGGAGGTGGGACCGAAGTTCGAGGGAGATGTCGGTCAGCAGGCAATGGGGGCGGGACATGATTCAGTGGGATGGTTGGAGGAGAGAGTGGGGATAGAGCGCGGTGATTGGAGGAGGGGGACGTGGCACAGACCTGCGGCTCATCCGCAGCCAGGATCGATCCCGGCCGGGGCTCCGGCGCTGTCCTGTCCCCTCCCGAGTCCCCGTCCCCCCCCCCCCCCCCCCCCCCCCCCCCCAGTGGCCGGAGAGGTCGGCATCAAAGATCCTCCGCTATAGGATCTTTGGTCGGTAGTCAGACGGGCGCGGTGCCCCCCAGGCCCACAGCCAGCGCAGAGAAACAGCGCTAAACCAGGTCAACTCTGCCTGTCCCGCCAGGTGAGCCTATAGCCCTTCCTGGACTGGCGGGAAATATGGCCAACGCAGAGAAGCAGCGCTGGTGTCCCTTTCAGTCCAGACAGGGCTGTTAGTTAACCCGTGAGACGGGCAGAGTTGAGCTGGATTGAGCCTCCGAAGCCTCGCGCGTGCGTGCGTGGCCGCCAAAAGACTGTGTCCCCCGTCCCCTCCATGTTTTGATAGCGAGTTCCGCTCTTGCCACCATTCAATATGATCACGGCTGATCATCCAAAATCAGTATCCCGTTCCTGCTTTCTCCCTATATCCCTTAATTCCGTTAGCCCAAAGAGCTAAATCTATCTCTTGAAAACATCCACTGAATTGGCCCCCACTGCCTTCTGTGGCAGAGAATTCCCAGATTCACATCTCTCTAGGTGAAAATGATTTTCCCCATCTCAGTCCCAAATGTCCCCTTATTCTTAAACTGTGACCCCTAGTTCTGGACTTCCCCCCAACATTGGGAACAGTTTTCCTGCATCTAGCCTGTCCAATCCCTTAAGGATTTTGAATGTTTTATATGATCCCCTCACATCCTTCTAAATTCCAGTGAATACAAGCCCAGTTGATCCATTCTTTCATAATACGTCAGTCCCGCCATCCTGGGAAGTAATCTGGGAAGTACGCTGCACTCCCTCAATAGCAAGAATGTCCTTCCTCAAATGAGGAGACCAAAAATCAAATAAGAGATGTTTAGAACATAATTCTGAGACGTGATGGTTTAGCATTTTAATCTCGTTGTTTGCAAATGCAACAAATCCAAATCCTCTACAGAAAACATGTAATGATATAAAAATAGTATCAGGATTAATGTTGCACCTGCTCCACTATTCGGTGACCATGATTGATTAGTTATAATTTAGTGTAGTCTAGAGGCACAGCTTGGAAACAGGACCTTCGGCCCATCGAGTCAGCGCCGGCCAGTGATCCCCGCACACTACAAACACCAGGGAATAATTTACAATTACAGCAAGCCAATTAACCTACAAACCTGCCCGTGTTTGGAGTGTGGGAGGAAACCGAAGATCTGGGAGAAAATCCATGCCGGTCACGGGGATAACGTACAAACTCCGTACAGACAGCAGTCAGGATGGAACCCGGGTCTCTGGCGCTGTGAGGCAGCAACTCCACCGCTGCGTCAGATTTCCAGCGTCTGCATTTCATTATTATTATTACTCGCCAATGCCACACACACACAGAGAGCTGCTTGCTATGAAACTTGTTATAGAACATGGTGCTACAAGAGCAAGAGGGGGTTTCAGAGTTTCAGAATAGCATTAGCAAAAACCCCACAGGATTTTCAAAAAATAAATGTCTTCATTTAATAGCTACAAGTCTATTTTGTAACTGCAGGTAAAGACTGTATGTTTAACAGACTATCATTTGACCAGTGTCACCAAGAGAAGCAATTACTGTCAATGTCAATGGTTACCCACGGAACAGTCTGTGTTCTACAGAAACAAAGGCTTTTTTAAAGAGATACAGCGTGGAAACAGGCCCTTCGACCCACCAAGTCTGCACTGACCATCAATCACCCGTTCACACACTAGTTCTATGTTTAGTTGAGAGATACAGCGTAGAAACAGGCCCTGCGGCCCACCGAGTCCGCACCGACCATCAATCATCCGTTCACACAATAGTTACATAGAAAATAGGTGCAGGAGGAGGCCATTCGGCCCTTCGAGCCAGCACCGCCATTCATTGTGATCATGGCTGATCGTCCCCAATCAGTAACCGTGCAGTAACAAAATGTTAAATGGTCAGCTCGACATAGATTACAAGACCTACATCAAACCCAAACGAATTAGGAGCAGACGAGGGCATTCGATCCAATTTGTGATTCCAGCTGCCAAAACAGATGTGTACAGCAATTCGTTCTTCCCCCACACAATTAAAGCACGGAATAATCTTCACCCTACTATAGTCACCCAACCAGATACAATTACATTTAAGGTAGCTCTTTCTTCCCAATAACCCTTTCTGGCTTAAGTCCTCCCTCCACCACCTCCAGTTTAAATTCCATTTGGAATATTTTGGAGGACCAAGAAAACAAGAACCAAGTGCCTTCTCCCCATATCCCTTGATTCCACTAGCCCCTAGATCTCTATCTAACTCTCTCTTAAATTAGAGATTATGCTACTGGGGAGACTTTAAACTAGAATGGTTGGGGGGATGGACTCAAATAGAGAACGCTAGTAGACAGAGTGTGAGACAGGAGGCAGAGAAGGGAAGCACTCGGACCCAAAATCTAGGGGAGAAAGAAGAAAAAGAAAATAAACAGAGAATAAGAGGCGGTGGGTTGCTGAAATGTGCATATTTTAATGCTAGGAGCATTGCAAGAAAGGCGGATGAGCTTAGAGCCTGGATTGACACCTGGAAGTATGATGTTGTGGCGATCAGTGAAACATGGTTGCAGGAGGGCTGTGATTGGAAACTAAATATTCCAGGATTTCGTTGCTTCAGGTGTGATAGAATTGGAGGGGCAAGAGGTGGAGGTGTTGCATTGCTTGTCAGGGAAGATATTACAGCAGTGCTTTGGCAGGATAGATTGGAGGGCTCGTCTAGGGAGGCTATTTGGGTGGAACTGAGAAGTGGGAAAGGTGTAGCAACACTTATAGGGGTGTATTACAGACCGCCAAATGGGGAGCGAGAATTGGAAGAGCAAATATGTAAGGAGATAGCAGATATTAGTAGTAAGCACAAGGTAGTGATTGTGGGAGATTTCAATTTTCCACACGTAGACTGGGAAACACATTCTGTAAATGGGCTGGATGGTTTGGAGTTTGTAAAATGTGTGCAGGATAGTCTTTTGCAGAAATACATAGAGGTACCTACTAGAGAAGGGGCAGTGCTGGACCTCCTGTTAGGAAATGAGACAGGTCAGGTGGCGGAAGCATGCGTTGGGGAGCACTTCGGGTCCAGTGATCACAATACCATTAGTTTCAATATAATTATGGAGAGGGTCAGAACTGGACCTAGGGTTGAGATTTTTGATTGGCGAAAGGCTAACTTTGATGAGATGCGAAAGGATTTAAAAGGAGTGAATTGGGACATTTTGTTTTATGGGAAGGATGTAGAAGAGAAATGAAGGACATTTAAAGGGAAAATTTTAAGAGTACAGAATCTTTATGTCCCTGTTCGGTTGAAAGGAAATAGTAAAAATTAGAAAGAGCCATGGTTTTTAAAGGAAATTGGACACGGTTCGAAAAAAGAGCGATCTACAATAATTATAGGCAGCATGGAGTGAATGAGGTGCTTGAGGAGTATAAAGAATGTAAAAATAATCTTAAGAAAGAAATTAGAAAAGCTAAAAGATATGAGGTTGCTTTGGCAAGTAAGGTGAAAGTAAATCCAAAGGGTTTCTACAGCTATATTAATAGCAAAAGGATAACGAGGGATAAAATTGGTCCATTAGAGAGACAGAGTGGACAGCTATCTGCAGAGCCAAAAGAGATGGGGGAGATATTGAACAATTTCTTTTCTTCGGTATTCACCAAGGAGAAGGATATTGAATTATGTGAGGTAAGGGAAACAAGTAGAGTAGCTATGGATACTATGAGATTCAAAGAAAAAGAAGTACTGACACTTTTGAAAAATATAAAAGTGGATAAGTCTCCAGGTCCTGACAGGATATTCCCTAGGACATTGAGGGAAGTTAGTGTAGAAATAGCAGGGGCTATGACAGAAATATTTCAAATGTCATTAGAAACGGGAATAGTGCCCGAGGATTGGCGTACTGCGCATGTTGTTCCATTGTTTAAAAAGGGTTCTAAGAGTAAACCTAGCAATTATAGACCTGTTAGTTTGACTTCAGTGGTGGGCAAATTAATGGAAAAGATACTTAGAGATAATATATATATATAAGCATCTGGATAAACAGGGTCTGATTAGGAACAGTCAACATGGATTAGTGCCTGGAAGGTCATGTTTGACTAATCTTCTTGAAATTTTTGAAGAGGTTACTAGGGAAATTGATGAGGGTAAAGCAGTGGATGTTGTCTATATGGACTTTAGTAAGGCCTTTGACAAGGTTCCTCATGGAAGGTTGGTTAAGAAGGTTCAATTGTTGGGTATAAATGCAGGAGTAGCAAGATGGATTCAACAGTGGCTGAATGGGAGACGCCAGAGAGTAATGGTGGATGGCTGTTTGTCAGGTTGGAGGCAGGTGTCTAGTGGGGTGCCTCAGGGATCTGTATTGGGTACACTGTTGTTTGTCATGTACATCAATGATCTGGATGAAGTTGTGGTAAATTGGATTAGTAAGTATGCAGATGATACTAAGATATGTGGTGTTGTGGATAATGAAGTAGATTTCCAAAGTCTACAGAGATTTAGGCCTTTTGGAAGAATGGGCTGAAAGATGGCAGATGGAGTTTAATGCTGATAAGTGTGAGGTGCTACATCTTGGCAGGACAAATCAAAATAGGACGTACATGGTAAATGGTAGCGAATTGAGGAATGCAGTTGAACAGAGGGATCTAGGAATAACTGTGCATAGTTCCCTGAAGGTGGAATCTCATGTAAAAAAATCTTTTGGTATGCTAGCCTTTATAAATCAGAGCATTGAGTATAGAAGTTGGGATGTAATGTTAAAATTGTACAAGTCATTGGTGAGACCAATTCTGGAGTATGGTGTACAATTTTGGTCGCCCAATTATAGGAAGGATGTCAACAAAATAGAGAGAGTACAGAGGAGATTTACTAGAATGTTGCCTGGGTTTCAGCAACTAAGTTACAGAGAAAGGTTGAATAAGTTAGGTCTTTATTCTCTGGAGCGCAGAAGGTTAAGGGGGGACTTGATAGAGGTCTTTAAAATGATGAGAGGGATAGACAGAGTTGACGTGGACAAGCTTTTCCCATTGAGAGTAGGGAAGATTCAAACAAGAGGACATGACTTCAGAATTAAGGGACAGAAGTTTAGGGGTAACATGAGGGGGAACTTCTTTACTCAGAGAGTGGTAGCTGTGTGGAATGAGCTTCCAGTGGAAGTGGTGGAGGCAGGTTCGATTTTATCATTTAAAAATAAATTGGATAGGTACATGGATGGGAAAGGAATGGAGGGTTATGGTCTGAGTGCAGGTAGATGGGACTAGGGGAAAATAATTGTTCGGCACGGACTTGTAGGGCCGAGATGGCCTGTTTCCGTGCTGTAATTGTTATCTATATTACTAAAACTCTGATCTTGACCGCTTTTGGCCCACTGTGCTGCGATGTCCGACAGAACGCCACCACCGACGACCGTCATTTTTGGCCACCTCGCTCAGAGCCCCCCTCCGCCTTAAGGGTGCAGAGGATTTTTCCCATCGATGACGAATCAGAGATATTAATGGGTTTTTTTTAATCACCATTCTCTCTGCTGCCCCTGCTGGAGGGAGGGACTATAAAACCAGGAAGTGGTGTGGCCCACTCAGTCTCTGCAAGATGGACGAAGCCAAGGGTCACGTCTCTCTGAGCTCTGAATAACACTGAACAAATATCTACACAACTGTGAGTACCCTTAATGTGGTTTGAAAATGAAAATATGGTTTGTTTAAAGTAAAAAGGCACTGCCTCCAAATGGTTGTTTAGGTGCTTTGGCTTGAAGTTGAAAGGCACTTACTGCAAATGGTGGCTTGGGAGCTTTGGCTTGAAGTTGAAAGGCACTGCAAATGGTGGTGGGTGCTTTGCTTGAAGTTGAAAGGCACTAGATACTGCAAACGGTGGCGGGTGTTTTCGCTTGAAGTTGAAAGGCACTACTTACTGCAAATTGTGGCTTGGGTGCTTTGGCTTGAAGGTGAAAGGAACTACTTACTGCAAATGGTGGCATGAAGTTGAAAGGCACTGCTTACGGCAAATGGAGACTTGGGTGCTTTGGCTTGAAGTTGAAAGGCACTGCTTACTGCAAATGGTGGCGGGTGCTTTGCTTGAAGTTGAAAGGCACTACTTACTGCAAATGGTGACTTGGATGCTTTGGCTTGAAGTTGAAAGGGACTACTTACTGCAAATGGTGGCTTGTGAGCTTTGGCTTGAAGTTGAAAGGCCCACTTACTGCAAATGGTTGCTTGGGTGCTTTGGCTTGAAGGTGAAAGGCACTATTTACTGCAAATGGTGGCTTGAAGTTGAAAGGCACTACTTACTGCAAATGGTGGCTTGGGTGCTTTGGCTTGAAGTTGAAAGGAACTAACTGCAAATTGTGGCTTGGGTGCTTTGGCTTGAAGTTGAAAGGCACTACTTACTGCAAATGGTGGCTTGGGTGATTTGGCTTGCAGTTGAAAGGCACTACTTACTGCAAATGGTGGCTTGGGTGTTTTGGCTTGAAGTTGAAAGGGACTACTTACTGCAAATGGTGGCTTGGGTGATTTGGCTTGAAGTTGAAAGGCACTTCTTACTGCAAATGGTGGCTTGGGTGCTTTGGCTTGAAGGTGAAAGGAACTACTTACTGCAAATGGTGGCATGAAGTTGAAAGGCACTACTTACTGCAAATGGTGGCTTGGGTGCTTTGTTTGAAGTTGAAAGGCAGTAACTGCAAATGGTGGCTTGTGAGCTTTGGCTTGAAGTTGAAAGGCACCACTTACTGCAAATGGTGGCTTGGGTGCTTTGGCTTGAAGGTGAAAGGCGCTATTTACTGCAATTGGTGGCTTGAAGTTGAAAGGCACTACTTACTGCAAATGGTGGCTTGGGTGCTTTGGCTTGAAGTTGAATGGCACTATTTACTGCAAATGGTGGCTTGAAGTTGAAAGGCACTACTTACTTCAAATGGTGGCTTGAGTGCTTTGGCTTGAAGTTGAAAGGCACTACTTACTGCAAATGGTGGCTTGGGTGCTTTGGCTTGAAGTTGAAAGGCACTACTTACTGCAAATGGTGGCTTGGGTGCTTTGGCTTGAAGGTGAAAGGAATTACTTACTGCAAATGGTGGCATGAAGTTGAAAGGCACTGCTTACGGCAAATGGAGACTTGGGTGCTTTGGCTTGAAGTTGAAAGGCACTGCTTACTGCAAATGGTGGCGGGTGCTTTGCTTGAAGTTGAAAGGCACTACTTACTGCAAATGGTGACTTGGATGCTTTGGCTTGAAGTTGAAAGGGACTACTTACTGCAAATGGTGGCTTGTGAGCTTTGGCTTGAAGTTGAAAGGCCCACTTACTGCAAATGGTTGCTTGGGTGCTTTGGTTTGAAGGTGTAAGGCACTATTTACTGCAAATGGTGGCTTGAAGTTGAAAGGCACTACTTACTGCAAATGGTGGCTTGGGTGCTTTGGCTTGAAGTTGAAAGGAACTAACTGCAAATTGTGGCTTGGGTGCTTTGGCTTGAAGTTGAAAGGCACTACTTACTGCAAATGGTGGCTTGGGTGATTTGGCTTGCAGTTGAAAGGCACTACTTACTGCAAATGGTGGCTTGGGTGTTTTGGCTTGAAGTTGAAAGGGACTACTTACTGCAAATGGTGGCTTGGGTGATTTGGCTTGAAGTTGAAAGGCACTTCTTACTGCAAATGGTGGCTTGGGTGCTTTGGCTTGAAGGTGAAAGGAACTACTTACTGCAAATGGTGGCATGAAGTTGAAAGGCACTACTTACTGCAAATGGTGGCTTGGGTGCTTTGCTTGAAGTTGAAAGGCAGTAACTGCAAATGGTGGCTTGTGAGCTTAGGCTTGAAGTTGAAAGGCACCACTTACTGCAAATGGTGGCTTGGGTGCTTTGGCTTGAAGGTGAAAGGCGCTATTTACTGCAATTGGTGGCTTGAAGTTGAAAGGCACTACTTACTGCAAATGGTGGCTTGGGTGCTTTGGCTTGAAGTTGAATGGCACTATTTACTGCAAATGGTGGCTTGAAGTTGAAAGGCACTACTTACTTCAAATGGTGGCTTGAGTGCTTTGGCTTGAAGTTGAAAGGCACTACTTACTGCAAATGGTGGCTTGGGTGCTTTGGCTTGAAGTTGAAAGGCACTACTTACTGCAAATGGTGGCTTGGGTGCTTTGCTTGAAGTTGAAAGGCACTACTTACTGCAAGTGGTGGCTTGGATGCTTTGGCTTTAAGTTGAAAGGCACTATTTACTGCAAATGGTGGCGGATGCTTTGGCTTGAGGTTGAAAGGCACTACTTACTGCAAATAGTGGCTTGGGTACTTTGCTTGAAGTTGAAAGGCACTACTTACTGCAAATGGTGGCTTGCGTGCTTTGGCATGAAGTTGAAATGCTCTAACTGCAAATGGTGGCGGGAGCTTTGGTTTGAAGTTGAAAGGCACTACTTACAGCAAATGTGGCTTGGTTGCTTTGGCATGAAGTTGAAATGCACTAACTGCAAATGGTGGCTTGGGAGCTTTGGTTTGAAGTTGAAAGGCACTACTTACAGCAAACGGTGGCTTGGGAGTTTTGGCTTGAAGTTGAAAGGCACTACTTACTGCAAATGGTGGCTTGTGTGCTTTGACTTGAAGGTGAAAGGCACTACTTACTGCAAATGGTGGCTTGGGAGCTTTGTTTTGAAGTTGAAAGGCACTACTTACTGCAAATGGTGGCTTGGGTGTTTTGGCTTGAAGTTGAAAGGGACTACTTACTGCAAATGGTGGCTTGGGTGATTTGGCTTGAAGTTGAAAGGCACTACTTGCTGCAAATGATGGCTTTGGTGCTTTGGCTTGAAGGTGAAAGGCACTAACTGCAAATTATGGCTTAGGTGCTTTGGCTTGAAGTTGAAAGGCACTAACTGCAAATGGTGGCTTAGGTGCTTTGCTTGAAGTTGAAAGGCACTACTTACTGCAAATAGTGGCTTGGGTACTTTGCTTGAAGTTGAAAGGCACTACTTACTGCAAATGGTGGCATGAAGTTGAAAGGCACCACTTACTGCAAATGGTGGCTTGGATGTTTCGGCATGAAGTTGAAATGCACTAACTGCAAATGATGGCTTGGGAGCTTTGGTTTGAAGTTGAAAGGCACTACTTACTGCAAATGGTGGCTTGGGTGATTTTGCTTAAAGTTGAAAGGCACATCTTACTGCAAATGGTGGCTTGGGTGCTTTGGCTTGAAGTTGAAAGGCACTTACGGCAAATGGTGGCATGAGGTTGAAAGACACTATTCTCTCTGCTGCCCCTGCTGGAGGGAGGGGAGGGACTAGAAAACCAGGAAGTGGTGTGCCTCAATCAGTCTCTGCAAGATGGAGATAGTCGGAGTATTAAAAAGTGAGTGTTGTGTGTTTTGTCCAGTCTGTCCAAGATATATGTACTGCAGGAACATGCTCCTAAACATCAGGGCAAACCACGTTGGTAGTACGGGCGCGTTTTGGTGCGATATAGACCAAATACGCCGCTATGGACTACTACTACCGGCTGCGAAGCCAAACATATCGGCCACAGAGCCGAATACGACCGGAGAGAGGAGGTGAGAGAGGAGGAGGAGGAGACGCAAGCAGTGTGAGAGGAGGCAGAGACGGGGTAAAAGAGCAGGCTCTTACACGAGGCGGAGACGGGGGAAAAGAGCAGGCATTCACGCTAGGCTAACAGCTAACCCCACCCGACCGGCAGTGCCATCGCTTCTCCTCTCTAATGCCCATTCCCTGGACAACAAACTTGACGAGCTGCGTCTTCTCAAAACAACATACAGGGATATAAGAGACTGCTGTGTGTTTGTTTTCACGGAATAATGGTTCCACGGTAACATCCCGGACTCGGCGATACAGCTGGAGGTGGAGGCCTGTGCTTGTACATAAACAAGGACTGGTGTGTGAACGCTACGATAGCTGGTAAACATTGCTCTCCGTTGATAGAATTCCTCATCGTGAAATGTCGGCCTTTCTATCTGCCGAGGGAATTCTCCGTTGTTTTTGTTGTGGCTGTATATGTTGCTCCAAGTGCTAATGCAAATTCTAAGGCCAACGAAGCACTGGGAGCCCTGCATGATGCCATCAATGAGTTCCAGACCAAATATCCTGACAGCTTCATTGTGTTGCAGGGGATTTTAATCACACCAGCCTTAAGACTGTGCTCCCAAAATTCAAGCAATATGTGGATTTTGAGACCAGGGGTGAGAACATCTTGGACTTGGTTTACACCAACACCCCAGAGGCCTATAAGGCATCCCCACGCCCTCACGTGGGCCACTCTGACCACATTTCAATGTTTTTAACACTAGCCTACAGACCACTGCAAAAACAAGTCAGAGCGGAGAGAAAACACACCAGGGTCTGGCCAGAGGGAGCAGCCTCAGCACTGCAGGATTGCTTCCTGCACACTGACTGGGATGTGTTCAGGACAGCAGTATCCTATGATGACCTCATCAACATCGAGGAGTACGCAGAGACTGTAACAAGCTACATTGCTAAGTGCACCGAGGATGTCACTGTCATGAAAACTTTCACTGCACGTGGAAATGAAAAGCCATGGATGACAGCAGAGGTGCGCTCGCTGCTGAGGGCCCGTGATGCAGCCTACAGAGCCGGTTACACAGCCGCTCTTCGATCTACCAGGACTGCACTGGAAAAAGGAATCAGGGCAGCGAAACGTGCCTACGCAGGGAAAATCCAGGGACACCTCTGGAGACACCAGGAGGATGTGGAAGGGAATCCAAACATTGACGGGTTACAAGGCAAGGCAGCAGGTGACTGACACCGACACCTCTTTTCCAGATAAACTGAATAACTTCTTTGCACGTTTTGATGCAGCAAACACCACACCCAAGGGGAGAGCCAGCCCCTGCTTACAAACCGACCAGCCAGTCCTGACCATATAACCATATAACCATATAACAATTACAGCACGGAAACAGGCCATCTCGACCCTTCTAGTCCGTGCCGAACACATAATCTCCCCTAGTCCCATATACCTGCGCTCAGACCATAACCCTCCATTCCTTTCCCATCCATATAACTATCCAATTTATTTTTAAATGATAAAAACGAACCTGCCTCCACCACCTTCACCTTCCACACAACCACCACTCTCTGAGTAAAGAAGTTCCCCCTCATGTTACCCCTAAACTTCTGTCCCTTAATTCTCAAGTCATGTCCCCTTGTTTGAATCTTCCCTACTCTCAGTGGGAAAAGCTTATCCACGTCAACTCTGTCTATCCCTCTCATCATTTTAAAGACCTCTATCAAGTCCCCCCTTACCCTTCTGCGCTCCAAAGAATAAAGCCCTAACTTGTTCAACCTTTCTCTGTAACTTAGTTGTTGAAACCCAGGCAACATTCTAGTAAATCTCCTCTGTACTCTCTCTATTTTGTTGACATCCTTCCTATAATTAGGCGACCAAAATTGTACACCATACTCCAGAATTGGCCTCACCAATGCCTTGTACAATTTTAACTTTACATCCCAACTTCCATACTCAATGCTCTGATTTATAAAGGCCAGCACACCAAAAGCTTTCTTTACCACCCTATCTACATGAGATTCCACTTTCAGGGAACTGTGCACAGTTATTCCCAGATCCCTCTGTTCACCTACATTCTTCAATTCCCTACCATTTACCATGTACGTCCTATTTTGATTTGTCCTGCCAAGATGTAGCACCTCACACTTATCAGCATTAAACTCCATCTGCCATCTTTCAGCCCACTCTTCCAACTGGCATAAATCTCTCTGTAGACTTTGAAACTCTACTTCATTACCCGCAACCCCACCTATCTTAGTATCATCTGCATACTTACTAATCCAATTTACCACACCATCGTCCAGATCATTGATGTACATAACAAACAACAGTGGACCCAACACAGATCCCTGTGGCACCCCACTCGTCACTGGCCTCCAACCTGACAAACAACCATCCACCATTACTCTCTGGCATCTCCCATTCAGCCACTGTTGAATCCATCTTGCTACTCCACCATTAATACCCAACCATTGAACCTTCTTAACCAACCTTCCATGAGAAACCTTGTCAAAGGCCTTACTGAAGTCCATATACACAACATCCACTGCTTTACCCTCATCAATTTCCCGAGTAACATCTTCAAAAAATTCAAGAAGATTAGTTAAACATGACCTTCCAGGCACAAATCCATGTTGACTGTTCCTAATCAGACCCTGTTTATCCAGATGCTTATATATATTATCTCTAAGTATTCTTTCCATTAATTTGCCCACCACTGACGTCAAACTAACAGGTCTATAATTGCTAGGTTTACTCTTAGACCCCTTTTTAAACAATGGAACAACATGCGCAGTACGCCAATCCTCCGGCACTATTCCCGTTTCTAATGACATTTGAAATATTTCTGCCATAGCCCCTGCTATTTCTACACTAACTTCCCTCAATGTCCTAGGGAATATCCTGTCCGGACCTGGAGACTTATCCACTTTTATATTTCTCAAAAGTGTCATTACTTCCTCTTCTTTGATCCTCATAGTTTCCATAGCTACTCTACTTGTTTCCCTTACCTCACATAATTCAATATCCTTCTCCTTGGTGAATACCGAAGAAAATAAACTGTTCAATATCTCCCCCATCTCTTTTGGCTCTGCAGATAGTTGGCCACTCTGACTCTCTAATGGACCAATTTTATCCCTCGTTATCCTTTTGCTATTAATATAACGGTAGAAACCCTTTGGATTTACTTTTACCTTACTTGCCAAAGCAACCTCATATCTTCTTTTAGCTTTTCTAATTTCTTTCTTAAGATTCTTTTTACATTCTTTATACTCCTCAAGCACCTCATTTACTCCATGCTGCCTATAACTATTGTAGATCTCCCTCTTTTTCCGAACCAAGTGTCCAATTTCCCTTGAAAACCATGGCTCTTTACAATTTTTACGATTTCCTTTCAACCGAACAGGGACATAAAGATTCTGTACTCTTAAAATTTCACCTTTAAATGTACTCCATTTCTCTTCCACATCTTTCCCATAAAACAAACTGTCCCAATTTACTCCTTTTAAATCCTTTCGCATCTCCTCAAAGTTAGCCTTTCTCCAATCAAAAATCTCAACCCTAGGTCCAGTTTTGTCTCTCTCCATAATTATATTGAAACTAATGGTATTGTGATCACTGGACCCGAACAGTTCCCCAACGCATACCTCTGCCACCTGACCCATCTCATTTCCTAACAGGAGGTCCAGTACCGCCCCTTCTCTAGTAGGTACTTCTATGTATTGTTGCAAAAAACTATCCTGCACACATTTTACAAACTCCAACCCATCCAGCCCATTTACATGGATGCTGCTGCACCCGCTGAGTTCCTCCAGCAAGTTTGTGTACCAGCCCATTTACAGAATGTGTTTCCCAGTCTATGTGTGGAAAATTGAAATCTCCCACAATCACTACCTTGTGCTTACTACTAATATCTGCAATCTCCTTACATATTTGCTCTTCCAATTCTCGCTCCCCATTTGGCGGTCTATAATACACCCCTATAAGTGTTGCTACCCCTTTCCCATTTCTCAGTTCCGCCCAAATAGCCTCCCTAGACGAGCCCTCTAATCTATCCTGCCAAAGCACTGCTGTAATATCTTCCCTGATAAGCAATGCAACACCTCCACCTCTTGCCCCTCCAATTCTATCACACCTGAAGCAACGAAATCCTGGAATATTTAGTTTCCAATCACAGCCCTCCTGCAACCATGTTTCACTGATCGCCACAACATCATACTTCCAGGTGTCAATCCAGGCTCTAAGTTCATCCACTTTTCTTACAATGCTCCTAGCATTAAAATATACACATTTAAGAAACCCACCCTCTCTTATTCTCTGATTATTTTCTTTTTCTTCTCTCTCCCCTACATTTTGGGTCAGAGTGCTACCATTCTCTGCCCCCTGCTTCACACACTGACTGCTAGCTTTCCCAATTTGAGTCCCTCCCCCCAACCATACTAGTTTAAAGTCTCCCCAGTAGCCTTTGCAAATCTCCCCGCCAGGATATTGGTCCCCCTTGAGTTCAAGTGCAACCCGTCCTTTCTGTACAGGTCGCACCTTCCCCAAAAGAGGTCCCAATGATCCAGAAACTTGAATCCATACCCACTGCACCAGTCCCTCATCCACGCATTTATCCTCCACCTCGCTCCATAGACTCAATGGACACACGGAGAATCCTGTCTAAGGTCAACCCGTGGAAAGCAGTCGGACCCGACAACATCCCAGGACGTGTGCTCAAGAAATGTGCGGATGAGTTAGCAGATGTGCTAACAGACATCTTCAACATCTCCCTTAGTCAAGCCATTGTCCCCACATGCCTCAAAACTTCCACAATAATCCCAATAGCAAAGAAACTAGTTGTTGCCTGCCTAAATGACTACCACCCTGTCCCCAATAATAATGAAGTGCTTTGAACGCCTGGTGAAACCTAACATTACTGCCAGCTTCCCCTCATCGTTAGACCCCCTCCAGTTTGCCTAGCGCCCCAACTGTTCTACAGAAGATGCCATCTCTACCACGCTGCACACAGTACTCACTCCTCTGCAAAACAAAAACACCTACGCCAGAATCCTGTACATTGACTTCAGCTCAGCTTTTTTTTTTCTTTTTTTTTAATATTTATTTTTATTAGAAGTACGGTAAATTACAATCACACACAACACTTATATCTTAATACATTTTTTGTACCACTTCATTTTTTTTTTAAGCTTTAAGAAAAAGATAGAAGTAAGGAAAGTAAAGAAGGTGCGCAAGAGTCGTGAAGTGCAAGAGAGTGTTGGGGAAAGAAAGCCCCTTAGAAAAGAAGTTAGAGAAGGAAGTGAAGTAAGAAAGTAGACCCTAGAAAAGAAAGAAAAAGAAAGTAAGGACAATCGCTCTATTATAACATTAAACTCCGCAGAAAGACTACCAACCAAGTCTGTTTTTGCTGTTTCACCTCCCATTGCCAGGACCTGATACCATTTATTTATTTATTTATTTTTAAAATTACTATTGCACCTCATGCTTGTAATAGGTCCATAAACGTAGACCACGTCTTTTGGAATTGGTTTGCTTTACCTGCTAAGAGGAATCTCATCTCTTCCAGATGTAATGTTTCAAACATATTTGATGTCCACATTTTTATTGTTGGTGTGGGCGCATTTTTCCAGAATTTAAGTATGAGCTTTTTTCCCATTATTAGCCCGACTTCAGCTCAGCTTTTAATACCATCATCCCACAGAGACTTGTGGAGAAACTAACCCTGCTGGGCCTCAACACCACCCTGTGTCACTGGATCTTGGACTTTCTGACAGAGAGACCGCAGTCAGTCCGTGTTGGCAAGAACACTTCAGGCTCGATCACGCTGAACACCGGCTCCCCTCAAGGCTGTGTGCTCAGCCCGCTGTTGTTCACACTGCTCACACATGACTGTGCTGCCAGATTCAGGGACAATAAGATCATAAAATTCGCGGATGACACAACAGTGGTGGGACTCATCAGCGGAGATGACGAATCAATGTACAGGGAGGAAGTAAAACAACTAGTGGACTGGTGCGGCAACAATAATCTAGCATTCTGCAGAGGGTAGTGAGGGGAGCAGAGAGGATCATTGGCGTCTTCCTACCCTCGGTACAAGAACTGTTCCACAGCCGCTGTCTGAAAAGATCTCTGAGAATAGGTAAGGACAAACTGCACCCCTTCCACACACACCTGGATCTCCTGCCATCAGGCAAGAGATACCGTAGCATCAAAGCCCGGACTACAAGACTGCTAAACAGCTTCCTGCCACAGGCTGTGAGGCTGCTAAACAGTCACTCTGTACTCAGTCACCTAGTTCTGTGGCTTTGCACTGACATTTTAATAACTCTGGCACTGGCCACTCAAATCAGCTTTAAATTATTGTTTTTACTGTATTTTAATGTTGCTGTTTTATCTGCTTTTAACTATTTATACTATTTCATCAGGGACTGGATTGTTTTTATTGTTGTTATGTGTGAAATGTTTTAAGTTTCATGTGCGATGGTCTGGTATTCCCTGGGAAACGTCTTCTCATTTTGCACTGTACAACTGTTGCGTTGCAAGATGACAATAAAGGTTGATTGATTGATTGATTGAAGCCAAGGGTCATGTCTCTCTGAGCTCTGAATAACACTTAACAAATGTCTACACAACTGTGAGTCCCCTTAATGTGGTTTGGCTTGAAGTTGAAAGGCATTACTTACTGCAAATGGTGGCTTGGGTGCTTTGGCTTGAAGTTGAAAGGCACTACTTACTGCAAATGGTGGCTTGGGTGCTTTGGCTTGAAGTTGAAAGGCACTACTTACTGCAAATGGCGGCTTGGGTGCGTTGGCTTGAAGTTAAAAGGCACTACTACAAATGCACTTACTTCCTGTTTGCACTCTATATTGATTTTAGATAAAACGCTACCACTTACGGCTGTGAGTTTTGGCCATCTTACTCAGTTTCCCTCTGCTGAGCAGGTGCAGAGAATTCTTCCCATCAATGAAAAATAAAAGTGTTATTAGTGTTTAAAAAATGTTGAGAATCTCTCTCCTGTCAATCACGCCATGAAAGCCACACCTTTTCCGGTGGGTGGGGGAGGGGTTATAAAACCCGGAAGTGTGGGTGTGGCTCAGTCTCTGCATGATGGGGGAGGGAGAGGTCACGACTCTGTCTGAGCTGTGAATCAACTGAACACACTGATTGTCTTCTGAATTGTGAGTTTGGTGTTTTGTGTGGTTTTATGGTGGTTTCACCCTGCATGAAATGGTATGAAGCTGCATTTGAATTTGGTGGCCTTGCGCCCTGCTTGAAATGGAATGAAACTGCACTTGAATTTGGCGGCCTTGCATCCTGCCTGAAGTGGTATGAAACTGCACTTGAATTTGGTGGCCTTGGATCCAGCTTGAAGTGGTATGAAATTGCACTTGAATTCGGTGGCCTTGCACCCTGCTTGAAGTGGTTGGAAACTGCACTTAAATTCGGTGGCCTTGCACCCTGCTTGAAGTGGAAGGAAACTGCACTTGAATTCGGTGGCCTTGCACCCTGCTTGAAGTGGTTGGAAACTGCACTTAAATTCGGTGGCCTTGCACCCTGCTTGAAGTGGAAGGAAACTGCACTTGAATTCGGTGGCCTTGCACCCTGCTTGAAGTGGTAGGAAACTGCACTTGAATTTGGTGGCCTTGCACCCTGCTCATAGTGGTAAGAAACTGCACTTGAATTTGGTGGCCTTGCAACCTGCTTGAAATGGAATTTCAAGGAATAGTCATGAGTCAACTGCCAGCCCACCAGCCGTGAGTGAGCTGCCAGCAGATCAGGCTTGAGGGACTGAGCTGCCACCCCAAGAACCCATACCTGCACTCCAGAAAGCCCCCCCCACTGGCCATCAATATTGGAATTGGTGGAGAGGTGGAATATTGCGTCGGGGGACCAGCCCTCCCGTGTGAACATGGGACCCAACGGGTCCCACTTAGTCTAGTATGGTTATGTAGTTCTATGTTTAGTTTAGAGATACAGTGTGGAAACAGGCCCTTCAGCCCACCGAGTCCGCACCGATCATCCATTCACACATTAGTTCTATGTTATCCCACTATCTCATCTACAGGGTTAATTAATCTATGAAACCCAAGGTAGTTAAGGCTCCCTCCTCATCGCCTCTCCCTCACAGCACGGTGCTCCCTCCCCATCGCCTCTCCTTCCTCACCCACCTCCCACAGCATGGTGCTCCCTCCCCATCGCCTCTCCCTCCTCACTGCCCCTCCCCCACAGCACAGCGCTCCTTCCTCACTGCCCCTCTCACAGCATGGCGTTCCCTCCTCACACGCCTCCCACAGCATGGTGCTCCCTCCTCATGCCCCTCCCTCCTACCCCTTTCCCTGCTTGGACTGGAACCAGAGCTCAGCGTATTCCACCCCCTCGCCACTGTGCACGGTGTCTCCGCTGCTCGGCAGCTCCCGCAGGTTGGCGTACACGGCCGCTTGCTCTTCCCCCTCTCCAGATTCCCCACCTCCTTTCAGCTCCTCTGGGGCCGGCCCGTCCTCTCCACATCCCACGCTCTGGAAGGAAAGGGAAGCAGACGGGCAGTTGTGGGTTTAGTACAGAGCAGTGTGGCCCGGCATTTAATACCATGAGCGACAAGGTTCACAATTCCTGAACTCACACACACCCAGGTTCATCCATGTTGTTTATGTTCTCCTCTCACACTCTCACTCTCTCTCACACTTTCAATTTCACACACTCTCTCACCCCCTCTCGCACTGTCTCCCTCTCTCAAATGTTCTCTCACACTCACACCCACTCTCTATCACACTCACGCACTCTCTCTCACTCACACCCACTCTCTCTCACTCACACAGTTAGATAAATCAATATTCATACCACCCATTGCTAAACACTTTAATTCTGCTTCCCATTCCCACACAGACCTCTCTATCCTCGGTCTCCTCCATTGTCTGAGTGAGGCTAAATACAAATTGGAGGAACAGCATCTCATATTTTGCTTGGGCAGCTTACACCTCAGTGGTATGAACATTGATTTCTCTAACTTGAAGTAACCCCGGCATTCTCTCTCTCTCCATCCCTCCCCCACCCAAGTCGCACCAGCTTCTCATTTTCACCCAACAAACCATTACCAGTGGCCTGTTTCCTTTATCATTGTTACTTTGTTTGCTAATCTTTCATTCATTGTTCTTTATCTCTCCACATCATCGTCTATATAGAGTCATAGAGTGATACAGTGTGGAAACAAGTCCTTCGGCCCAACTTACCCACACTGGCCAACATGTCCCACCTGCCTGCGCTTGGTCCATATCCCTCCAAACTTGTCCTATCCATGTACCTCCAGAGATGCTGCCTGTCCCGCTGAGTTACTCCAGCTTTTTGTGCCCACTTTTGTATCATCTGTAGTTGAGATTAAATGCAGAGTTCCACGACCTGATTGGTGGCAGAGTGTGGGCAGTAGATCACATTGGTGTCTTGGTTTCCTGAAGCCTTCTCCATTGTCACAACTTCCCTCCTGGAGTAACAGAAGATCACAACAAGTTTATAGCACATCTGCACATCAACAAAGTCCAAGTACAAAGTTGCAGTTGTATTTGAAGTTGGTCATAAGATTATGAGGTAATTAATGATAGCAGCAGAATTAGGCCATTCGGCCTATCTAGTCAATTCCACCATTCAATCGTGGCTGATCTAACTCTCCCTCCTAACCCCATTCTCCTGCCTTCTCCCCATAACCCCTGACACCCGCACTAATCAAGAACCTATCCATCTCTGCCTTAAAAATATCCATTGACTTGGCCTCCACAGCCATCTGTGGCAAAGAATTCCACAGGGTCACCACCCTCTGGCTAAATAAATTCTTCTCATCTGCTTTCAAAAGGAACGATCTTTAATTCTGAGACCTCTGGTCCTAGACTCTCCCACTAGTGGAAACATCCTCTCCACATCCACTCTATCCAAGCCTTTCACTATTCATTAAATTTCAATGAAGTCTTCCCTCATCCTTCTAAACTCCAGCGAGTACAGGCCCAGTGCCGACAAACGCTCATCGTCCGTTAACCAACTCATTCCTGGGATCATTCACGTAAACCTCCTCTGGACCCTCTCCAGAGCCGGCACATCCTTCCTCAGATACGGGGCCCAAAATGGCTCACAATAGTCCAAAGGTCATCTGTTGCTGGCAGTTTTGTTCTGGCTTTCTTAACCTATCAGTCTGACGAAGGTCCTGACGCGAAATATCACCTATTCCTTAATCTCCAGCGATGCTGCCTGACCCGCTGAGTTCAGCACTTTGTACCTGTCCACATTCTCCACAGAGATGCTGCCTGACCCGCTGAGTTACTCCAGCACTTTGTACCTGTCCATGTTCTCCACAGAGATGCTGCCTGACCCGCTAGCCTGGCAGAAGCAGTCATAAGAAGCAGATGACAATGGGATGGATTTGGAAATGAAAATGTGGATTTATTTACACTTACCGTTGTATATACGTGTAGATGAAGAATCCAGCTAGCTCAGCGATCAGTATTATCCCTGCTGTAAGCAAAACTGCGATCCAAATATTGAACCTCTTACCTGTAAGAACAACCAGAGGTGTGTTTTCAGTTTTTACAGTTGAGTTTAGCGAGGTACAGTGAACAGCTTTTGTTGCGTGCTATCCAGTCAGCGGAAAGACAACACATGATTACAATCGAGCCGTCCACAGTGTACAGATACATGATAAGCGAATAACATTTAGTGCAAGGTAAAGTCCGATCAAAGATAGCCTGAGGGTCTCCAATGAGGTAGATAGTAGTTCAGGACCGCTCTCTGGTTGTGGTAGGATGGTTCCGTTGCCTGATAACAGCTGGGAAGAAACTGTCTCTGAATCTGGAGGTGTGTGCGTTCATTTTCACACTTCTGTACCTCTTGCCTGATGGGGGAGGGGAGAAGAGGGAGTGGCCGGGGGTGCGACTTGTCCTTGATTTCGCTGCTGGCCTTGCCGAGGCAGCGTGAGGTGTAGATGGAGTCGATGGAAGGGAGGTTGGTTTATGTGTGTTGGTCTGGGCTGCAGCCACAACTTTCTGCAATTTTATGCGGTTAGCACGCAACAAACGCTCTTCACTGTACCTCGGCACATGTGACAATAAACTAAACTGCAGCATGGTCTTATAGAGGTGTATAAAATCATGAGAGGAATAGATCGGGTAGATGCACAGTCTCTTGCCCAACGTACGGGAATTGGACACCAGATGCTATAGGTTTAAGGTGAAGGGGAAAAGATTTAATAGGAATCTGAGGGGTAACTTTTTCACACAGAGTTGGTGTATGGAACGAGCTGCCAGACGAGGTAGTTGAGGCTGGGACTATTCCAACATTTACGAAACAGTTAGACAGGTACAATAGGTCAGGTTTGGAGGGATATGGACCAAGTGCAGGCAGGTGGGACTAGTGAAAATGGGGCATGTTGGGTGGTGTGGGCAAGTTGGGCCGAAGGGCCTGTTTCCACGCTGAATGATTCTGACTCTATGACTATGTCAGACACAAAATGCTGGAGTAACTCAGCAGGGACAGGCATCATCTCTGGAGAGAAGGAATGGGTGATGTTTCGGGGCTAGACCCTTCTTCAGACCAACCCAAAACGTCACCCATTCCTTCTCTCCAGAGATGCTGCCTGTCCCACTGAGTGACTCCAGCATTTTGTGTCTACCTTCGATTTAAACCGAGGCATCTGTAGTTCCTTCCTACACACTATGACCATGACTATGGCTCGATGACTTCCCGCCCCCAGAGATGACCTCACCTTCCATTGACAGATACATCTTGAACAAGGCTTCCCCGTGTCGGTTACGGACTGAGCACAAGGCCATCACGTCCTCCCCTCCATCACCCCCTCTCAGGGTGAGGGAGCCATTAACCAGATGCCCGCCTGCCACCTGCCAGGTGTGGAGATGTTCGCAGGTTTGGTTTCCGCTGATGTTGGCAAGATGGAGGTGCCAGGTGAGATCTCTGGGTGGATTGCACCTGGCCGCACACACACAGGTGACACTCTCAGGTGTGCTAGTGCATCCCGAAACCCAGGAAATCTCCGGCGCATCTGGAGAGGGAGGAAGAAGACACGAGAGAGTTGTAAATCTGTGGAATTCTCCGCCACAGAAGGCAGTGGAGGCCAATTGACTGGATTTTTTTCAAGAGAGGGTTAGATTTAGCACTTAGGGCTAAAGGAATCAAGGGGTATGTGGGAAAAGCAGGAACCAGGGTACTGATTTTAGTAGATCAGCCATGATCATATTGAATGGCGGTGCTGGCGTGAAGGGCCGAATGGCCAACTCCTGCACCTATTTTTCTAGGAGATCAAACGCAAAATACTGGAGTAAACTCAGCGGGACAGGCAGCATCTGTGGAGAGAAGGAACTATCCTATCTGCCTCAATCACTATCCTTGGCTGCGTGTTGCAGATGCTCTCCATGGTCTGTTCAACAGTTGACCAGGGAGAACAAAAACCATCAGTCTGAAGAAGGGTCTCGCCCCAAAACGTCACCCATTCCCTCTCTCCAGAGATGTTGCCTGTCCCGCTGAGTTACTCCAGCATTTGGTGTCTATCTTCAGTAAACGGCACTGATCCAAGAATGCTGAGGCCCTGTACATGAAGGAACAGAGCTTTCTGAGAAGACTCCGCTCCTTCAACATTCAGCAAGATGCTGCAGATGTTCTACCAATCGGTGGTGGCCAGTGCCATCTTCTTCGCTGCCGTGTGCTGGGGCAGCAGGGTGAAGGATGCGGACACCAACGGGATCAACAAACTCATCAGGAAGGCCGGCTCCGTCCTGGGGGCTGTTGGATTCACGGGTGGTGGACTTGGAGGGGAGGATGCTCCTCAAACTGCGCCCCCTCTGTGACACACTGGTCAACCTGAGGAACACCTTCAGCGACAGACTGGTTCCACCAAGATGCAGCACAGAAAGCCACAGGAGATCCTTCTTCCCTGTGGCTATCAAACTGTACAACTCCTCCCCCTTCTGTTGTGGGGTAGACTGAGACTGTCTCCCCTTCCCACCCACCTCCCACGTAATCTTTGCACATCTCCCAATCCTTTCCACTCGTCACTTTAATTTCATGTTTCATGTGTTTTGTGTTGTTATGACTGTTGCAAATCAATTTCTCTCCTGTGTGTATATATTTATATTTATATAATGGTATATGGACACACTGATCTGTTTTGTAGCAAATGCCAACTACGTTCTGTTGTGCTGAAGCAAAGCAAGAATTTCATTGTCCTATCAGGGACACATGACAATAAATTCACTTGACTTGACTTGGATAAATAAAGTTATATCGTGTCGTATCGTATTGTAAAACTTGCCCCGCACATCTCCTTTATGATTTCCCCTCTCACCTTAAAGCTCTGCACTCTCAACCTTGACATTTGCACCATGGGAAAAAGATTCTGACTGTCTACCTTCTCTATGCATCTCATAGTTTTAGATATCTATCAGGCTTCGCCTCAGCCTTTGAACTGGGTGGTGAATCTGTGGAATTCATTGCCACAGACGGCAGTGGAGGCCAAGTCAGTGGATATATTTAAGGCAGAGATAGATAGATTCTTGATTAGTACGGGTGTCAGGGGTTATGGGAAGACAGGAGAATGGGGTTGGGAGGGAGAGATAGATCAGCCATGATTGAATGGCGGAGTAGACTTGATGAGCCGAATGGCCTAATTCTGTCATTTCACTTATGACCTTATGAACTTATCAACTCCATAGAAGACAACACAAATCTTTCCACCATCTTTAGTTTTGTTTAGTTTAGAGATAAAGCAAGGAAACAGGCCCTTCGGCCCACCATGTCCGCGCCGACCAGCGATCCCCGCACACTTACACTATCCCACACACACCAGGGACGATTTACAAATATACCAAGTCAATTAACCAACAAACCTGTACGACTTGAGTGTGGGAGGAAACCGGAGCATCCGGAGAAAACCATGTAGGTCATGAGGTGAACTTACAAACTCCCCACAGGCAAGCACCCGTAGTCAGGATCGAACCCGGCTCTCAGGTGCTGTGAGGCAGCAACTCTACCGTTGAACCACTGTGCCCTCCTTAAAACTCCTTATTGCTAATACACTGTAATCCAGGCAGCATTCTGCACCCTCACCACATCCTTCCTGTAATGTGGTGACCAGAACTGCACACAATGCTTCAAATAATTTTATCTAATCTTCCTCATCTTAGAAGAGGAGAGAGGGAATGTGTTGTCAAGCAGGAAAGGGTACAGAGAAGATTTATGACCATGTGGCCAGGACTCGAGGCCCTGACCTACAGGGAGAGGTTGAGCAGGCTGGGTCTCTATTCCTTGGAGCGCAGGAGGATGAGAGGTGATCTTATAGAGGTGTATAAAATCATGAGAGGAATAGATCGGGTAGACAAACGCACAGAGTCTCTTCCCAGAGTAGTGGAATCGAGGACCAGAGGACACAGGTTTAATGTGAAGGGGAAAAGATTTAATAGGAATCTAGGTGGTGACGTTTTCATACAGCGGGTAGTTGATGCATGGAACGAGCTGCCAGAGGAGGTAGTTGAGGCAGGGACTATCCCAGTGTTTAAGAAACAGACAGGTACATGGATAGGACAAGTTTGGAGGGATATGGGCCAAACGTGGGCAGGTGGGACTAATATAGCTGAGGCTGTTGATAGTAAGTTGAGCCGAAGGGCCTGTTTCCAACCTGGATTACTCTCTGAGACTATGACTTTAAGGCTTTATAACTCTACTAGACTAAGTGGGACCCGTTGGGTCCCAGCATCACACGGGAGGGCTAGTCACCAACGCAATATTCCACCTCTCCACCAATTCCAATACTGCTCGCCAGTGGGGGGGGTGGGGGGGTTGTCTGTTGCGCTAGTATGGGTGTTGCGGGCTGAAGGTACTGGTTTCCAGAGGGCTAGTATAGACATTGTGGGCCGTATGGATTCTTGGGCCTGCATCCAACGGTTGCAATGATTTTAAAAGCCAAGCCAAGGCAAACAATTGGGCTGCAGACACCCGACAACCAAAATTCATTTTGTGAACACAAACTTGTCAAAAAGGAGAGGCATATATTTGGGCTGCAGACACCGACAACCAAAATTCATTTTGTGAACACAAACCTGTCAAAAAGGCGAGGCAAACAATTGGGCTGCAGACACCCGACAACCAAAATTCATCATGAACACAAACTTGTGAAAAAGGTGAGGCAAACATTTGGGCTGCAGACACCCGACAACCAAAATTCATTTTGTGAACACAAACCTGTCAAAAAGGCGAGGCAAACCATATAATAACCATATAACAATTACAGCACGGAAACTGGCCATCTCGACCCTTCTAGTCCGTGCCGAACACATATGCTCCCCTAGTCCCATATACCTGCGCTCAGACCATAACCCTCCATTCCTTTCCGGTCCATATAACTATCCAATTTATTTTTAAATGATAAAAACGAACCTGCCACCACCACCTTCACCTTCCACACAACCACCACTCTCTGAGTAAAGAAGTTCCCCCTCATGTTACCCCTAAACTTCTGTCCCTTAATTCTCAAGTCATGTCCCCTTGTTTGAATCTTCCCTACTCTCAGTGGGAAAAGCTTATCCACGTCAACTCTGTCCATCCCTCTCATCATTTTAAAGACCTCTATCAAGTCCCCCCTTAACCTTCTGCGCTCCAAAGAATAAAGCCCTAACTTGTTCAACCTTTCTCTGTAACTCAGTTGCTGAAACCCAGGCAACATTCTAGTAAATCTCCTCTGTACTCTCTCTATTTTGTTGACATCCTTCCTATAATTAGGCGACCAAAATTGTACACCATACTCCAGAATTGGCCTCACCAATGCCTTGTACAATTTTAACATTACATCCCAACTTCAATACTCAATGCTCTGATTTATAAAGGCCAGCACACCAAAAGCTTTCTTTACCACCCTATCTACATGAGATTCCACTTTCAGGGAACTGTGCACAGTTATTCCCAGATCCATCTGTTCACCTGCATTCTTCAATTCCCTACCATTTACCATGTACGTCCTATTTTGATTTGTCCTGCCAAGATGTAGCACCTCACACTTATCAGCATTAAACTCCATCTGCCATCTTTCAGCCCACTCTTCCAACTGGCATAAATCTCTCTGTAGACTTTGAAACTCTACTTCATTACCCGCAACCCCACCTATCTTAGTATCATCTGCATGCTTACTAATCCAATTTACCACACCATCATCCAGGTCATTGATGTACATGACAAACAACAGTGGACCCAACACAGATCCCTGTGGCACCCCACTAGTCACTGGCCTCCAACCTGACAAACAACCATCCACCATTACTCTCTGGCATCTCCCATTCAGTCACTGTTGAATCCATCTTGCTACTCCACCATTAATACCCAACAATTGAACCTCCTTAACCAACCTTCCATGAGGAACCTTGTCAAAGGCCTTACTGAAGTCCATATATACAACATCCACTGCTTTACGCTCATCAATTTCCCGAGTAACCTCTTCAAAAAATTCAAGAAGATTAGTCAAACATGACCTTCCAGGCACAAATCCATGTTGACTGTTCCTAATCTGACCCTGTTTATCCAGATGCTTATATATATTATCTCTAAGTATCCTTTCCATTAATTTGTCCACCACTGACGTCAAACTAACAGGTCTATAATTGCTAGGTTTACTCTTAGACCCCTTTTTAAACAATGGAACAACATGCGCAGTACGCCAATCCTCCGGCACTATTCCCGTTTCCAATGACATTTGAAATATTTGTCATAGCCCCTGCTATTTCTACACTAACTTCCCTCAATGTCCTAGGGAATATCATGTCCCGACCTGGAGACTTATCCACTTTTATATTTCTCAAAAATGTCAGTACTTCCTCTTCTTTGAATCTCATAGTTTCCATAGCTACTCTACTTGTTTCCCTTACCTCACATAATTCAATATCCTTCTCCTTGGTGAATACCTAAGAAAATAAATTGTTCAATATCTCCCCCATCTCTTTTGGCTCTGCAGATAGCCGTCCACTCTGACTCTCTAATGGATCAATTTTATCCCTCGTTATCATTTTGCTATTAATATAGCTGTAGAAACCCTTTGGATTTACTTTCACCTTACTTGCCAAAGCAACCTCATATCTTCTTTTAGCTTTTCTAATTTCTTTCTTAAGATTCTTTTTACATTCTTTATACTCCTCAAGCACCTCATTTACTCCATGCTGCCTATAATTATTGTAGATCTCTCTCTTTTTCCGAACCAAGTGTCCAATTTCCCTTGAAAACAATGGCTCTTTCCAATTATTACTATTTCCTTTCAACCGAACAGGGACATAAAGATTCTGTACTCTTAAAATTTCACCTTTAAATGTCCTCCATTTCTCTTCTACATCTTTCCCATAAAACAAACTGTCCCAATTTACTCCTTTTAAATTCTTTCGCCTCTCCTCAAAGTTAGCCTTTCTCCAATCAAAAATCTCAACCCTAGGTCCAGTTCTGACCCTCTCCATAATTATATTGAAACTAATGGTATTGTGATCACTGGTCCCGAACTGTTCCCCAACGCATACCTCTGCCACCTGACCCGTCTCATTTCCTAACAGGAGGTCCAGCACCGCCCTTTCTCTAGTAGGTACTTCTATGTATTGTTGCAAAAAACTATCCTGCACACATTTTACAAACTCCAACCCATCCAGCCCATTTACAGAATGTGTTTCCCAGACTATGTGTGGAAAATTGAAATCTCCCACAATCACTACCTTATGCTTACTACTAATATCTGCAATCTCCTTACATATTTGCTCTTCCAATTCTCGCTCCCCATTTGGCGGTCTATAATATACCCCTATAAGTGTTGCTTATAAGTGGTCCCATTTCTCAGTTCCACCCAAATAGCCTCCCTAGACGAGCCCTCTAATATATCCTGCCAAAGCACTGCTGTAATATCTTCCCTGATAAGCAATGCAACACCTCCACCTCTTGCCCCTCCAATTCTATCACACCTGAAGCAACGAAATCCTGGAATATTTAGTTTCCAATCACAGCCCCCCTGCAACCATGTTTCACTGATCGCCACAACATCATACTTCCAGGTGTCAATCCAGGCTCTAAGTTCATCCACCTTTCTTACAATGCTCCTAGCATTAAAATATACACATTTAAGAAACCCACCCTCTATTATTCTCTGTTTATTGTCTTTTTCTTCTCTCTCCCCTACATTTTGGGTCAGAGTGCTACCATTCTCTGCCTCTTGCCTCACACACTGACTGTTAGCTTTCCCAATTTGAGTCAATCCCCCCAACCATACTAGTTTAAAGTCTCCCCAGTAGCCTTTGCAAACAATTGGGCTGCAGACACACGACAACCAAAATTCATCTTGTGAACACAAACTTGTCAAAAAGGCGAGGCAAACAATTGGGCTGCAGACACCCGACAACCAAAATTCATTTTGTGATAACAAACCTGTTAAAAAGACGAGGCAAACAATTGGGCTGCAGACACCCGACAACCAAAATTATTTTTGTGAACACAAACTTGTCAAAAAGGAGAGGCATATATTTGGGCTGCAGACACCCGACAACCAAAATTCATTTTGTGAACCCAAACCTGTCAAAAAGTCGAGGCAAACAATTCGGCTGCAGACACCCGACAACCAAAATTCATCGTGAACACAAACTTGTCAAAAAGGTGAGGCAAACAATTGGGCTGCAGACACCCGACAACCAAAATTCATCTTGTGAACACAAACTTGTCAAAAAGGCGAGGCAAACAATTGGGCTGCAGACACCCGACAACCAAAATTAATTTTGTGAACACAAACTTGTTAAAAAAAGGCGAGGCAAACAATTGGGCTGCAGACACCCGACAACCAAAATTCATTTTGTGCACACACTTGTTAAAAAGGCGAGGCAAACATTTGGGCTGCAGACACCCGACAACCAAAATTCATTATTGAGTATAGAAGTTGGGATGTAATGTTAAAATTGTACAAGGCATTGGTGAGGCCAATTCTGGAGCATGGTGTACAATTTTGGTCGCCTAATTATAGGAAGGATGTCAACAAAATAGAGAGAGTACAGAGGAGATTTACTAGAATGTTGTCTGGGTTTCAGCAACTAAGTGACAGAGAAAGGTTGAACAAGGTAGGTCTTTATTCTTTGGAGCGCAGAAGGTTAAGGGGGGACTTGATAGAGGTCTTTAAAATGATGAGAGGGATAGACAGAGTTGACGTGGATAAGCTTTTCCCATTGAGAGTAGGGAAGATTCAAACAAGAGGACATGACTTCAGAATTAAGGGACAGAAGTTTAGGGGTAACATGAGGGGGAACTTCTTTACTCAGAGAGTGGTAGCTGTGTGGAATGGGCTTCCAGTGGAAGTGGTGGAGGCAGGTTCGATTTTATCATTTAAAAATAAATTGGATAGGTATATGGATGGGAAAGGAATGGAGGGTTATGGTCTGAGTGCAGGTAGATTCGACTGTAATTGTTATATGGTTATATGACCAATAACCAACAAGACACCCTGACTCTGCTGTGTAACACACAGTATGAAATCAATAACCTCCGGAAAGAAGCCATAAGACCTGCCCTCAACCCTAGATTTGCAGGGCTGTGCAAAACGCCGACTTCACAACCACAAATCCTGCTATTTGGCAAAGACCTACCGAAGCAGGTAAAAGATCTGGACGAGGAGTCTAAAGCACTTGGACTCATAAGGGCAGGCCCCCGGAACGAGCAAGGGCACGCAACCCAGACGGTAGACCCCTACGCATCCACCAGTAGGCGTCTACAACATGGTACTGGTGAAAGCATGGGGCCCGCATATCATCCCCGGAAGTCTTTTTTAGGACAGGGCCCAGAGCGGACCCCATGGACGATGCCAAAATGGCTCACAATAGTCCAAAGGTCATCTGTTGCTGGCAGTATTGTTCTGGCTTTCTTAACCTATCAGTCTGACGAAGGTCCTGACACGAAATATCACCTTTTCCTTAATATCCAGCGATGCTCCCTGATCCGCTGAGTTCAGCACTTTGTACCTGTCCACATTCTCCACAGAGATGCTGCCTGACCCGCTAGCCTGGCAGAAGCAGTCATAAGAAGCAGATGACAATGGGATGGATTTGGAAATAAAAATGTGGATTTATTTACACTTACCGTTGTATATACGTGTAGATGAAGAATCCAGCTAGCTCAGCGATCAGTATTATCCCTGCTGTAAGCAAAACTGCGATCCAAATATTGAATCCTTGATTTTGCTGCTGGCCTTGCCGAGGCAGCGTGAGGTGTAGATGGAGTCGATGGAAGGGAGGTTGGTTTGTGTGTGATGGTCTGGGCTGCTGGCCTTGCCGAGGCAGCGTGAGGTGTAGATGGAGTCGATGGAAGGGAGGTTGGTTTATGTGTGTTGGTCTGGGCTGCAGCCACAACTTTCTGCAATTTTATGCGGTTAGCACTCAACAAACGCTCTTCACTGTACCTCGGCACACGTGACTATAAACTAAACTGTAGCATGGTCTTATAGAGGTGTATAAAATCATGAGAGGAATAGATCGGGTAGATGCACAGTCTCTTGCCCAACGTGGGGGAATTGGACACCAGATGCTATAGGTTTAAGGTGAAGGGGAAAAGATTTAATAGGAATCTGAGGGGTAACTTTTTCACACAGAGTTGGTGTATGGAACGAGCTGCCAGACGAGGTAGTTGAGGCTGGGACTATTCCAACATTTACGAAACAGTTAGACAGGTACAATAGGTCAGGTTTGGAGGGATATGGACCAAGTGCAGGCAGGTGGGACTAGTGAAAATGGGGCATGTTGGGTGGTGTGGGCAAGTTGGGCCGAAGGGCCTGTTTCCACGCTGAATGATTCTGACTCTATGACTATGTCAGACACAAAATGCTGGAGTAACTCAGCAGGGACAGGCATCATCTCTGGAGAGAAGGAATGGGTGATGTTTCGGGGCTAGACCCTTCTTCAGACCAACCCAAAACGTCACCCATTCCTTCTCTCCAGAGATGCTGCCTGTCCCACTGAGTGACTCCAGCATTTTGTGTCTACCATCGATTTAAACCGAGGCATCTGTAGTTCCTTCCTACACACTATGACCATGACTATGGCTCGATGACTTCCCGCCCCCAGAGATGACCTCACCTTCCATTGACAGATACATCTTGAACAAGGCTTCCCCGTGTCGGTTACGGACTGAGCACAAGGCCATCACGTCCTCCCCTCCATCACCCCCTCTCAGGGTGAGGGAGCCATTAACCAGATGCCCGCCTGCCACCTGCCAGGTGTGGAGATGTTCGCAGGTTTGGTTTCCGCTGATGTTGGCAAGATGGAGGTGCCAGGTGAGATCTCTGGGTGGATTGCACCTGGCCGCACACACACAGGTGACACTCTCAGGTGTGCTAGTGCATCCCGAAACCCAGGAAATCTCCGGCGCATCTGGAGAGGGAGGAAGAAGACACGAGAGAGTTGTAAATCTGTGGAATTCTCCGCCACAGAAGGCAGTGGAGGCCAATTGACTGGATTTTTTTCAAGAGAGGGTTAGATTTAGCACTTAGGGCTAAAGGAATCAAGGGGTATGTGGGAAAAGCAGGAACCAGGGTACTGATTTTAGTAGATCAGCCATGATCATATTGAATGGCGGTGCTGGCGTGAAGGGCCGAATGGCCAACTCCTGCACCTATTTTTCTAGGAGATCAAACGCAAAATACTGGAGTAAACTCAGCGGGACAGGCAGCATCTGTGGAGAGAAGGAACTATCCTATCTGCCTCAATCACTATCCTTGGCTGCGTGTTGCAGATGCTCTCCATGGTCTGTTCAACAGTTGACCAGGGAGAACAAAAACCATCAGTCTGAAGAAGGGTCTCGCCCCAAAACGTCACCCATTCCCTCTCTCCAGAGATGTTGCCTGTCCCGCTGAGTTACTCCAGCATTTGGTGTCTATCTTCAGTAAACGGCACTGATCCAAGAATGCTGAGGCCCTGTACATGAAGGGACAGAGCTTTCTGAGAAGACTCCGCTCCTTCAACATTCAGCAAGATGCTGCAGATGTTCTACCAATCGGTGGTGGCCAGTGCCATCTTCTTCGCTGCCGTGTGCTGGGGCAGCAGGGTGAAGGATGCGGACACCAACGGGATCAACAAACTCATCAGGAAGGCCGGCTCCGTCCTGGGGGCTGTTGGATTCACGGGTGGTGGACTTGGAGGGGAGGATGCTCCTCAAACTGCGCCCCCTCTGTGACACACTGGTCAACCTGAGGAGCACCTTCAGCGACAGACTGGTTCCACCAAGATGCAGCACAGAAAGCCACAGGAGATCCTTCTTCCCTGTGGCTATCAAACTGTACAACTCCTCCCCCTTCTGTTGTGGGGTAGACTGAGACTGTCTCCCCTTCCCACCCACCTCCCACGTAATCTTTGCACATCTCCCAATCCTTTCCACTCATCACTTTAATTTCATGTTTCATGTGTTTTGTGTTGTTATGACTGTTGCAAATCAATTTCCCTCCTGTGTGTATATATTTATATTTATATAATGGTATATGGACACACTGATCTGTTTTGTAGCAAATGCCAACTACGTTCTGTTGTGCTGAAGCAAAGCAAGAATTTCATTGTCCTATCAGGGACACATGACAATAAACTCACTTCACTTGACTTGGATAAATAAAGTTATATTGTGTCGTATCGTATTGTAAAACTTGCCCCGCACATCTCCTTTATGATTTCCCCTCTCACCTTAAAGCTCTGCACTCTCAACCTTGACATTTGCACCATGGGAAAAAGATTCTGACTGTCTACCTTCTCTATGCATCTCATAGTTTTAGATATCTATCAGGCTTCCCCTCAGCCTTTGAACTGGGTGGTGAATCTGTGGAATTCATTGCCACAGACGGCAGTGGAGGCCAAGTCAGTGGATATATTTAAGGCAGAGATAGATAGATTCTTGATTAGTACGGGTGTCAGGGGTTATGGGAAGACAGGAGAATGGGGTTGGGAGGGAGAGATAGATCAGCCATGATTGAATGGCAGAGTAGACTTGATGGGCCGAATGGCCTAATTCTGTCCTTTCACTTATGACCTTATGAACTTATCAACTACATAGAAAACAATACAAATCTTTCCACCCTCTTTAGTTTAGTTTAGTTTAGAGATAAAGCAAGGAAACAGGCCCTTCGGCCCACCATGTCCGCGCCGACCAGCGATCCCCGCACACTTACACTATCCCACACACACTAGGGACGATTTACAAATATACCAAGTCAATTAACCAACAAACCTGTACGACTTGAGTGTGGGAGGAAACCGGAGCATCCGGAGAAAACCATGTAGGTCATGAGGTGAACTTACAAACTCCCCACAGGCAAGCCCCCGTAGTCAGGATCGAACCCGGCTCTCTGGTGCTGTGAGGCAGCAACTCTACCGTTGAACCACTGTGCCCTCCTTAAAACTCCTTATTGCTAATACACTGTAATCCAGGCAGCATTCTGCACCCTCACCACATCCTTCCTGTAATGTGGTGACCAGAACTGCACACAATGCTTCAAATAATTTTATCTAATCTTCCTCATCTTAGAAGAGGAGAGAGGGAATGTGTTGTCAAGCAGGAAAGGGTACAGAGAAGATTTATGACCATGTGGCCAGGACTCGAGGTCCTGACCTACAGGGAGAGGTTGAGCAGGCTGGGTCTCTATTCCTTGGAGCGCAGGAGGATGAGAGGTGATCTTATAGAGGTGTATAAAATCATAAGAGGAATAGATCGGGTAGACAAACGCACAGAGTCTCTTCTCAGAGTAGTGGAATCGAGGACCAGAGGACACAGGTTTAATGTGAAGGGGAAAAGATTTAATAGGAATCTAGGTGGTGACGTTTTCATACAGCGGGTAGTTGGTGCATGGAACGAGCTGCCAGAGGAGGTAGTTGAGGCAGGGACTATCCCAGTGTTTAAGAAACAGACAGGTACATGGATAGGACAAGTTTGGAGGGATATGGGCCAAACGTGGGCAGGTGGGACTAATATAGCTGAGGCTGTTGATAGTAAGTTGAGCCGAAGGGCCTGTTTCCAACCTGGATTACTCTCTGTGACTATGACTTTAAGGCTTTATAACTCTACTAGACTAAGTGGGACCCGTTGGGTCCCAGCATCACACGGGAGGGCTAGTCACCAACGCAATATTCCACCTCTCCACCAATTCCAATACTGCTCGCCAGTGGGGGGGGGGGGGGCTGTCTGTTGCGCTAGTATGGGTGTTGCGGGCTGAAGGTACTGGTTTCCAGAGGGCTAGTATAGACATTGTGGGCCGTATGGATGCTTGGGCAGGCATCCAACGGTTGCAATGATTTTAAAAGCCAAGCCAAGGCAAACAATTGGGCTGCAGCCACCTGACAATCAAAATTCATTTTGTGAACACAAACTTGTCAAAAAGGCGAGGCAAACATTTGGGCTGCAGACACCCGACAACCAAAATTCATTTTGTGAACACAAACTTGTCAAAAAGGAGAGGCATATATTTGGGCTGCAGACACCCGACAACCAAAATTCATTTTGTGAACACAAACCTGTCAAAAAGGCGAGGCAAACCATATAATACCCATATTACAATTACAGCACGGAAACAGGCCATCTCGACACTTCTAGTCCGTGCCGAACAAATATTCTCCCCTAGTCCCATATACCTGCGCTCAGACCATAACCCTCCATTCCTTTCCGGTCCATATAACTATCCAATTTATTTTTAAATGATAAAAACGAACCTGCCTCCACCACCTTCACCTTCCACACAGCCACCACTCTGAGTAAAGAAGTTCCCCCTCATGTTACCCCTAAACTTCTGTCCCTTAATTCTCAAGTCATGTCCCCTTGTTTGAATCTTCCCTACTCTCAGTGGGAAAAGCTTATCCACGTCAACTCTGTCTATCCCTCTCATCATTTTAAAGACCTCTATCAAGTCCCCCCTTAACCTTCTGCGCTCCAAAGAATAAAGCCCTAACTTGTTCAACCTTTCTCTGTAACTCAGTTGCTGAAACCCAGGCAACATTCTAGTAAATCTCCTCTGTACTCTCTCTATTTTGTTGACATCCTTCCTATAATTAGGCGACCAAAATTGTACACCATACTCCAGAATTTGCCTCACCAATGCCTTGTACAATTTTAACATTACATCCCAACTTCTATACTCAATGCTCTGATTTATAAAGGCCAGCACACCAAAAGCTTTCTTTACCACCCTATCTACATGAGATTCCACTTTCAGGGAACTGTGCACAGTTATTCCCAGATCCCTCTGTTCACCTGCATTCTTCAATTCCCTACCATTTACCATGTACGTCCTATTTTGATTTGTCCTGCCAAGATGTAGCACCTCACACTTATCAGCATTAAACTCCATCTGCCATCTTTCAGCCCACTCTTCCAACTGGCATAAATCTCTCTGTAGACTTTGAAAATCTACTTCATTATCCACAACCCCACCTATCTTAGTATCATCTGCATGCTTACTAATCCAATTTACCACACCATCATCCAGGTCATTGATGTACATGACAAACAACAGTGGACCCAACACAGATCCCTGTGGCACCCCACTAGTCACTGGCCTCCAACCTGACAAACAACCATCCACCAGTACTCTCTGGCATCTCCCATTCAGTCACTGTTGAATCCATCTTGCTACTCCACCATTAATACCCAACAATTGAACCTTCTTAATCAACCTTCCATGAGGAACCTTGTCAAAGGCCTTACTGAAGTCCATATATACAACATCCACTGCTTTACGCTCATCAATTTCCCGAGTAACCTCTTCAAAAAATTCAAGAAGATTAGTCAAACATGACCTTCCAGGCACAAATCCATGTTGACTGTTCCTAATCTGCCCCTGTTTATCCAGATGCTTATATATATTATCTCTAAGTATCCTTTCCATTAATTTGCCCACCACTGACGTCAAACTAACAGGTCTATAATTGCTAGGTTTACTCTTAGACCCCTTTTTAAACAATGGAACAACATGCGCAGTACGCCAATCCTCCGGCACTATTCCCGTTTCCAATGACATTTGAAATATTTGTCATAGCCCCTGCTATTTCTACACTAACTTCCCTCAATGTCCTAGGGAATATCATGTCCCGACCTGGAGACTTATCCACTTTTATATTTCTCAAAAGTGTCAGTACTTCCTCTTCTTTGAATCTCATAGTTTCCATAGCTACTCTACTTGTTTCCCTTACCTCACATAATTCAATATCCTTCTCCTTGGTGAATACCTAAGAAAATAAATTGTTCAATATCTCCCCATCTCTTTTGGCTCTGCAGATAGCTGTCCACTCTGACTCTCTAATGGATCAATTTTATCCCTCGTTATCATTTTGCTATTAATATAGCTGTAGAAACCCTTTGGATTTACTTTCACCTTACTTGCCAAAGCAACCTCATATCTTCTTTTAGCTTTTCTAATTTCTTTCTTAAGATTCTTTTTACATTCTTTATACTCTGAGGAGCACCTCATTTACTCCATGCTGCCTATAATTATTGTAGATCTCTCTCTTTTTCCGAACCAAGTGTCCAATTTCCCTTGAAAACAATGGCTCTTTCCAATTATTACTATTTCCTTTCAACCGAACAGGGACATAAAGATTCTGTACTCTTAAAATTTCACCTTTAAATGTCCTCCATTTCTCTTCTACATCTTTCCCATAAAAAAAACTGTCCCAATTTACTCCTTTTAAATTCTTTCGCATCTCCTCAAAGTTAGCCTTTCTCCAATCAAAAATCTCAACCCTAGGTCCAGTTCTGACCCTCTCCATAATTATATTGAAACTAATGGTATTGTGATCACTGGTCCCGAACTGTTCCCCAACGCATACCTCTGCCACCTGACCCGTCTCATTTCCTAACAGGAGGTCCAGCACCGCCCCTTCTCTAGTAGGTACTTCTATGTATTGTTGCAAAAGACTATCCTGCACACATTTTACAAACTCCAACCCATCCAGCCCATTTACAGAATGTGTTTCCCAGTCTATGTGTGGAAAATTAAAATCTCCCACAATCACTACCTTGTGCTTACTATTAATATCTGCAATCTCCTTACATATTTGCTCTTCCAATTCTCGCTCCCCATTTGGCGGTCTATAATATACCCCTATAAGTGTTGCTTATAAGTGGTCCCATTTCTCAGTTCCACCCAAATAGCCTCCCTAGACGAGCCCTCTAATCTATCCTGCCAAAGCACTGCTGTAATATCTTCCCTGATAAGCAATGCAACACCTCCACCTCTTGCCCCTCCAATTCTATCACACCTGAAGCAACGAAATCCTGGAATATTTAGTTTCCAATCACAGCCCCCCTGCAACCATGTTTCACTGATCGCCACAACATCATACTTCCAGGTGTCAATCCAGGCTCTAAGTTCATCCACCTTTCTTACAATGCTCCTAGCATTAAAATATACACATTTAAGAAACCCACCCTCTATTATTCTCTGTTTATTGTCTTTTTCTTCTCTCTCCCCTACATTTTGGGTCAGAGTGCTACCATTCTCTGCCTCCTGCCTCACACACTGACTGTTAGCTTTCCCAATTTGAGTCCCTCCCCCCAACCATACTAGTTTAAAGTCTCCCCAGTAGCCTTTGCAAACAATTGGGCTGCAGACACCCAACAACCAAAATTCATTTTGTGAACACAACTTGTTAAAAAAAGGCGAGGCAAACAATTGGGCTGCAGACACCCGACAACCAAAATTCATTTTGTGATAACAAACCTGTTAAAAAGGCTAGGCAAACATTTGGGCTGCAGACACCCGACAAACAAAATTCATTTTGTGAACACAAACTTGCCAAAAAGGAGAGGCATATATTTGGGCTGCAGACACCCGACAACCAAAATTCATTTTGTGAACCCAAACCTGTCAAAATGTCGAGGCAAACAATTGGGCTGCAGACACCCGACAACCAAAATTCATCGTGATCACAAACTTGTCAAAAAGACGCGGCACACAATTGGGCTGCAGACACCCGACAACCAAAATTCATTTTGTGAACACAAATTGTTAAAAAAAGGCGAGGCAAACAATTGGGCTGCAGACACCCGACAACCAAAATTAATTTTGTGAACACAAACTTGTTAAAAATGGGCGAAGCAAACAATTGGGCTGCAGACACCCGACAACCAAAATTCATTTTGTGAACACAAACTTGTCAAAAAGGCGCGGCACACAATTGGGCTGCAGACACCCGACAACCAAAATTCATTTTGTGCACACACTTATTAAAAAGGCGAGGCAAACATTTGGGCAACAGACACCCGACAACCAAAATTCATCGTGAACACAAACTTGTCAAAAAGGCGCGGGGCTGCAGACACCCGACAACCAAAATTCATTTTGTGAACACAAACTTGTTAAAAAAAGGTGAGGCAAACAATTGGGCTGCAGACACCCGACAACCAAAATTCATCCTGTGAACACAAACTTGTCAAAAAGGCGAGGCAAACAATTGGGCTGCAGACACCCGGCAACCGAAATTCATTTTGTGCACATAAACTTGTCAAAAAGGCGCGGCACACAATTGGGCTGCAGACACCCGACAACCAAAATTCATTATTGAGTATAGAAGTTGGGATGTAATGTTAAAATTGTACAAGGCATTGGTGAGGCCAATTCTGGAGTATGGTGTACAATTTTGGTCGCCTAATTATAGGAAGGATGTCAACAAAATAGAGAGAGTACAGAGGAGATTTACTAGAATGTTGTCTGGGTTTCAGCAACTAAGTGACAGAGAAAGGTTGAACAAGGTAGGTCTTTATTCTTTGGAGCGCAGAAGGTTAAGGGGGGACTTGATAGAGGTCTTTAAAATGATGAGAGGGATAGACAGAGTTGACGTGGATAAGCTTTTCCCATTGAGAGTAGGGAAGATTCAAACAAGAGGACATGACTTCAGAATTAAGGGACAGAAGTTTAGGGGTAACATGAGGGGGAACTTCTTTACTCAGAGAGTGGTAGCTGTGTGGAATGGGCTTCCAGTGGAAGTGGTGGAGGCAGGTTCGATTTTATCATTTAAAAATAAATTGGATAGGTATATGGATGGGAAAGGAATGGAGGGTTATGGTCTGAGTGCAGGTAGATTCGACTGTAATTGTTATATGGTTATATGACCAATAACCAACAAGACACCCTGACTCTGCTGTGTAACACACAGTATGAAATCAATAACCTCCGGAAAGAAGCCATAAGACCTGCCCTCAACCCTAGATTTGCAGGGCTGTGCAAAACGCCGACTTCACAACCACAAATCCTGCTATTTGGCAAAGACCTACCAAAGCAGGTAAAAGATCTGGACGAGGAGTCTAAAGCACTTGGACTCATAAGGGCAGGCCCCCGGAACGAGCAAGGGCACGCAACCCAGACGGTAGACCCCTACGCATCCACCAGTAGGCGTCTACAACATGGTACTGGTGAAAGCATGGGGCCCGCATATCATCCCCGGAAGTCTTTTTTAGGACAGGGCCCAGAGCGGACCCCATGGAAGATGCCAAAACGGCTCACAATAGTCCAAAGGTCATCTGTTGCTGGCAGTATTGTTCTGGCTTTCTTAACCTATCAGTCTGACGAAGGTCCTGACGCGAAATATCACCTTTTCCTTAATCTCCAGCGATGCTCCCTGACCCGCTGAGTTCAGCACTTTGTACCTGTCCACATTCTCCACAGAGATGCTGCCTGACCCGCTGAGTTACTCCAGCACTTTGTACCTGTCCATGTTCTCCACAGAGATGCTGCCTGACCCGCTAGCCTGGCAGAAGCAGTCATAAGAAGCAGATGACAATGGGATGGATTTGGAAATAAAAATGTGGATTTATTTACACTTACCGTTGTATATACGTGTAGATGAAGAATCCAGCTAGCTCAGCGATCAGTATTATCCCTGCTGTAAGCAAAACTGCGATCCAAATATTGAACCTCTTACCTGTAAGAACAACCAGAGGTGTGTTTTCAGTTTTTACAGTTGAGTTTATTGTCACGTGTAGCGAGGTACAGTGAACAGCTTTTGTTGTGTGCTATCCAGTCAGCGGAAAGACAACACATGATTACAATCGAGACGTCCACAGTGTACAGATACATGATAAGGGAATAACGTTTAGTGCAAGGTAAAGTCCGATCAAAGATAGCCTGAGGGTCTCCAATGAGGTAGATAGTAGTTCAGGACCGCTCTCTGGTTGTGGTAGAATGGTTCCGTTGCCTGATAACAGCTGGGAAGAAACTGTCTTTGAATCTGGAGGTGTGTGCGTTCGTTTTCACACTTCTGTACATCTTGCCCGATGGGGGAGGGGAGAAGAAGGAGTGGCCGGGGGTGCGACTTGTCCTTGATTTTGCTGCTGGCCTTGCCGAGGCAGCGTGAGGTGTAGATGGAGTCGATGGAAGGGAGGTTGGTTTGTGTGTGATGGTCTGGGCTGCTGGCCTTGCCGAGGCAGCGTGAGGTGTAGATGGAGTCGATGGAAGGGAGGTTGGTTTATGTGTGTTGGTCTGGGCTGCAGCCACAACTTTCTGCAATTTTATGCGGTTAGCACGCAACAAACGCTCTTCACTGTACCTCGGCACACGTGACAATAAACTGAACTGTAGCATGGTCTTATAGAGGTGTATAAAATCATGAGAGGAATAGATCGGGTAGATGCACAGTCTCTTGCCCAACGTACGGGAATTGGACACCAGATGATATAGGTTTAAGGTGAAGGGGAAAAGATTTAATAGGAATCTGAGGGGTAACTTTTTCACACAGAGTTGGTGTATGGAACGAGCTGCCAGACGAGGTAGTTGAGGCTGGGACTATTCCAACATTTACGAAACAGTTAGACAGGTACAATAGGTCAGGTTTGGAGGGATATGGACCAAGTGCAGGCAGGTGGGACTAGTGAAAATGGGGCATGTTGGGTGGTGTGGGCAAGTTGGGCCGAAGGGCCTGTTTCCACGCTGAATGATTCTGACTCTATGACTATGTCAGACACAAAATGCTGGAGTAACTCAGCAGGGACAGGCAGCATCTCTGGAGAGAAGGAATGGGTGATGTTTCGGGGCGAGACCCTTCTTCAGACCAACCCAAAACGTCACCCATTCCTTCTCTCCAGAGATGCTACCTGTCCCGCTGAGTGACTCCAGCATTTTGTGTCTACCTTCGATTTAAACCGAGGCATGTGTAGTTCCTTCCTACACACTATGACCATGACTATGGCTCGATGACTTCCCGCCCCCAGAGATGACCTCACCTTCCATTGACAGATACATCTTGAACAAGGCTTCCCCGTGTCGGTTACGGACTGAGCACAAGGCCATCACGTCCTCCCCTCCATCAACCCCTCTCAGGGTGAGGGAGCCATTCACCAGATGCCCGCCTGCCACCTGCCAGGTGTGGAGACGTTCGCAGGTTTGGTTTCCGCTGATGTTGGCAAGATGGAGGTGCCAGGTGAGCTCTCTGGGTGGATTGCACCTGGCCGCACACACACAGGTGACACTCTCAGGTGTGCTAGTGCATCCCGAAACCCAGGAAATCTCCGGCGCATCTGGAGAGGGAGGAAGAAGACACGAGAGAGTTGTGAATCTGTGGAATTCTCCGCCACAGAAGGCAGTGGAGGCCAATTGACTGGATTTTTTTCAAGAGAGGGTTAGATTTAGCACTTAGGGCTAAAGGAATCAAGGGGTATGTGGGAAAAGCAGGAACGAGGGTACTGATTTTAGTAGATCAGCCATGATCATATTGAATGGCGGTGCTGGCGTGAAGGGCCGAATGGCCAACTCCTGCACCTATTTTTCTAGGAGATCAAACGCAAAATACTGGAGTAAACTCAGCGGGACAGGCAGCATCTGTGGAGAGAAGGAACTGTCCTATCTGCCTCAATCACCGCCCTTGGCTGCGTGTTGCAGATGCTCTCCATGGTCTGTTCAACAGTTGACCAGCGAGAACAAAAACCATCAGTCTGAAGAAGGGTCTCGCCCCAAAACGTCACCCATTCCCTCTCTCCAGAGATGTTGCCTGTCCCGCTGAGTTACTCCAGCATTTGGTGTCTATCTTCAGTAAACGGCACTGATCCAAGAACGCTGAGGCCCTGTACATGAAGGGACAGAGCTTTCTGAGAAGACTCCGCTCCTTCAACATTCAGCAAGATGCTGCAGATGTTCTACCAATCGGTGGTGGCCAGTGCCATCTTCTTCGCTGCCGTGTGCTGGGGCAGCAGGGTGAAGGATGCGGACACCAACGGGATCAACAAACTCATCAGGAAGGCCGGCTCCGTCCTGGGGGCTGTTGGATTCACGGGTGGTGGACTTGGAGGGGAGGATGCTCCTCAAACTGCGCCCCCTCTGTGACACACTGGTCAACCTGAGGAGCACCTTCAGCGACAGACTGGTTCCACCAAGATGCAGCACAGAAAGCCACAGGAGATCCTTCTTCCCTGTGGCTATCAAACTGTACAACTCCTCCCCCTTCTGTTGTGGGGTAGACTGAGACTGTCTCCCCTTCCCACCCACCTCCCACGTAATCTTTGCACATCTCCCAATCCTTTCCACTCGTCACTTTAATTTCATGTTTCATGTGTTTTGTGTTGTTATGACTGTTGCAAATCAATTTCTCTCCTGTGTGAATATATTTATATTTATATAATGGTATATGGACACACTGATCTGTTTTGTAGCAAATGCCAACTACGTTCTGTTGTGCTGAAGCAAAGCAAGAATGTCATTGTCCTATCAGGGACACATGACAATAAACTCACTTGACTTGACTTGGATAAATAAAGTTATATTGTGTCGTATCGTATTGTAAAACTTGCCCCGCACATCTCCTTTATGATTTCCCCTCTCACCTTAAAGTTCTGCACTCTCAACCTTGACATTTGCACCATGGGAAAAAGATTCTGACTGTCTACCTTCTCTATGCATCTCATAGTTTTAGATATCTATCAGGCTTCCCCTCAGCCTTTGAACTGGGTGGTGAATCTGTGGAATTCATTGCCACAGACGGCAGTGGAGGCCAAGTCAGTGGATATATTTAAGGCAGAGATAGATACATTCTTGATTAGTACGGGTGTCAGGGGTTATGGGAAGACAGGAGAATGGGGTTGGGAGGGAGAGATAGATCAGCCATGATTGAATGGCAGAGTAGACTTGATGGGCCGAATGGCCTAATTCTGTCCTTTCACTTATGACCTTATGAACTTATCAACTCCATAGAAAACAATACAAATCTTTCCACCCTCTTTAGTTTAGTTTAGTTTAGAGATAAAGCAAGGAAACAGGCCCTTCGGCCCACCATGTCCGCGCTGACCAGCGATCCCCGCACACTTACACTATCCCACACACACCAGGGACGATTTACAAATATACCAAGTCAATTAACCAACAAACCTGTACGACTTGAGTGTGGGAGGAAACCGGAGCATCCGGAGAAAACCCATGTAGGTCATGAGGTGAACTTACAAACTCCCCACAGGCAAGCACCCGTAGTCAGGATCGAACCCGGCTCTCTGGTGCTGTGAGGCAGCAACTCTACCGTTGAACCACTGTGCCCTCCTTAAAACTCCTTATTGCTAATACACTGTAATCCAGGCAGCATTCTGCACCCTCACCACATCCTTCCTGTAATGTGGTGACCAGAACTGCACACAATGCTTCAAATAATTTTATCTAATCTTCCTCATCCTAGAAGAGGAGAGAGGAAATATAGGAAAGGTGTTGTCAAGCAGGAAAGGGTACCGAGAAGATTTATGACCATGTGGCCAGGACTCGAGGCCCTGACCTACAGGGAGAGGTTGAGCAGGCTGGGTCTCTATTCCTTGGAGCGCAGGAGGATGAGAGGTGATCTTATAGAGGTGTATAAAATCATGAGAGGAATAGATCGGGTAGACAAACGCACAGAGTCTCTTCCCAGAGTAGTGGCATCGAGGACCAGAGGACACAGGTTTAATGTGAAGGGGAAAAGATTTAATAGGAATCTAGGTGGTGACGTTTTCATACAGCGGGTAGTTGGTGCATGGAACGAGCTGCCAGAGGAGGTAGTTGAGGCAGGGACTATCCCAGTGTTTAAGAAACAGACAGGTACATGGATAGGACAAGTTTGGAGGGATATGGGCCAAACGTGGGCAGGTGGGACTAATATAGCTGAGGCTGTTGATAGTAAGTTGAGCCGAAGGGCCTGTTTCCACACTGGATTACTCTCTGTGACTATGACTTTAAGGCTTTATAACTCTACTAGACTAAGTGGGACCTGTTGGGTCCCAGCATCACACGGGAGGGCTGGTCACCAACGCAATATTCCACCCCTCCACCAATTCCAATACTGCTCGCCAGTGGGGGGGGGGGGGGGGGGTGGGGGGGGGGGGGGGCTGTCTGTTACGCTAGATGGAGGGAGGGAGGATGTTGATGGAGGGAGGGAGAGTGGATGTTGATGGAGGGAGGGTGGATGTTGATGGAGGGAGGGAGGGAGGGAGGGTGGATGTTGATGGAGGGAGGGAGGGAGGGTGGATGTTGATGGAGGGAGCTGCCAAGATGTGAGGGAGTGGGGCTGGAGTGGGGCTGGAGGGGAGGGTGATCTGGGGCAGGGCAGTAGTTTGTTTCTCCCCCAGCGGCCGGAACCAGAATATCCGGCGGTTGCCAACAAAGCGGAAACGCTGAATGTGCTCCGATTTCAAAACAAAAATTTCTGGGGATTTTTTCCTTACTCTGGGGGGGAAAAGGGGGTTGCGGTCGCACCCAGCGCACCCCCCCCCCCCCTTTCGGACGGCCATGGATGACCTCTTGGGCTGTCTGCACCCCCCTGGCTTGGCTCCATCAACCTCCATGTCTCCCTCCTGCCTATTTCCCCCTCCCCAGTTCAAATCCCCTTCCTCCTCTGCATCTGCCTCACGTGTCCTCAACCCTCACCATCCCCTCTGCCCCTCCCCACGATCCTGTGCCCATCCCCCTGCCCCCTCCCCTGACTCCCATAACCCTTCCTTGCTCTCTCCTCTGCCCCCTCCCTGCTGCCCTGCCCCAGACCCCCCTCCTCTCCATGCCCCACTCCCTCCCTCCCTCACATCCTGGCAGCTCCCTCCATCAACATCCACCCTCACTCACTCCCTCCCTGCATCTTCTCACACCCCCACCCCCTTCCCCACACTCAACCTGTCCTCACCTCATATCCACCCGCTCATCTCAGATCCCACTCCGGACCCACCTCTGCTCTCGCTCTCTCCCCCCATCCCCTGCTCGCGCTCTCCCTCTCTCGCGCTCTCTCGCTCTCTCTCTCTTCCCGCTCCATCTGCGACCGTTAAACCTTCATCCTCGTGGAGCTTGCGCTCTCCCTGACGTCGTGACCTACTTCTTCTTCTTCTATGTAGTGTTTTTTTTTTGGCGGTTGGCAAACAACTTTTTTGGTGCATTACCGCTACCAACTGGCATGGAGTGTGGATCAAACAACACCATTACATATACTAATAACCTATATCCTTCCGAACAAATTGGTTACCCTAAGAAAAAGCAACAGGATTTGATAGCACTTATATGAACTCCCTTACAAAATATCTACCAAATCAAATTGTACTCTTTCTTTTCTGAACTGCTCACTCATCCGTTCTCTCTCCTCCTCATACCTCTCACAATGTACAATGACATGCTCTATTGCCTCTTCTTGCCCACAGTATTCACATCTACCTGTATTATGCTTGCCTATTATAAAAAGTGTACTGTTCAGACCAGTGTGTCCAAATCTAATTCTTGAAATTACTGTCTCCTCTTTTCTGTTTTTTCCTGCACATCTCATTTCTCCCACTTTCCTCTGGACTCTGTAGAACCACCGTCCTTTCCGCTCTTCCTCCCATTGCTTTTGCCATCTTTCCTTCAGTCTTTGCTTAATAATGTCTTTGATTTCAGTTTTACCTATGTTAATACTTAAATCAATCTTACTTCTTTTTGTTACGTCTTTTGCTACCTTATCTGCCATTTCGTTTCCTCTAATGCCAATGTGTGCTGGTACCCATAAAAATATGACTGTAAGCCCCATCATTTGAATTCTGAATAGTGTTTGTTGTATTTCAATCAAAATGTCTGGTCTACTGTCTGAATGGCTGTGCTGTAAACTCTTTATTGCTAAACTTGAATCTGAACAAATAACTGTCCTTAAAGGCCTAGTATCCTCGACCCACTGTACCACTAACAATATTGCAATCATTTCACCTGTGTATACTGAGACCTCATTATTGATCCTCTTCCCTACTTTGATGTGAAATTCTGGTACAATAAATGCTACTCCTACTTAATCTACTGAATCTTTTGATGCATCTGTATAAATTTGGACAAAACTGTAGTATCTGTCAATGTATTCCTGTATGATGACTGAATTATACATATGTTGTTTATCCTTGTTTTTCTGTTCTAATATTGTAAAGTCTACTGTTGCATCTGGAAGTATCCAAGGTGGAATTGAAGGTAATGGAACCGTTGGAACCACATTTAATTGTGCTATGCTGATTTGTAATGCTCTCTGGGTCACTGTCCATCCAAAACTTTTTGTTTCCCTTCTCTCCTTTTCCCAGCATGGTTTGACAGTAACTTGTGCTGGGTGTTCTTGACTGGTTAATCCAGTAATTCAATGAAAGCTGTATCCTTCTCATCTCTACTTCTTCTTCTTCTATGTGGTGTTTTTTGGCGGTTGGCAAACAACTTTTTTGGTGCATTACCGCCACCAACTGGCATGGAGTGTGGATCAAACAACACCATTACATATACTAATAACCTATATCCTTCCGAACAAATTGGTTACCCTAAGAAAATGCAACAGGATTTGATAGCACTTATATGAACTCCCTTACAAAATATCTACCAAATCAAATTGTACTCTTTCTTTTCTGAACTGCTCACTCATCCGTTCTCTCTCCTCCTCATACCTCTCACAATGTACAATGACATGCTCTATTGTCTCTTCTTGCCCACAGTATTCACATCTACCTGTATTATGCTTGCCTATTATAAAAAGTGTACTGTTCAGACCAGTGTGTCCAAATCTAATTCTTGAAATTACTGTCTCCTCTTTTCTGTTTTTTCCTGCACATCTCATTTCTCCCACTTTCCTCTGGACTCTGTAGAACCACCGTCCTTTCCGCTCTTCCTCCCATTGCTTTTGCCATCTTTCCTTCAGTCTTTGCTTAATAATGTCTTTGATTTCAGTTTTACCTATGTTAATACTTAAATCAATCTTACTTCTTTTTGTTACGTCTTTTGCTACCTTATCTGCCATTTCGTTTCCTCTAATGCCAATGTGTGCTGGTACCCATAAAAATATGACTGTAAGCCCCATCATTTGAATTCTGAATAGTGTTTGTTGTATTTCAATCAAAATGTCTGGTCTACTGTCTGAATGGCTGTGCTGTAAACTCTTTATTGCTAAACTTGAATCTGAACAAATAACTGTCCTTAAAGGCCTCGTATCCTCGACCCACTGTACCACTAACAATATTGCAATCATTTCACCTGTGTATACTGAGACCTCATTATTGATCCTCTTCCCTACTTTGATGTGAAATTCTGGTACAATAAATGCTACTCCTACTTAATCTACTGAATCTTTTGATGCATCTGTATAAATTTGGACAAAACTGTAGTATCTGTCAATGTATTCCTGTATGATGACTGAATTATACATATGTTGTTTATCCTTGTTTTTCTGTTCTAATATTGTAAAGTCTACTGTTGCATCTGGAAGTATCCAAGGTGGAATTGAAGGTAATGGAACCGTTGGAACCACATTTAATTGTGCTATGCTGATTTGTAATGCTCTCTGGGTCACTGTCCATCCAAAACTTTTTGTTTCCCTTCTCTCCTTTTCCCAGCATGGTTTGACAGTAACTTGTGCTGGGTGTTCTTGACTGGTTAATCCAGTAATTTAATGAAAGCTGTATCCTTCTCATCTCTACTTCTTCTTCTTCTATGTGGTGTTTTTTGGCGGTTGGCAAACAACTTTTTTGGTGCATTACCGCCACCAACTGGCATGGAGTGTGGATCAAACAACACCATTACATATACTAATAACCTATATCCTTCCGAACAAATTGGTTACCCTAAGAAAATGCAACAGGATTTGATAGCACTTATATGAACTTCCTTGCAAAATATCTACCAAATCAAATTGTATTCTTTCTTTTCTGAACTGCTCACTCATCCGTTCTCTCTCCTCCTCATACCTCTCACAATGTACAATGACATGCTCTATTGTCTCTTCTTGCCCACAGTATTCACATCTACCTGTATTATGCTTGCCTATTATAAAAAGTGTACTGTTCAGACCAGTGTGTCCAAATCTAATTCTTGAGATTACTGTCTCCTCTTTTCTGTTTTTTCCTGCACATCTCATTTCTCCCACTTTCCTCTGGACTCTGTAGAACCACCGTCCTTTCCGCTCTTCCTCCCATTGCTTTTGCCATCTTTCCTTCAGTCTTTGCTTAATAATGTCTTTGATTTCAGTTTTACCTATGTTAATACTTAAATCAATCTTACTTCTTTTTGCTACCTTATCTGCCATTTCATTTCCTCTAATGCCAATGTGTGCTGGTACCCATAGAAATATGACTGTAAGCCCCATCATTTGAATTCTGAATAGTGTTTGTTGTATTTCAATCAAAATGTCTGGTCTACTGTCTGAATGGCTGTGCTGTAAACTCTTTATTGCTAAACTTGAATCTGAACAAATAACTGTCCTTAAAGGCCTAGTATCCTCGACCCACTGTACCACTAACAATATTGCAATCATTTCACCTGTGTATACTGAGACCTCATTATTGATCCTCTTCCCTACTTTGATGTGAAATTCTGGTACAATAAATGCTACTCCTACTTAATCTACTGAATCTTTTGATGCATCTGTATAAATTTGGACAAAACTGTAGTATCTGTCAATGTATTCCTGTATGATGACTGAATTATACATATGTTGTTTATCCTTGTTTTTCTGTTCTAATATTGTAAAGTCTACTGTTGCATCTGGAAGTATCCAAGGTGGAATTGAAGGTAATGGAACCGTTGGAACCACATTTAATTGTGCTATGCTGATTTGTAATGCTCCCTGGGTCACTGTCCATCCAAAACTTTTTGTTTCCCTTCTCTCCTTTTCCCAGCATGGTTTGACAGTAACTTGTGCTGGGTGTTCTTGACTGGTTAATCCAGTAATTCAATGAAAGCTGTATCCTTCTCATCTCTACTTCTTCTTCTTCTATGTGGTGTTTTTTGGCGGTTGGCAAACAACTTTTTTGGTGCATTACCGCCACCAACTGGCATGGAGTGTGGATCAAACAACACCATTACATATACTAATAACCTATATCCTTCCGAACAAATTGGTTACCCTAAGAAAATGCAACAGGATTTGATAGCACTTATATGAACTTCCTTGCAAAATATCTACCAAATCAAATTGTATTCTTTCTTTTCTGAACTGCTCACTCATCCGTTCTCTCTCCTCCTCATACCTCTCACAATGTACAATGACATGCTCTATTGTCTCTTCTTGCCCACAGTATTCACATCTACCTGTATTATGCTTGCCTATTATAAAAGTGTACTGTTCAGACCAGTGTGTCCAAATCTAATTCTTGAGATTACTGTCTCCTCTTTTCTGTTTTTTCCTGCACATCTCATTTCTCCCACTTTCCTCTGGACTCTGTAGAACCACCGTCCTTTCCGCTCTTCATCCCATTGCTTTTGCCATCTTTCCTTCAGTCTTTGCTTAATAATGTCTTTAATTTCAGTTTTACCTATGTTAATACTTAAATCAATTTTACTTCTTTTTGCTACCTCTTTTGCTACCTTATCTGCCATTTCGTTTCCTCTAATGCCAATGTGTGCTGGTACCCATAAAAATATGACTGTAAGCCCCATCATTTGAATTCTGAATAGTGTTTGTTGTATTTCAATCAAAATGTCTGGTCTACTGTCTGAATGGCTGTGCTGTAAACTCTTTATTGCTAAACCTGAATCTGAGCAAATAACTGTCCTTAAAGGCCTAGTATCCTCGACCCACTGTACCGCTAACAATATTGCAATCATTTCACCTGTGTATACTGAGACCTCATTATTGATCCTCTTCCCTACTTTGATGTGAAATTCTGGTACAATAAATGCTACTCCTACTTTATCTACTGAATCTTTTGATGCATCTGTATAAATTTGGACAAAACTGTAGTATCTGTCAATGTATTCCTGTATGATGACTGAATTATACCTATGTTGTTTATCCTTGTTTTCCTGTTCTAATGTTGTAAAGTCTACTGTTGCATCTGGAAGTATCCAAGGTGGAATTGAAGGTAATGGAACTGTTGGAACCACATTTAATTGTGCTATGCCGATTTGTACTGCTCTCTGGGTCACTGTCCATCCAAAACTTTTTGTTTCCCTTCTCTCCTTTTCCCAGCATGGTTTGACAGTAACTTGTGCTGGGTGTTCTTGACTGGTTAATCCAGTAATTCAATGAAAGCTGTATCCTTCTCATCTCTAGTGGCATCTTCTCCATTTCAACCTGTAATGCTGCTGTTGGAGTTGTTTTTGTTGCACCTGTACATATTCTCAATGCCTGATATTGAATGTTGTCTATTTTCTTAAGAGAAGTATTTGATGCGGACCCATACACCACACAACCATAATTTAACACAGATCTAATTAACCCAGTGTATATAGCCTTCAAAGCTGTTCTATCTGCCCCCAATCACATCCAACTAAACATCTCATTACATTAAGTATCTTCTTACATTTGTCCACTACTTTCTGAATATGAACCATCCATGTAATCCTCTCATCAAACCATAAACCTAAAAATGTATAGTATTTTACTCTCTCCAATTCCTGGTTATATAATTTTAGTTTTACCTCACTACCAATTTTCTTCCTAGTAAAAAGCATTATCTTTGTCTTTTCCACAGAAAATTTGAATCCCCATTTATATGACCACTCTTGTACCTTTATTATAGCCCTCTGTAGTTTCTGCACAATAAACTTCACATTTCTCCCCCTTTTCCAGATTGCCCCATCATCCGCAAACAGTGAAACTCCCATTTCATTTACAATTTCTTCATATACATCATTTATCATTACTAAAAATAGTAAAGGACTTATTATGCTCCCTTGAGGTGTTCCATTTTCAATATCTAATGTTCCTGAGTATTGATTTCCAACTCGTACTTGTATTGACCTCCCAAATAAAAAATCATTAATCCAATTAAATATACGACCTTTAATCCCCAATTTACCTAGTTTCACTAATAACCCTTCTCCCCACATCATATCATATGCTTTCTCAATATCAAAAAATACAGCTACTACACTTTCTCTGTTAATTTGTGCACTCCTAATTTCATGTTCTAAACATATAGCTGGATCCATGGTGTTTCTCCCCTTCCTAAATCCACTCTGGTAATTGGATAAATATCCTTTATTTCCTACATAATATGTTAAACTTTCATTTACCATTTTTTCCATTACTGCTGCGGCATCACACTCAAATTAACCACCCCCGAAACTCACAGGTGGGGGGAGGGGGGGGGGGGGTGAGAAGAGGGGAGGGAGGGGAGAGGAGGAGGAGGAAACGGGACAGATTTGGGAGGGAAAGGTGAGCGGGGTAGGGGGTGAGAGAGGGGGATGGGGAGAGAGATGTGGGGGAGGGGGGGGGGATGGGGAGGGAGGGGAGGAGGGAGGGAGGGGGAGAGGGGTGGGGGGAGAGAGGGGAAAGAGTGGGGAGGGAGAGTGGAGGGGGAAGGGGGAGACGTGGAAGAGTGGGGAGGGAGGAGGAGAGGGGTAGGGGGAGTGATGGAAGAGGGACAGAGGGGTAGTAGGAAGGGGGCGGGTGGAGAGAGGGAAGGGGGTGGGGTAGAGAGGGAAGGGGGGTGGGGGAGAGAGGGATGGGTGGGAGAGGGAGAGGGGTGAGGAGAGGGAAACATAGAAATTAAGTGCAGTAGTAGGCCATTCGGCCCTTCGAGCCTGCACCACCATTCAATATGATCATGGCTGATCATCCAACTCAGTATCCTGTACCTGCCTTCTCTCCATACCCCCTGATCCCTTTAGCCACAAGGGCCACATCTAACTCCCTCTTAAATATAGCCAATGAACTGGCCTCAACTACCTTCTGTGGCAGAAAATTCCAGAGATTCACCACTCTCTGTGTGAAAAATGTTTTTCTCATCTCTGTCCTAAAGGATTTCCCCCTTATCTTTAAACTGTGACCCCTTGTTCTGGACTTCCCCAACCTCTGGAACAATCTTCCTGCATCTAGCCTGTCCAACCCCTTAAGAATTTTGTACGTTTCTATAAGATCCGCCCTCAATCTTCTAAATTCTAGCGAGTACAAGCCGAGTCTATCCAGTCTTTCTTCATATGAAAGTCCTGACATCCCAGGAATCAGTCTGGTGAACCTTCTCTGTACTCCCTCTATGGCAATAATGTCTTTGAGCATTGGGCATTGTGACATCACACGATGGAACGTTCACCATGGGCTGGGCCTCCTGCAAAGGCATATGTAAATGAATCCATTCCGATTTGACATATGTGAACATCAGGCATTGTGACATCACACGATGGAACGTTCACCAGGGGCTGGGGCTGGTGCTGCTTCTATGGGTGAGAAGCCAGTTTATTTTTGAAATATTGGGGGGGGGGGGGGGGGGAGAGAAGGATTTGATTTAAAATGTGTACTTAAACACAACGAAATGTAATGAGGAGCGGATACTTAGAAAGAAAAGTGAAATCTCTACCGAAATGGAAAAGATGTCGGCGATTCTGCGTCTGGTTTCGGAGTTGCAGGGAATCAAAGGAAGAAAGGCAGTCGACAGCCGTCCATGTAAATGGATCCATTCCGATTGGACATCTGCGAGTATTGGGCATTGTGACATCACACGATGGAACGAATCAAAAGGCAGAAAGGCAAGCCGGCACGGCACGAGAGTTTTATATATTAACTAGACCAAGTGCAGACCCGTTGGGTCTGTTTCCCTAACGCGTTTGCAGGGGGGGCTGCGGCATAACACTCACATTAACCACCCCCCAAAACCACACAGGGTGGGGGGAGGGGAGGGGAGAAGAGGGAGGGAGGGGAAGAGGAGGAGAGGAAACGGGACAGATTTGGGAGGGAAAGGAGAGCGGGGTAGGAGGTGAGAGAGGGGATGGGGAGAGAGACGTGGATGGAGGGAGGGGAGAGGGGTGGGGGAGAGAGGGGGAAGAGTGGGGAGAGGAGGGGGAAGGGAAGGGAGGGAAGAGAGGGTGGAGGAGGAAGAGGGGTGGGTAAGGGGAGAGAAGTGAAGAGGAAAAGTGGGGAGGGAGGAGGAGAGGGGTTAGGGGGAGTGATGGAAGAGGGACAGAGGGGAAGGGGGCGGGGAGAGAGGGAAGGGGGTGGGGGTAGAGAGGGATGGGGGTGGGGTAGAGAGGGAGGGGGTGGGGGAGGGATGAGGAGGGGGTGAGGAGTGGGGAGGGAGGGAGGGAGGGGTAGCGGGAGTGGTGGAAGAGGGAAGGGGGAGTGGTGGAAGAGGAACAGAGGGGTAGGGGAAGGGGTGCGGGAGAGAGGGGAAGGGAAGGGAAGAGAGGGGTGGAGGAGGAAGAGGGGTGGGGTAAGAGGAGAGAAGTGGAAGAGTGGGGAGGGAGGGGTAGGGGGAGTGGTGGAAGAGGGACAGAGCGGTATGGGGGAAGGGGGCGGGGGGAGTGAGGGAAGGGGGTGGGGGTTAGAGAGGGAAGGGGGGTGGGGGAGAGAGGATGGGTGGGAGAGGGAGAGGGGTCAGGAGAGGGAAACAGAAATTAAGGTGCAGGAGTAGGCCATTCGGCCCTTACGAGCCTGCACCCCATTCAATATGATCATGGCTGATCATCCAACTCAGTATCCTGTACATGCCTTCTCTCCATACCCCCTGATCCCTTTAGCCACAAGGGCCAGATCTAACTCACTCTTAAATATAGCCAATGAACTGGCCTCAACTACCTTCTGTGCCAGTGAATTCCAGAGATGCACCACTCTCTGTGTGAAAATGTTTTTCTCATCTCGGTCCTAAAAGATTTACCCCTTATCCTTAAACTGTGACCCCTTGTTCTGGACTTCCCCAACATCTGGAACAATCTTCCTGCATCTAGCCTGTCCAACCCCTTAAGAATTTTGTAAGTTTCTATAAGATACCCCCTCAATCTTCTAAAATCTAGCGAGTACAAGCCGAGTCTATCCAGCCTTTCTTCATATGAAAGTCCTGACATCCCAGGAATCAGTCTGGTGAACCTTCTCTGTACTCCCTCTATGGCAACAATGTCTTTGAGCATTGAGCATTGTGACATCACACAATGGATCGTTCACCAGGGGCTGGGGCTGGGGCTGATTCTATGGGTGAGAAGCCAGTATTTTTTGAAATATTGGGGGGGGGGGGGGGGGCTGCGGCATCACACTCACATTAACCACCCCCCAAACACACAGGTGGGGGGAGGGGGGTGAGAAGAGGGGAGGAGGGGAGAGGAGGAGGGAGGAACGGGGACAGATTTTGGGAGAAGGAGAAAGGGGGAGGGGTGGAGAGAGGGGGAGGGGAGAGAGATGTGGGGGAGGGCGGATGGGGAGGAGGGAAGAGGGAGGGAGGGGGAGGGGTGGGGGAGAGAGGGAAGAGGAGGGGGGGAGGAGAGTGGAAGAGGGGGAGGGAGGAGGGAGAGGTAGGGAGGAGGGGGGAGGAGAGGGGGGGGGAGAGGAGGGAGAGGGGGGAGGGGGAAGGGGGAGGGAGGGAGGAAGTGGAAGAGGGGAGAGGGGGGGGTAGGGGAGTGGTGAAGAGGGACGGGGAGTGGTGGAAGAGGGAACGAGGGGTAAGAGGAAGGGGTGGGGGAGAGAGGGAAAGGGAGGGGTGGGGGAGGGATAGGGGTGGGGTAAGAGGAGAGAAGTGGAAGAGTGGGGAGGGAGGGGTAGGGGGAGTGGTGGAAGAGGGACAGGGGAAGGGGGCGGGGGGAGAGAGAGAAGGGGGTGGGGTAGACAGGGAAGGGGGGTGGGGAAGAGAGGGATGGGTGGGAGAGGGAGGCGGGTGAGGAGAGGGAAACAGAAATTAAGTGCAGGAGTAGGCCATTCGGCCCTTTGAGCCTGCACCACCATTCAATATGATCATGGCTGATCATCCAACTCAGTATCCCGTACCTGCCTTCTCTCCATATCCCCTGATCCCTTTAGCCACAAGGGCCACATCCAACTCCCTCTTAAGTTCCGATTGGACATATGTGAACATTGGGCATTGTGACATCACACAATGGAACGTTCATCAGGGGCTGGGGCTCCTGCAAAGGCATATGTAAATGGATCCATTCCGATTGGACATATGTGAACATTGGGCATTGTGACATCACACAATGGAACGTTCATCAGGGGCTGGGGCTGGTGCTGCTTCTATGGGTGAGAAGCCAGTTTATTTTTGAAATATTGGGGGGGGGGGGAGGGCTTTGATTAAAAACGTGTACTTAAACACGACGAAATGTAATGAGGAACGGATACTTAGAAATAAAAGTGAAATCTCTACCGAAATGGAAAAGATGTTGGCGATTCTGCGTCTGGTTTCGGAGTTGCAGGGAATCAAAGGAAGAAAGGCAGTCGACAGCCGTCCATGTAAATGGATCCATTCCGATTGGACATCTGCGAGTATTGGGCATTGTGACATCACACGATGGAACGAATCAAAAGGCAGAAAGGCAGCCGGACGGACGGCAGGCGACAGGCACAGACTTTTATATAATAGATAGAAGATAGATAGATAGAGCTCCTCTATAATCTTTGATCCAAAGCAAAGATCCTCGAGTATCTTGTAGCGGGAACAGCCCCCTCCTTTGCGTAGTTTCCCTTGCATTGTATTGTGCAGTTTCCCTTGTATTGCTTTAACACACACTGCACAAAATTAAATTTAACGTATATATATTTTATATATTTATATGAATGTGTGTCTGTGTGTGAGAGGCAAGTTAGAGATAATAAAGTTTATTCTCATGGATCAGAAGCAACACTGATTTAAATAATCACTATTAATTCATTTGTCTTGTAAGATGATATACATAAACCATAAAGGCAATTATATATATAATTATATAGTAATAATAAATATATGCATATATATATATTTATACACATACATATATATACACATACATATATACACACATACATATATATACACATACATACATACACACGTATACACATACATATGCACACATACAAATGCACACATACATATGGATACATTTATATGCATACATACACACATATATAAACATATATATACATACATAGAAACATAGAAATTAGGTGCAGGAGTAGGCCATTCGGCCCTTCGAGCCTGCACCGCCATTCAATATGATCATGGCTGATCATCCAACTCAGTATCCCGTACCTGCCTTCTCTCCATACCCTCTGATCCCCTTAGCCACAAGGGCCACATCTAACTCCCTCTTAAATATAGCCAATGAACTGGCCTCGACTACCCTCTGTGGCAGGGAGTTCCAGAGATTCACCACTCTCTGTGTGAAAAAAGTTCTTCTCATCTCGGTTTTAAAGGATTTCCCCCTTATCCTTAAGCTGTGACCCCTTGTCCTGGACTTCCCCAACATCGGGAGCAATCTTCCTGCATCTAGCCTGTCCAACCCCTTAAGAATTTTGTACGTTTCTATAAGATCCCCTCTCAATCTTCTAAATTCTAGAGTAGTACAAGCCTAGTCTATCCAGTCTTTCTTCATATGAAAGTCCTGACATCCCAGGAATCAGTCTGGTGAACCTTCTCTGTACTCCCTCTATGGCAAGAATGTCCTTTCCTCAGATTAGGAGACCAAAACTGTACGCAATACTCCAGGTGTGGTCTCACCAAGACCCTGTACAACTGCAGTAGAACCTCCCTGCTCCTATACTCAAATCCTTTTGCTATAAAAGCTAACATACCATTCGCTTTCTTCACTGCCTGCTGCACCTGCATGCCCACTTTCAATGACTGGTGTACCATGACACCCAGGTCTCGCTGCATCTCCCCTTTTCCTAGTCGGCCACCATTTAGATAATAGTCTGCTTTCCTGTTTTTGCCACCAAAATAGATACATGCATATATACACATACATGCATATATACACATACATATATATTTATACATATGATCATTTTCCAACGATCAATAGATTTACGATCAGTTCCTGTGGATTGGAGGATAGCTAATGCTATCCCACTTTTCAAGAAAGGAGCGTGAGAGAAAACGGGGAATTACAGACCAGTTAACCCGACTTTGGTGGTGTGAAAGATGCTGGAGTCAATTATTAAAGATGTAATAATGGGGCATTTGGATAGCAGTAAAAGAATTAGTCCAAGTCAACATGAATTTATGAAAGGGAAATCATGTTTGACTAATCTTCTGGATTTTTTTGCCGCAAGGCTTGGTGTTGGGGCCGCAACTGTTTACCATATATATTAATGATTTGGAAAAGGGAATTAGGAGCAAAACTAATGCATACATACCTACATATTTAAATTCATCTGATAAGTTGGTCAAATAACATGGGCACCTTCTTGCTTTTTTTGAGACATGGATTTTTTAAATGTGAATGTCTCATAGCAACACATTTGTGGGTCAGCAGTATTTTGTACCAACCCCCACAATTTCAAATAATTCTAAATTAAACTTCTTAAACAAGGAAAACAATTTTTATTTATATCATTTTGTGTGGCTGTCAAGTTGACTGTAATTATGAGACTGCCGGGCAGTATCACTGTGAATGGCGGTGGCTGTATGTTTTAATGCAAGTGTGAAAAGGAGAGTAAATTTAAAGAGACAATGTGAGAACCATCAGGGTTTCATCCAAGAACCAATTTAAAGGCAAGGTTCATCAATTACAGTATTTTAATTGAAAATCTTACTCTTAATATTCTTCCTAATTAGGCTTTTTGTGTTCCCTCTTGAACCTTGTGTCTCCCAGAGCCTCTGGGGAGGTTCTGGAGATACAATAATCCAATCTTGAGGCAAATAACCATCTTTAAAACTGGCATTGCCTCTGCCTTTAATTCTACATTCTCCGAGGATGCTGGATGCCGCGACAATCTCCTGCAACAAGTACAGAAAGGCAGTCAACTGCAAAAAGATCAAAGAGAGGAAAGAGTATGGAAGGGAAAGGCTTTTCAGAATCATAATCAGATTTTATTTGCCAAGTATGTTTTGCAACATACGAGGAATTTCATTGGCCAGGTCAGTCATACAATTAAAAGCAACAGCACTCAAAAACACATTTTAATACGGACATTCACCACAGTGACTCCTACACATTCCTCACTGTGATGGAAGGCGAAATAAAGTTAAAGTCCCTTCCTTTTGTTCTTCCTCGGTCGGGGGCCTCAAGCCCCCCGTTCAAACTCCGTTCAATGGTGAACTCCTCTTGGTCTCCAGGCCTATAGTGCTGCACAAATCACTGCACTACATGCAACTATTTATTCCCTTTTCACATGGTTCATGCAGCTGGATATTAACTTGCCGACATGGAAAGAGATGCAGTGAGCATTCAATAGTTCAGACTTCTGGGTGAATTAAGGGGCTGCTTGATGGGCTGAGGGTTATCGAGATTGTCTGATTGTCATTCTTTTGGAAGAACTGATGGAAGTTCTTATCGAAAAGCTGATGAATTGACTACGGGATGAGCTGGTGGGCTCGAGGATTGCTGGATGAGTGTTGTAGAAACATAGAAAATAGGTGCAGGAGGAGGCCATTTGGCCCTTCGAGCCAGCACCGCCATTCATTGTGATCATGGCTGATCAGCCCCAATCGATAACCCGTGCCTGCCTTCTCCCCATATCCCTTGATTCCACTAGCCCTTAGAGATCTATCTAACTCTCACTTAAATCCACCCAGTGATTTGGCCTCCACTGCCCTCTGTGGCAGGGAATTCCACAAATTCACAACTCTCTGGGTGAAAAAGTTTTTTCTCACTTCAGTCTTAAATGGCCTCCCCTTTGTTCTAAGACTGTGGCCCCTGGTTCTGGACTCGCCCAACATTGGGAACATTTTTCCTGTATCTAGCTTGTTCAGTCCTTTTATTCATTTATATGTTTCTATAAGATCCCCTTGCATCTAACAAGAGTGTTTTATTGTCATGTAGAACAATTTGCTGCATCTAGCTTGTCCCAGATAGAACAATTAAATTCTTACTTTCAGCAGCACAACAGAATCTGTAAACATAGTCCACTGTAAACAATATGATAAGATCCCTCCTCATCCTTCTAAACTCCAGTGAATACAAGCCTAGTCTTTTCAATCTTTCCTCATATGACAGTTCTGTTAGGTTATTTGATGGTTAGGACAGGTTTAGAGGGGTATGGGCCAAATGCAGGCATGTGGGACTAGTGTAGATGGGACATGTTGGCCAGCGTGGGCAAGTTGAGCTGAAGGGCCTACTTCTACGCTGTGAGACTATGACTAGGTGATCTGTTGAGACTGGTGGTATGCCATGAGGAACAATGGGCATGGACCTTTGTAAACCACCACCTGGTTGAGTCTCCTTGAGTCACCATCGGCATTGATAACATCAGTCAGGGGTTGATGATCTGCAAAAAACAAGTTGGTCTCATTCTTGTTCTCTCATGCGATACAGGCAGCAGCTCTGAACTGCCTGTGTTTGCCCTCTTGGCTGTCTTGTCAAATTACGCTGGAGATTAGAGTCACCCCTGAAACAAACAGTGCCTTGTGATCCACAGGGGAAAAAATAAAATCTAAATGCAGAACAATGGATGGTTTAAATCAAAGAAAATGATACAAAGAGGCCATTAGAGCAATACCGATCTAGGAAACTGAGAGCAAATTTTACAATGCATTTAAACCTCTCCCATTTTTATGAGATGCATTCCTGGAATATGTAGGAAGTTTATTGTAACCTAGTGCCCTAGTGGATTAAGGGCGGCATGGTGGTGCAGCGGTAAAGTTGCTGCCTTACAGTGGGTGCTGTCTGTACGGAGTTCGTAGGTTCTCTCCGTGACTGAATGGGTGTTCTCCGAGATCTTCGGTTTCCTCCCACACTCCAAAGACATACAGGTTTGTAGGCTTGGTATAAGTGTAAATTGTCCCTAGTGTGTGTAGGATGGTGTTAGTGTGCGGGGATCGCTGGTCAATACGGACGCGGTGGGCCAAAGGGCCTGTTTCCGCGCTGTATCTCTGTAAGAAATAGAAGCCAGGATAAGCCATCTAAGTTCACACCACCATCAGTAAGATTATTGTTGATCCTGCACCTCAACACCTTATTCCCACACTCTCTCCATTATCCTTCATCCTTTTCGTATTTGAAAAAAAATCTCTCTCCTTTCAAGGACTCGACTTCCACCATCTCACGCGATAAAGAATTCCAAGATTCCCAGCCCTTGAGTGAAGAAACTGCTCCTTGTCTCATTACTAAATATCATGACCCATATTCTGAGACTTTGGCCCTCGTTCTAGATCACCAGACCAGCCGCAATCTCCACCCACGAGTCCAATCTAAACAGAGATAGACACTAAATGCTGGAGTAACTCTGCGGGTCAGGCAGCATCTCTGGAGAAAAGGAATAGGTGTCGTTGCAGGTCGGAAGCCTTCTTCAGACTGCGTTCTGACACTTCTTCTTCTTCTTGCGTATGGCGTGCACAGCCTAAAGTTGTAGGACAACTTGTTCTATTTGATCTTATTTGACTGTGCACACCGGGTTGATTGCATTTGTCGAAACAGGGCGGACCACGTGAAGGTTGCAATCTCCCACCCCGCGTTCTGACACCAAAGAGCAAAATGTCCAACGTAGATACAATAATAAATATATCGCCATTTGCATTAGTTTTGTGCAGTTAACAAATCACAATTTCACACAATGTACATAAGACGGCAGTTATTTGACAAATACTCTGCAGTTCGGTGCAGGAGATCTTGTCGACGAGTATTCTGGACCCACTGTTGACATCTGAAATTACAGGAGATATCATTTAGGATTAACTAATAAGAAAAAAGATGATCATAACTACATGCCTGAACAATGGATGATATATCACTTAAATGCAATTGTTTTCAGTTGTGTGGAGAGACCTGTATGTTGAAGGTACACAAAATTGCTGGAGGAACTCAGCGGGTGCAGCAGCATCTATGGAGCGAAGGAAATAGGCGACGTTTCGGGCCGAAACCCTTCTTCAGACTGATGGGGGGTGGTGAAAGAAAGAAGGAAAAAGGGGAGGAGGAGGAGCCCGAGGGCGGGCGGATGGGAGGGTGGGAGGAGACAGCTAGAGGGTGAAGGAAGGGGAGGGGACAGCACAGGCTAACCAAATTGGGGGAATTCAATGTTGATGCCATAAGGGCGCAAGGACCCCAGACGGAATATGAGGTGCTGTTCCTCCAATTTCCGCTGTTGCTCACTCTGGCAATGGAGGAGACCCAGGACAGAGAGGTCGGATTGGGAATGGGAGGGGGAGTTGAAGTGCTGAGCCACCGGGAGGTCAGGTAGGTGTATGTTGAAGATGCTTTTTGCCTCTAATATGTCAATTTACCTTAAATGTAGAAGAGCTTATTAAAATCTTCTTACAAAGACCATTAAGTATTTTCTTTCTATCCTCTTTTGGACCCAAGGCATAGCAGAGCTGCCAACTCTCACGAAGAGGTAAGGGAGGGAGAGAGGGAAGGGAGGGAGATCGAGAGAAGAGAGGGAGAGAGAGAGCAGGCAAAGTGAGCAGGCAATGCCTTTTGCCGAATTTAAAACTAAACTACGGAGCTACGAAGACACGGAAAAGATGCGTGCAGCAGCATCCGACGACAATGTCATGAGGCACGTGTGCAACCGAGTGTGAGACCCGCCACGACAAGTACAAGTGCGGAGAGAGCGGACATTGTGTGCTTCAGGTGTGGCCTAAAAGGACATAAAGCCAGAGCATGTCAACGCAAGCAGTGGTGTAGTCACTGTAAAAGCACCACACATCGGGACACAACCTGCAGACAGAAACAGCGGCGGGACGACGCACGACAAGTTTCCGGGGAGACTAACAACAAGGAATATGCATTCCTGGTGAGTGAAAGGGACGCGGTGATTCAGTCAGAGCGTGGAGTCGAGTTGAAAGGGCTGATGGTCGATACGGGGGCAACTTCGCATATCATCACTGATATAGCAAGGTTCAAGAAGTTCGACAATATGTTCCAGTCCGAGACACACTGCGTGGAGTTGGCTGACGGCACAAGGTGTGATGGAGTCGCGGAGCGCAGAGGAGACGCGGAGGTTTGCTTGGTTGACAGCCAAGGGCGCCGCCACAACACAACACTGAGGCAGGCGTTGTACATCCCCTCATACCCGCAGGACATCTTCTCTGTAAAAGCAGCTACTTCCAGCGGAGCAACCGTAATCTTCAGGGACGGGGAAGACGTCCTACAACACACGGACGGTACAAAATTCCACATTCATGAGTACAGCAGATTGTACTACTTGCACACGGTAAACGTTGAATGTGATGACCAATGTAAGAGCAGTTATGATATGCAGACATGGCATGAGATTCTAGGGCACTGTAATTATGAAGATATTCAAAAATTACAGAATGTTGTTGAAGGTATGGCAATTAAGGGCAAAACAGACAAGCCTGCTCTACACTGTGAAGTGTGTACTCAGGGAAAGTTTATCCAAACTAGGAACTGTTGTAAGAGCCAAAGCAGCTTTGAAGTTGGTACACACAGATTTAGCGGGACCGATAGACCCAGAGTCCAGAGAGGGGTACAGGTTTGTGCTATCATTCACTGATGATTATTCCAGTGCAGTGTTTGTGTACTTTCTAAAGAATAAGAGTGACACAGTGCAAGCCACCGAGAAGTTTCTTGCTGACACAGCCCCATACGGGAAGATTAAATGTATGAGGTCTGACAATGGTACTGAATTCATGGGAAAGAATTACCAGGCACTACTCAGCAGAAATTGCATTAGACATGAGACCTCAGCGCCATACCCACCACACCAGAATGGTACTGCTGAGCGAAATTGGCGCACCCTGTTTGACATGGCCAGGTGTATGCTAATAGAGAGTGAGTTACCTAAACAGTTTTGGACCTATGCAGTGCAGACAGCAGCTGTAGTGAGGAACAGATGCTTTAACAAGCGCACAAAGCAGACGACTTACTTGATGCTGACAAGAAAATGGCCCAACCTGTCTAGGATGCAAAAGTTTGGGTCAGAGTGTTATGCCTATGAACAGAACAGGAGAAAACTGGACTCAAAGTGTGAGAAGGGAATCTTTGTCGGGTACGACAAGAATAGCCCAGCTTACATGATTTACTATCCTGACAATGGGAAAGTAAAGAAGCACAGACTGGTGAAGTTTGTGACCAAAACAATTGTAGAGCGGCAGACACAGACTGACATGACCCCCGGTGACGATGACTTTGAGGTGCAGAATAGGGCCAGTAGGATGAGAAAAAATACTGATGAGAGTCCAGGACATACTCAGGGCCAAGATCCAGTAACTAGGCCTGAGGTGAATAGCCAAGCACAGACAGGTGAAACCAAGCATGAGCCTGCACGTTACCCTTCTAGATTGAGGAAGAAACCAGGTTACTTAAGTGAATATGTAACTGGCAAGGCGAGTGATGATCATGTAATGATTAACATTGATAATTGCTACAGATTGATGTGTAACATCCCCCTAACATTCAGGGAAGCTGTAACCTCAACTAACTCAAAGGAATGGGTTAACGCAATGCATGAGGAAATGCAGTTGCTGAGAGAAAATGACACATTTACCCTAACCAACTTGCCTGAGGGTAAGAAAACAGTGGGGGGTAGATGGGTATATGCAATCAAGAACAATGAGGATGGATCTGATAAATACAAGGCACGGTATGTAGCCAAAGGATACAGTCAAAAATTGGGTGTAGACTATGAGGAGACATTTTCTCCTACTGCTAACCTGACCAGTATCAGAGTGATGATGCAAAAAGCAGCACAGGAAAACCTGATTTTACATCAGATGGATGTCAAAACTGCCTACCTACATGCACCAATAGATTGCGAGATTTACATGGAACAGCCAGAAGGTTATGATGTAAAATCCAGCGCAAATGAAAAGTTGGTGTATAAGCTAGAAAAGTCACTTTATGGGTTAAAACAGTCGGGTAGAAATTGGAACAAAATGCTACACGAGTATCTGACTGAAAACGACTTTGTGCAAAACCCAGCTGATCATTGTGTTTACACAAGGGAAACAGAAAATGAGAAAGTGATCATGATAATATGGGTCGATGACTTAATTATTGCTGCCAGTGATGAAAAGGCACTGAAAGCTGTGAAGGAGATGCTCACAGCCAAATTCAAGATGAAAGACATGGGCAAACTGAAACATTTTCTTGGCATTGATTTTGACCAGTGATAACTGTGTGAGAATGTCACAGAAGAAATATGTGGAGAAAATACTTGAAAGGTTTGATATGCAAGATTGTAAACCGAGGGCGACACCTTGTGAACAAAAATTGAACTACACTGATGATGCAGAAATGATGACTGATGTCAGAAAATACAGAGAGGTAGTAGGTAGCCTAATCTATTTGACTACTTGCACAAGACCCGATCTCAGTTTTGTAGTAAGTAAACTGTCACAGTACTTTACTGAGCCGACGGAAAAGCAATGGGCTACTGTAAAACATGTACTGAGATATCTGAGAGGCACAATTGAGAAAGAGTTGTGTTACAAGAAATGTGACGACGAGAAACTGGCGTCACAAGCGTACAGTGATGCAGATTGGGCGGCTGATGTAACCGACAGACGTAGTACAACCGGTTATTGTGTAAGCCTAAACAAAAATGGTCCTTTGATTTCATGGAAAACCAAAAAGCAGCCCACCGTTGCACTGTCAACTTGTGAGGCTGAGTATATGGGGTTAGCCGCAACACTATAAGAGTGTATGTACCTAGTACAACTGCTAGAAGGTATTGATGGACATCTGTACCCAACACCCAAGGTTTATGAGGATAACCAGGGTAAAATTGCGTTAGCAAAGAATCCTGTATGTAGACAGAGGTGTAAGCATGTGGACATAAAATATCACTTTGTGAGGTCCACTGTGTATCATGGCAAAATAAGTTTGGAGTATTGCCCAACAGACCAGATGGTAGCAGATGTGATGACAAAACCTGCAACAAAATTTAAGTTGATGGAGATTGCAAAGTTTATGTATGGAGAGTAACCATGTATGTAAAAGTCTACATGATGTAAGGTAGAAAACCTTAGGATGTTTTATTTTGAGTTAAGATAACAATGCGAGAGCAAGTTGACATATATGAAAAATATGCTCTCAATTGTAAAGAAGTTAATCTTAATGTTGTATTGTTACTCAGACAAACTTGATGCAGGTAGTGAATAACTGACAATGATAACAGCCAATGAGAGGTACTGTAATTGATGTGTGCGCATGTGTGTCAATAAAGTTTTCTCTTCCAGTTTGAACAAGATGGATGCCCCACTGTGTTTTTTACTCCTCTGAATTATCTTCGGTCTAGCACTGGGTAGGCTGCAAGAATCGCTGCACAATTCACCTCTGCCAACAATTACATATGCAATGAAAACAAGCTTATCAGCTGTCAGTTCTGTGTGAGTTTTGACTGCTTGAATTTCCTCTGGTCTCAAAAACGGATGATTCTCTCTCCCATTAATATCCACTCTTCCCCTTTGTCCTTGCACCTTCTTCACTGCCTCTGAGTAGCTTATGTTACTTACTGTTTTCACTTGCTGAATCTCCACAGCCCTCTTCCTGACTTCACATCCCCCATACGTTACCCTGTGCGGTCCTCCGCAATTGCAGCATTTATCCTGCATATTTTCTCAGCACCCTTCAAATCTATGCTCTCCTCCACACTTGGGACACCTCTGCTTCCCCTTACACACCGCTGCTATATGTCCATACCTCTGGCATTTATAACATCGGAGCGGTGGAGGGATATAAGGCCTCACTGGAAAGCTCATGCAACCGATTCTTACTTTTTCTGGTAGTTCAGACTGCTGAAACTCCAGAAGCACAGACAAGCTCTCTACCCTCTTACCCTCATTCCTTAACAATCTCTTAGCTACACTCACCTGGCCACCAAAAATATTCCGTTTGAGTTTCTCCAGGTCTTCATCTACAGGAATACCTGTTATTACTCCCCTTGTCACTCTACTCTCACCCAGAGTTTTTCTTTCACTGACCATCATCTTCTTGCAAACACTTTCAATCTTCAGAGCCTTATTTTTCTGCTCCTCCGTTTTACATATTATTAACAAGTTCCCGTCTCTCAAAATCTTAGCTATTTCCACCTCTCCTACCTTCTTCTTTAGCTCCCTGGATAAAGCTATCGGACTTAAATTGACATGCCCATCTTCCTTTCTAAATTTCAGTATTATTTTAACCTTTCTTTCAACCTTTTTCCGAACCGTTCTCCTATCCTCTTCTGAACTGTTCCCTTCAAAACTCCTTTTGCTGCTTTGGCTGAGCTCGTTTTGCCTGACTGCTCCTTCTCCTTGATTCCTCCCTGATCTCTGACTAGACATTGACGTCCAGTCACCAAAAACCCTATCATCTTGATCTTCGTCATCCTCTAATCCTACCTGAGTTGCCATTTGATCCAGTCACAAACCAGTTTATGCCAACCGCCAACTCCTAGTCCCTCTCTCCCTTCCACACGGGAGCTCCCCTCAAGTGCCCGTCACGTTTGGCTCCAGAGCTTCATAAAGTGAAATGTGCACGACGTCGTGACGTTGTGGGGGGCGGTGCAGATCTACCTGACGTCATGACGTGGGGGGCGGGGTAAATCTACGGTCTGAAGAAGGGTTTCGGCCCAAAACGTCGCCTATTTCCTTCGCTCCATAGATGCTGCTGCACCCGCTGAGTTTCTCCAGCATTTTTGTGTACCTTAGATCTACCTGACGTCGTGACGTTTGGGGGGCGGTGTAGATCTACCTGACGTCGTGACGTTGTGGGGGGCGGGGTAGAACTACCTTTTTTTTCTTTTTTTTTTTAAATCAAAAATATTTATTCACATATTAAAATAGTATTGACAATACAATAAAACAAAACACCACCATAATACAAGATGAGCTAAACAATTATATTGCAATCCTTGTCAAGGATACATTCAACCCCCCTCGGTGCCCAGCGGTCGCGGAACTCCCTCAGGGTGCCCGTAGACAGGGCGTATTCCCTTTCCATCCGCACCCGGGCACGGACGTATCCCCGGAAAAGGGGCAGGCAGCTGGCTCGGGTAGAGCCCTCCGCCGTCTGGCGCCGTGACTCGCGGATGGCCAGCTTGGCCAGGCCCAGGAGCAACCCAACCAGGACATCTTCAGCCCTATCCTCTCCCCTACGCACAGGGTGTCCAAAGATGAGGATGGTGGGTGAGAAATGCAGCCAGAAGGCAAGGAGCAGCCCCTTTAGGTATTGAAACAGTGGCTGCAGCCTCACGCACTCCATGTACACGTGGTACACAGACTCTTCCAGCCCACAAAAGTGGCAGGCGGCTGGCGAGTCTGTGAACCGCGAGAGAAACAGGTTGCAGGGTACACCTCGATGCAGTACCCTCCACCCCAGGTCCCCAATGTAGAGGGGGAGAATCCCTGCGTATAGGGACCCCCACCGGGGGCCCCCCTCGCGACCGGAAGGCAACACCGACCGCCACTTGGTGTCCGGACGGTGGACCAGGGCGAGGAAGTGCAGGGTGTGGAGGAGGAGCCTGTACAGGACACGCCTCCCTGCGTCTCGGAGGGAGACGAAGGGTGTCGAGGAAAGGCGGCTCAAATTGTGTGGGACCGGCTCCCGGGATGGATTACGGCGCCTTGGTCCAATGAGTACTTCCGGCTGAGCGGGGGCTTGCTCAACCACCAGTACTCCACACGTTTGAGCCCCCCGGTCACCCGATGGGGCGGGACAGGGACCGGCTGCTCTCAAGCCCGGGCCGTCACCCTCCGCCGGTGGAGGTGGGGCCTGGTCAATGGCAACCAGGTTCCAGACTCTCAACAAGTCCCTGTAGAAGCCAGGCATCCCCATCAGGACCGCACGGTTGACCCCCACCATCGGGATCCGCGTACCACCTTGAAGGCAGCGGCTCCGTTGGAAAAAGTGCGTTGCCAGCACGTGCCACCTGGGAGGATGCCCTGAGTACAGGTATCTCTGCAAGGTCCTGAGGCGGAGAGCCGCCACCTTGGTGCGAATGCACACCAGCGACTGACCGCCCTCCTCGATCGGGAGACTCAGGACCGCTGCAGAGACCCAGTGCTTTCCGTTGCCCCAGAAGAAGTCCACCAACTTCTTCTGGATGATCCCAGCAAAGGTGGCTGATGGGACCAATGTGGTCAATCTGTACCAGAGCATGGAGGCCACGAGTTGGTTAATGACCAACACCCTGCCCCGGTACAAAAGCACTCTGAGGAGACCCGCCCAGCGCCCCAGCCGGGTGACGACTTTCACCTCCAGCTCCTGCCAGTTCGCCAGCCAGGTCTCCGCACCGGGACTCAGGTAGACTCCCAGGTAGAGGAGGTGTGTGGTACTCCACGTGAAAGACCTCATCTCCTCCGGGAGGGAGTCCACCTGCCAGGGACCCACCAAGAGTCCAGAACATTTCCCCCAGTTGACCCGCCAACTCCTAGTCCCTCTCTCCCTTCCACACGGGAGCTCCCCTCAAGTGCCCGTCACGTTTGGCTCCAGAGCTTCATAAAGTGAAATGTGCACGACGTCGTGACGTTGTGGGGGGCGGTGCAGATCTACCTGACGTCATGACGTGGGGGGCGGGGTAAATCTACGGTCTGAAGAAGGGTTTCGGCCCAAAACGTCGCCTATTTCCTTCGCTCCATATAACACCAATTATATTACATATTACATATTACATAGATAATACTCCTCCCCCTTTAACTTGGAGGCAGGTAATACCTTTCATTACAGTTTGACTTGACACCTCCCACTCGATCTTCCAATGGAACTACTTGGGAGATCGACGCTTTAAAGTCAAACTTTGAAGTCTAGGTTTGAACTTGGCCTCCTGATAGTGCCGCCCACTCCTGGTAGAGTGGGCGGCGCGACTCACGTCACAGCGTCCTCTGCAGTCCGTTTGTCTTTTTGTTATTTTTTGTCCCGTTTTAATTTAGTTTTAATTATTTTTTTGATGGGGTATGTGTGTGTGTGTGTGTGGGGGGGAAACTTTTAAAATCTTTCCCCTGCACGGAGAACCCGACCTTTTCCCTGTCGGGTCTCCGTTGTCGTTGGGGCTGCAACGTGGAGCGGCCTCCAGCAGGAACGTCCTGGGGCTCCAGTCATGGAGCTGCGGAGCTACTCACCATCATGGAGCTGGCCGAGTCCGGAGCGGGTGGAGCTGTGGTGGCGCGCTGCTGTGACCCGAACCCCGGAGATTCGGAGGCTTACCGCAGGTCTGGCAGACAGTAATATCGGGAGCCCGCGGGTCCCTGCTGGGAGACCGCTTTTCGAGGCTTCTGCAACGGCGACTTCTCCCGCCCGAGTAGCGGGGTCGAGGATGACCTGGAGCGGGGCCTTACATCATCGCCCGGCGTGGCTTCAACGGCTGCGGGACTTTGCTAGCGCCCGCCGGGGTCTCCAACAACAACTGGATTGGAGCTGACGACTCTGCCCAGCTTGAATTGCCCCCTCAGTGCATTTTGGTCACTTAACCAGACAATATCTCCGGCAGTGACATTTCCCTGAGTGACGTGGCACTTGCTCCTTATAAACAAGTTGGGACCGGCGGGTTGGCTCCAGCCCTTCCAAAACTTGTTCACCTCTGACTGCATTGTTCTAAGTCTTTTGTAGGGGTAGCTGGAAAAGTCAAAAGTCTTGATGTCTCTGCTCTGAGATGCTCGGCCAAGCAGAAGAGTATTTGGTGTGATGTACTGAACGCAGTCTTCCCGGCTTTGTATCCTGGCGTCGATTGGACGTTCATTTGACAGGTTGGCTGCCATGTAAAGAGCTGTCTGAAACTCACTATAACTGAGTGGCGATTCTTTTCCAAAACTTTGGAGCGCTCTCTTCACAACACGCACAGCAGCTTCCGCAGCGCCATTTCTGTGTGGAGAATCAGCAGGATGGATTTTCCACATCCACTCTGTTCCATTTTTAGCTGCATTCTCCTCCAAAGCTGCTCTGTCCAGGTTGTCCAAAAATCTATATAGTTCCTCTAAGACTGGTTTTGCGCCAATAAAATTGGTGCCTGGATCTGACCAGATCTTCTTGGGGTGCCCACGGATTGCTGTGAATCTTTGATAAGCCATCAGAAACCCTTCACTTGATAAGGTGTTGACTAACTCTGTGTGGATGGCTCTGCTGGCCATACAGCAGAAGACAACTCCCCAGACTTTGAGTTTTACCCTCTTCTTGACGTCATCGTGTACGTGGTAGGGTCCAAAGAGGTCTACTGTTGTAAACTCAAAAGGAGCAGCAGGTTCAGTTCTTTCAGGCGGCAGATCACTCATTACTTGTTGACATTTCTTTGCCTTTGCTTTCTTGCAGATTATGCAGTGATCAACGACTTTTTGAGCAATTCTCCTTCCTTTTATGACCCAAGCCTTTCCTCTCATTTTAAGCAAGGTCCCAGCCACTCCGTCATGACTCTCCCTGTGAGCCTCCCGAGCTAGCAGCATGGACACCCAGGCATCAACGGGCAGGATGGGAACAGCAACTTTATCCTCTTCAAAGCTCTGCACTCTACCACCACAAACCATCAGCCCAGAATCTTGGTCTTTATAGGCTACCAGTCGATCTGTTGTGGTGCTTGGGAAAGTTGTGCCCGATTGCGCATCACAAAAAATGTCTTTTAGAGCATTTTCTCGTTCTCTTACTGTAATGACTCCTGTCAAAGAGATGGCCTCCCACTTTGGATCGTTTAAGGCTTTTTCCTTGCCAAGAAACCTCTTCGCTGCTCTCCAAATCCATGCGACTGTCGAGTTAGAATGCTGAACCGCTTGACATCAACAAGGTTCTGAATAGCTGACCCTGCAGGTGGTCTCTTTGGGTTTGTTGGTTCCGGTTCTTGTTTCTCTACTTTGGCTCTTGATAGTGCTGCAACAAAAGCTTTCTTCTGTAACTTTTCGATGTCCTGAATGTTGGTGCTTGTTTGAATCTCTCCAATCCGATTGGCGAAGAATGTCTGAAATCCATAGCTTTCTCGCTGTATTGCACCAAGGATTGTTTGGCTATCCACAAGATGATACCACTTCTCCACTTGAATTCGACTGTGTAGCTCGAAATACTTCCTCAAGCATGAGGCAAACACTGCTCCGCACATCTCTGCTTTAACAGCGTCTCCTCTGTGGTCCAAGGGAGTTAACTTGGCCTTGGATTCCACAAGTCTGACAATTGGGCCATGGTCTGAATCCCATCCGTCAGAAAAGGTGATCCCCAAGGGTTCAGTTGCGGAGCAAGAGGGAGTCAGTGCCCTGACGAACTTGACCTTTCCAAGTTGTACATACTCTTCAAAGAGCTTAATTGCATCCTCCCTGAGTCCATCTGAGAGTGCCATGTCCCATGTGTCTATGACCGAACAGCTTCCCTCTTTTGCTTCTTGGAAAGCTCTGTGTACTAGAATCGCTCCCTTTTGCTTAACAGGAGCCACTATGCCGATGGGGTCATATAGCCCTGCTACCTGGCTGAGAAGCTCTCTTCTTGTTAGGGGATTTGGCGTCTGAGTTTTGATTTGCTCTTGTAGAAGGCCTTGACCAAGCCGCATCTTTTTCTTTCTCTTGGAGAAATTGATTCCCACCATAACGTGGAGCATGTCCTCTTCAACAATGTAGCCCAGACCAAGTGCCTTGTTATCATCATCATGCATTTGGTTTGGTAGGATCATGGTTTTTGTTTTGCTTCTCTTTAAAGTATCACTGTCCTCCTTCCTCCCACTTTGGCCAGACAGAACCCAAGGCTTGAGCTCAAACCCACCAGCTTTCAGGATTTGTTCCACATTTGCTGTGGTGATTCTCAACTGGTCGAGGCTGTTGTGAGATGTGAGGATGTCGTCAACATAGCTGTCTTTCTGGAGTACTTGCTGCTCATCCTTGAGGTGGGTAAAAGAAGGAAGATTAGCAGTCTCACGCATTGCCAACTGTGCAGGTTTGTCTCCGATGTTCACTCTTGTGATAGCATACTCTCCCAGCTCCTCGTCCTCGGAATCTCGCCAGAGGAATCTGTGTAAGTGTGCTTCACGGTCCTCCAACCAGACTGAGTTACACATCTTCTTTATGTCTCCCAGAGCAGCATAGATTCTGCCTCTGAATCTGAGGAGGACGGCGCAAATTTGGTTGAGGACGTCTGGACCTTTCATCAGCAAATCATTTAAGCCGACACCATTGCACTTTTGGCTACTGTTCCACACTAGTCTCACTGGGGTCGTGACAGAGGGGGTTTGGAGCAATAAGGTGACTCACATACCACACTGGTCCCTCCCAGTTTGCAATCATGTCTTCGGACAATTTGATTGCAGCCTTTCGGTCCACCATGTCGTGCACCTGAGCTGTGTAGGCACTTGTCCATTCCGGTTCCCTGGATAGCTGCCTCTCCGTCCTGAGAAATGTGGCTTCCACTGTCCTTTTATTATTTGGTAGAGAAGCTGGGTCTTCCAACCAAGGATAGCTAGCATGCCAATGTGGGTCTTTACTGTGACGGTCTCCTGTTACGTAGGTGAGGCCTTACCACTTCGAGCTCTCTCTCTTCAGCAAGAGTCATTTATTTTCCGCCTGGCTGGCAGTTTCCACAGCGGCAACCTCCGCACTTTGGCTCGCATGCTGCTCCAATGCTATCCCACTTCCACCAATCCAAGAAGTCCCGATTGGCGGTTGATGTGCGTGACTTCTGGACTTTGACGGCGACCTGTTCGTTTGGTGAAAGTTCCTCAGGGACTGCGTCAGTGAGCTCCTCATACTTTAAAGCAGCTGCTCTCATTGATCTTGCGAAGTGTGTTTTGGACATGTGGGCTGACATGGTAAGCTTCTCAAACAGCTCAGGATGACAACCTCCAACAGTCTTTCCCAGTGGTCCATCCCACAGAATGAGATCTCCAACAGTTCTAATCCTCTGAAGCGCTAGCTGACCTTCTCTATGGCTTATGAGCAAATGTATCTCTTTTGGTCTCACAAGTTCCTCAAATGGGACGTCTGGAAAGAACTTTTGCATCTGCTGTGGTGTCACATGTTTGTGAACATCTGCAATGCTGTCCAATCCATAACAAACTAACTGGTGCGACTTGAGTGTGCCCTTGGGAGTCTTCACTCGGATGTTTAGAAGGTAGCACCTCGTCTCTACGTGGACCTTCATTCCCCCAACTCCATGGACGATAAGCGTGATGTCTTCACTCCTAAGGTTCAGTCTACTCGCAGCCTTGTGAGTTATGTAGTTGGTATCTGAAGCCAAGTCAATTAATGTCCCAACCTTTTGTCCAGCATTTGCTACGACCTCCAGAAGCATCATAATCACTGGGTGCTCTTGCAGTCCACCTTCTTTCAGGAGGCTTGGCTGATGCTTTGCAGTGTTGAAGGCTCTTGATGCAGTGTTGGAGAACACATCTCGGCATTGTTTTGCCAACTCTGGTGGAAGTTTGCTAAAAAACTCCTCTTGGTCCACTGTATATTTCTTTTTGCCTTTACCTTCCTCTGGACCAAATTTACTCCTTCTCTGATCCACACTGCTTTTCCTCGTCTCATAATTGGGGCACAGATAATAATGATGCTCAGGAGTCTGTTCATCCTTGCAGATTTGATTTTTACACAGATATGCAGGTTTGCAGTATGAACCATCATCATGAACTTCAAGACACTTTTTGCATGCTCCCAACTTCTTTACTGCAGCTCTTTTCTCTGTCAGCTTTAGCCCTCGAAACTGCTTGCAGAAGTACAGCTTTCTTTTATGCTTAACGTCACCACAACTTGTGTGGTCATTTCCTGACTTGGTAGACTTGGTTCTGGCAATGTCTTGGTTCAGTCCGAGTTTCCTTTCTACTTGGCTCCTCGTCCCTCAGTTGCTCGAGCTGTTCGTATATGCTCTCCTGCTCTTTGAGAAATGACAAGAGACTGTCAAACCGTTTCTCTGGTGCCACAGCATTCTTCTTGTCAGCTACATAAACCAGCCATTCCTTTTTGAGGGTTTCTGGAAGCTTGGTTTCAATTGATTTTGTCATCAGTGGATTTTTAATAGCGCCTGTGTCTCCGAGATCGCTCAAGTCCTTAAGCGCCTTTTCCACAGCTTGAATTAATTCCACTATTTTACGTGGCTGATGTCCTCTGACAGGTGGGATTCTCTGAAGCTCCTCCACTATCTCAATAGCAATAGCTGTTTGATTTCCAAACCGGTTCTCTAGGACACGAAAGATAGAAAAGCTAAAAGAAGATATGAGGTTGCTTTGGCAAGTAAGGTGAAAGTAAATCCAAAGGGTTTCTACAGCTATATTAATAGCAAAAGGATAACGAGGGATAAAATTGGTCCATTGGAGAGACAGAGTGGACAGCTATCTGCAGATAAAACAAACTGTCCCAATTTACTCCTTTTAAATCCTTTCGCATCTCCTCAAAGTTAGCCTTTCTCCAATCAAAAATCTCAACCCTAGGTCCAGTTCTGACCCTCTCCATAATTATATTGAAACTAATGGTATTGTGATCACTGGTCCCGAACTGTTCCCCAACGCATACCTCTGCCACCTGACCCGTCTCATTTCCTAACAGGAGGTCCAGCACCGCCCCTTCTCTATTAGGTACTTCTATGTATTGCTGTAAAAAACTATCCTGCACACATTTTACAAACTCCAACCCATCCAGCCCATTTACAGAATGTGTTTCCCAGTCTATGTGTGGAAAATTGAAATCTCCCACAATCACTACCTTGTGCTTACTACTAATATCGGCAAGCTCCTTACATATTTGCTCTTCCAATTCTCGCTCCCCATTTGGCGGTCTATAATACACCCCTATAAGTGTTGCTACCCTTTTCCCATTTCTCAGTTCCACCCAAATAGCCTCCCTAGACGAGCCCTCTAATCTATCCTGCCAAAGCACTGCTGTAATATCTTCCCTGATAAGCAATGCAACACCTCCACCTCTTGCCCGTCCAATTCTATCACACCTGAAGCAACGAAATCCTGGAATATTTAGTTTCCAATCACAGTCCTCCTGCAACCATGTTTCACTGATCGCCACAACATCATACTTCCAGGTGTCTCTATTGGTTCTAAAGCTTGCAAAAAAATATGTCTATTGGTTCTAAAGCTTGCAAAAATATGTCTATTGGTTCTAAAGCTTGCAAAAATATGTCTATTGGTTCTAAAGCTGGCAAAAAATATGTCTATTGGTTCTAAAGCTGGCAAAAATATGTCTATTGGTTCTAAAGCTTGCAAAAAATGACTATTGCTTCTAAAGCTTGCAAAAAATATGACTATTGGTTCTAAAGCTTGCAAAAAATGTCTATTGGTTCTAAAGCTTGCAAAAAAAAGTCTATTGGTTCTAAAATGGTTCATACTAGCGCTCCAGAAAGCCGCCTCCCCCCCCCCCTTCTCCTCCCTCCCTCCCTCCCTCCATCCCTCCCTCCCCCCCCCCCTTCCCCCCCTTGGCTTGTCTTGGGTGTGTCTTGAAATTGAAAGGCACTACTTACTGCAAATGGTGGCATGAAGTTGAAAGGCACTACTTACTGGAAATGGTGGCTTGGGAGCTTTGTCTTGAAGTTGAAAGGCACTATTACTGCAAATGGTGGCTTGGTTGCTTTGGCTTGAAGTTGAAAGGCACTACTTACTGCAAATGGTGGCTTGGTTGCTTTGGCTTGAAGTTGAAAGGCAGTACTTACTGCAAATGGTGGCTTGGGTGTGGCTTGAAGTTGAAATACACCACTTACTGCAAATGGTGGCATGAAGTTGAAAGGCACTACTTACTGCAAATGGTGGATTGGTTGCTTTGGCTTGAAGTTGAAAGGCACTACTTACTGCAAATGGTGGCTTGGGAGCTTTGGCTTGAAGTTGAAAGGCACTATTACTGCAAATGGTGGCTTGGTTGCTTTGGCTTGAAGTTGAAAGCCACCACTTACTGCAAATGGTGGCTTGGTTGCTTTGGCTTGAGGTTGAAAGGAACTACTTACTGCAAATGGTGGTTTGGGTGTGGCTTGGGTGTGGCTTGAAGTTGAAAGACACCATTTACTGCAAATGGTGGCATGGCTATGGGAGAGCGGGGCGGGTTGCATGCCACAATGGCCGCCGTGTCCTGGTAAATGTGGAGAGAGGGACTAGGAGTTGGCGGTTGGCATAAACTGGTTTGTGACTGGATCAAATGGCAACTCAGGTAGGATTAGAGGATGACGAAGTTCAAGATGATAGGGTTTTTGTTGACTGGACGTCAGTGACTAGTCAGAGATCAGGGAGGAATCAAGGAGAAGGAGGAGTCAGGCAAAACGAGCTCAGCCAAAGCAGCAAAAGGAGTTTTGAAGGGAACAGTTCAGAAGAGGATAGGAGAACGGTTCGGAAAAAGGTTGAAAGGAAGGAGGTTAAAATAATACTGAAATTCAGATAGGAAGATGAGCATGTCAATTTAAGTCTGATCTTCTTTAGCTCCATAGATAAAGCTAAGGTAGGAGAGGTGGAAACAGCTAAGATTTTGAGAGACGGGAACTTGTTAATAATATGTAAAACGGAGGAGCAGAAAAATAAGGCTCTGAAGATTGAAAGTGTTTGCAAGAAGATGGTTAGTGAAAGAAAGACTCTGGGTGAGAGTAGAGTGACAAGGGGAGTAATAACAGGTATTCCTGTAGATGAAGACCTGGAGAAACTCAAACAGAGTATTTTTGGTGGCCAGGTGAGTGTAGCTAAGAGATTGTTAAGGACAGTGGAGGGTAAGAGGGTAGAGAGCTTGTCTGTGCTTCTGGAGTTTCAGCAGTCTGAACTACCAGAAAAAGTGAGAATCGGTTACATGAGCTTTCCAGTGAGGCCTTATATCCCTCCACCGCTCCGATGTTATAAATGCCAGAGGTATGGACATATAGATAGATATAATTAGATATAATTTATTGCCACACAACCAGGGTTGGTGGAAATTTGGGTTGTCAGCAGCAGTACAATAATAAAGAACACACAATAAAACTGTAACACAAACATCCACCACAGCATTCATCACTGTGGTGGAAGGCACAAAAATTTGGCCAGTCCTCCTCCATTTCCCCCCCCCGTGTACAGGACCAGAGTCCAGAGTCAGTCCAGGATCGGCTCTTCCTCACCGGAGACCGCGGCTTTAGATTGTTGTAGGCCGCAGACCGGCGGTCAAGATTTAAAGTCCCCGCCGCGGCCAGAAGCACCGTACACTGCAGGGCCGGCGGTCGAAGCTCCCCTCCAGGGGTGATGGTAAGTCCATGCCGCACCCGCGGTAGAAGTCGGCCGCGGGCCGGCAGTGATGGCTTCTTCTTCCCCCGGGTCCCCCACGAGGGATCCCAGGCTGTAGACGCCGCACCAGCTGGAGCTCTGCAGACCGCGGCTTCAGGCTGCGACTTCAGGCTGCCGGCAGCCCCGGGCCAGCGAAACGGAGCGCTCCCCTCCAGCGAGGGCTCACCCGCTCCACATCGAGAGTCCACGCTGCGCCCGCCGCTGAAGCCCCGGGCACGTCTCCGGGAAAGGCCGCGTCGATCCTTGATGTTAGGCCACGGGGGAGGCGACCTGGAAAAAGTCGCCTCTCCATGGAGGAGGTGACCGAAGCGGTTTCCCCCTTACCCCCCCACACCACCCCCCACACAAAACACACGAAGAAACATTAAATACATACTTTAAAACATACTAAAAAATAAAAAAAAGCTGGAAAAACTGACGCGCTGCTGACATGGCTGCACACAGAGGAGCGCCCCCAAAAGCGCCCCCAAAAGCAGCGGTGTGTAAGGGGAAGCAGAGGTGTCCCAAGTGTGGAGAAGAGCACAGATTTGAAGAGTGCAGAGAAAATATGCTGGATAAATGCAGCAATTGCGGAGGACCGCACAGGGTAACGTATGGGGGATGTGAAGTCAGGAAGAGGGCTGTGGAGATTCAGCAAGTGAAAACAGTAAGTAACATAAGCTAGTCAGAGGCAGTGAAGAAGGTGCAAGGACAAAGGGGAAGAGTGGATATTAATGGGAGAGAGAATCATCCGTTTTTGAGATCAGAGGAAAGTCAAGCAGTCAAAACTCACACAGAACTGACAGCTGATAAGCTTATTGTTTTCATTGCATATGTAATCAACTGTACTGATCAGGTTAAACACAAAACAGAAAAAATAAAAATAATTGTTAAGGGAGCAGAGAAGTTTTTGGGTTTAAAAGAAGTATCATGGGAGAGTATCAATAAAAACCTTGAAGCAGATGGAAGGCAGGAAGGTTCTGGTGATAGGTCAACTTGATTATATTACAATGGAACGCAAGGAGCATAATAGCAAATGGACAAGAGTTTAAAGGATTCATTAAAGAGTTAAAGAAGAAACCAGAAGTCATATGTATTCAAGAAACCTGGCTTAAGCCATCATTAGACTTTGGCATCAAAGGTTATGATAGTATCCGTAGAGATAGGGTGGAGGGGGGTGTGTAATATTTATAAAGCAAGGAATACAGAATAGATTGTTGGTGAAAGGAACAGAATTAGAATATTTAGTGGTTGAAATTTGGACAAGAGAAGGTAAGGTTAAAATTGTTGATTTTTATAATCCGTGTAAAAGGCTTTCAATGGAGTTGATGGACGAACTTGCTGGGTATTTAGGGGGGAATGTTATATGTTGTGCAGATTTTAATGCTCATAGCACGTTGTGTGATGATTCTAATGATGAAAATTGGATGGTGATTGAGGATTTAATGGAGAATAAAAACCTTGTGTGTCTTAATGATGGAAGTGGGACACGAATCAACATCAGAACAGGGTCAGAATCAGCCATAGACCTCACACTAGTGTCAGACTCATTGGCGGGTGTTTGTTCATAGGAAGTAATTCGAAGAACAACGGTAGGAAGTGACCACTACCCAATAGAAATAGTAGTAGGAGTGAGTTTAGAGGAGTATAATACAGAGAGAATACAGAAGTGGTCTTTTAGTGGTGCTGATTGGGAGAAGTTTAAGATTATAAGTGATCAAGAAATGGAGAAAATTGATATTTATGAAGATGTGGATAATTTAAATATTTCTGTTTGTGAAGCCATTTTAGAGTCAGCAACGAAGTCCATTAAGAAGAAAGGAGGTAAGCACAACAAGAAGAGTGTACCATGGTGGACTAAGGAGTGTGACAAAGCAATTAAGTGTCGAAATAAAGCTTTTAAAATTTTGAAAAGAAATCACAATTTTCAGAATCTTATTGAATACAAAAGGTTGCAAGCAAGTGTAAGAAAAGTAATAAAAAATGCAAAGAGGGAATTTTGGAGGACATTTTGTAACTCAGTGGGAAGGGAGACAAAAGTAGGTCAAGTTTGGGGAATGATAAGGAGAATGAAAGGAATTAAAAGAGAATACAAATATCCAATCCTAACTGACGGTGAAATTACAGCAGTGAAAGATGAAGAGAAAGCAGAGATGTTGGCAAAATCTTTTGCTAAAATTCACAGTTCAGACAATGTTAGTGAAGAAGGAAGAAAAGGAAAAGAAAATACCATAGCAGAGAATATACAGTTAATACGACATGAGGAAGACACTAACGATGTTCTTAACAAACCATTCACAAAGACAGAATTCAACCGAGCTCTTAGAAAAACCAAGATGTCAGCACCAGGTAAAGATCAGATTTGTTACACCATGTTAAACCATCTCAGTGAAACATCCAAGGATTTTTTGTTAGAATTTTATAATAAAGTGTGGGAGGGTGGGAAATTACCGCAAAGCTGGAAGGAGGCAGTAGTAATCCCAATAGGAAAGCCAGGTAAAGATCTGACAAACCCAGGGCCTATAGGCCTATTGCGTTAACATCCAACATATGTAAAGTCATGGAAAAAATGGTAAATGAAAGGTTAACATATCATGTAGAAAATAAAGGATATTTATCCAATTACCAGAGTGGTTTTAGGAAGGGGAGAAACACGATGGATCCAGCTGTATGTTTAGAACATGAAATTAGGAGAGCACAAATTAACAGAGAAAGTGTAGTAGCTGTATTTTTTGATATTGAGAAAGCATATGATATGATGCGGGGAGAAGGGTTATTAGTGAAACTAGGTAAATTGGGGATTAAAGGTCGTATATTTAAATGGATTAAGGATTTTTTATTTGGGAGGTCAATACAAGTACGAGTTGGAAATCAATACTCAGGAACATTAGATATTGAAAATGGAACACCTCAAGGGAGCATAATAAGTCCTTTACTATTTTTAGTAATGATAAATGATGTATATGAGCGAGGGGGCGCTGCTCTGGCAGCAGCCATGTCAGCAGCTCGTCAGTTTTTCAACTTTTTAAAAAAAAATTGTATGTTTTAAAGTATGTATTTTGTGTTTCTTTGTGTGTTTTGTGTGGGGGGTGGGTGGTGTGGGGGGGTAAGGGGGAAACCGCTTCGGTCGCCTCCTCCATGGAGAGGCGATTTTTTCCAGGTCGCCTCCCCCGTGGCCTAACATCAAGGATCGACGCGGCCTTTCCCGGAGACGCGCCCGGGGCTTCAGCGGCGGGCGCAGCGTGGACTCTCGATGTGGAGCGGGTGAGCCCTCGCTGGAGGGGAGCGCTCCGTTTCGCAGGACCGGGGCAGCCGGCAGCCTGAAGTCGCAGCCTGAAGCCGCGGTCTGCAGAGCTCCAGCTGGTGCAGCGTCTACAGCCCTCGTGGGGGACCCGGGGGGAAGAAGAAGCCATCACTGCCGGCCCGCAGCCAACTTCTACCGCGGGCCCGGCGTGGACTTACCATCACACCTGGAGGGGAGCTTCGACCGCCGGCCCTGCAGTCTACGGTGCTTCTGGCTGCGGCGGGGACTAAAGTCCCCGCCGCAGCCAGAAGCACCGTAGACTGCAGGGCCGGCGGTCGATTTAAAAATCTCGACCGCCGGCCTGCGGCCTACATCATCTTAAAGCCGCGGTCTCCGGTGAGGAAGAGCCGATCCTGGACTGACTCTGGACTCTGGTCCTGTACACGGGGGGGAAATGGAGGAGGACTGGCCAAATGTTTGTGCCTTCCACCACAGTGATGAATGCTGTGGTGGATGTTTGTGTTACAGTTTTATTGTGTGTTCTTTATTATTGTACTGCTGCTGACAACCCAAATTTCCACCAGCCTGGCTGTGTGGCAATAAATTATATCTAATATCTAATCTAAATTATATCTGAAGAAATTGTAAATGAAATGGGAGTTTCACTGTTTGCGGATGATGGGTCAATCTGGAAAAGGGGGAGAAATGTGAAGTTTATTGTGCAGAAACTACAGAGGGCTATAATAAAGGTACAAGAGTGGTCATATAAATAGGGATTCAAATTTTCTGTGGAAAAAACAAAGATAATGTTTTTTACTAGGAAGAAAATTGGTAGTGAGGTAAAACTAAAATTATATAACCAGGAATTGGTGAGAGTAAAATACTATACATTTTTAGGTTTATGGTTTGATGAGAGGATTACATGGATGGTTCATATTCAGAAAGTAGTGGACAAATGTAAGAAGATACTTAATATAATGAGATGTGATTGGGGGGCAGATAGAACAGCTTTGAAAGCTATATACACTGGGTTAATTAGATCTGTGTTAGATTATGGTTGTGTGGTGTATGGGTCCGCATCAAGTCTTCTCTTAAGAAAATAGACAACATTCAATATCAGGCATTGAGAATATGTACAGGTGCAATAAAAACAACTCCAGCAGCAGCATTACAGGTTGAAATGGGGGAGATGCCTCTAGAGATGAGAAGGATACAGCTTTCATTGAATTACTGGATTAACCTACAGGGCCACAGTCAAGAACACCCAGCACAAGTTACTGTCAAACCATGCTGGGAAAAGGAGAGAAGGGAAACAAAAAGTTTTGGATGGACAGTGACCCAGAGAGCATTACAAATCAACATTAAATGTGGTTCCAACGGTTCTATTACCTTCAATTCCACCTTGGATACTTCCAGATGCAACAGTAGACTTTACAATATTAGAACAGAAAAACAAGGATAAACAACGCATGTATAATTCATTCATCACACAGGAATACATTGACAGATACTACAGTTTTGTCCAAATTTATACAGATGCATCAAAAGATTCAGTAGATAAAGTAGGAGTAGCATTTATTGTACCAGTATTTCACATGAAAGTAGGGAAGAGGATCAATAATGAGGTCTCAGTATACACAGGTGAAATGATTGCAATATTATTAGCGGTACAGTGGGTCGAGGATACTAGGCCTTTAAGGACAGTTATTTGTTCAGATTCAAGTTTAGCAATAAAGAGTTTACAGCACAGCCATTCAGACAGTAGACCAGACATTTTGATTGAAATACAACAAACACTATTCAGAATTCAAATCATGGGGCTTACAGTCATATTTTTATGGGTACCAGCACACATTAGCATTAGAGGAAACGAAATGGCAGATAAGGTAGCAAAAGACGTAACAAAAAAAAGTAAGATTGATTTAAGTATTAACATAGGTAAAACTGAAATCAAAGACATTATTAAGCAAAGACTGAAGGAAAGATGGCAAAAGCAATGGGAGGAAGAGCGGAAAGGACGGTGGTTCTACAGAGTCCAGAAGAAAGTGGGAGGAATGACGTGCAGGAAAAAACAGAAAAGAGGTGGCAGTAATTTCAAGAATCAGATTTGGACACACTGGTCTGAACAGTACACTTTTTATAATAGGCAAGCATAATACAGGCAGATGTGAATACTGTGGGCAAGAAGAGACAATAGAGCATGTCATTATACATTGTGAGTGGTATGAGGAAGAAAGAAGACAAATGAGTGAACGATTCAGAAAAGAAAAAGTACAATTTGATTTAATAGATATTTTACAAAATAATTCATATAAGTGCTATCAAATCCTATTGCTTTTTCTCAGGGTAACCAATTTGTTCGGAAAGATATAGGTTATTAGTATATACGTTATAATGTTATTTGATCCACACTCCATACCAGTTGGTGGCGGTAATGCACTAAAAAGTTGTTTGCAAATGTCAAAAAAAAACTACATAGAAGAAGTAAGAAGAAGAAATGGTGGCATGAAGTTGAAAGGCACTACTTACTGCAAATGGTGGATTAGTTGCTTTGGCTTGAAGTTGAAAGGCACTACTTACTGCAAATGGTGGCTTGAGAGCTTTGACTTGAAGTTGAAAGGCACTACTTCCTGCAAATGATGGCTTGGGTGCTTTGGCTTGAAGTTGAAAGCACTACTTACTGCAAATGGTGGCTTTGTTGCTTTGGTTTGAAGTTGAAAGGCACTACTTACTGCAAATGGTGGCTTGGGAGCTTTGAAGTTGAAAGGCACTACTTCCTGCAAACGATGGCTTGGATGTGGCTTGGGTGTGGCATGAAGTTGAAAGGCGCTACTTACTGCAAATGGTGGCTTGGGAGCTTTGACTTGAAGTTGAAAGGCACTACTTACTGCAAATGGAGACTGTTGCTTTGGCTTGAAGTTGAAAGGCACTATTACTGCGAATGGTGGCTTGGTTGCTTTGGCTTGAAGTTGAAAGGCACTACTTACTGCAAATGGTAGCTTGAAGTTGAAAGGCATTACTTACTGCAAATGGTGGCTTGAAGTTGAAAGGCACTACTTACTGCAAATGGTGGATTGGTTGCTTTGGCTTGAAGTTGAAAGGCACTACTTACTGCAAATGGTGGCTTGGGAGCTTTGACTTGAAGTTGAAAGTCACTACTTCCTGCAAATGATGGCTTGGGTGAGGCTTGAAGTTGAAAGGCACTACTTACTGCAAATGCGGAGCGTGGGTGCATTGGCTTGAAGTTGAAAGGCACTACTTACTGCAAATTGTGGCTTGAAGTTGAAAGGCACTACTTACTGCAAATGGTGGCATGAAGTTGAAAGACACGACACTGCAAATGGTGGCTTGGGTGCTTTGGCTTGCAGTTGAAAGGCAGTATTTACTGCAAATGGTGGCTTGGGTGCAATGGCTTGAAGTTGAAAGGCATTACTTACTGCAAGCGGTGGCATGAAGTTGAAAGGCACTACTTACTGCAAATGGTGGCTTGGGTGCTTTGGCTTGAAGTTGAAAGCACTACTTACTGCAAATGGTGGCTTGAGAGCTTTGGTTTGAAGTTGAAAGGCACTACGTACTGCAAATGGTGGCTTGGGAGCTTTGGCTTGAAGTTGAAAGGCACTATTACTGCAAATGGTGGATTGAAGTTGAAAGGCACTACTTACTGCAAATGGTGGCATGAAGTTGATAGGCACAACTGCAAATGGTGGCTTGGGTGCTTTGGCTTGCAGTTGAAAGGCAGTACTTACTGCAAATGGTGGCTTGGGTGCAATGGCTTGAAGTTGAAAGGCATTACTTACTGCAAGCGGTGGCATGAAGTTGAAAGGCACTACTTACTGCAAATGGTGGCTTGGGTGCTTTGGCTTGAAGTTGAAAGCACTACTTACTGCAAATGGTGGCTTGGGAGCTTTGGTTTGAAGTTGAAAGGCACTACGTACTGCAAATGGTGGCTTGGGAGCTTTGGCTTGAAGTTGAAAGGCACTATTACTGCAAATGGTGGATTTGTTGCTTTGGCTTGAAGTTGAAAGGCACTACAAATGGTGGCATGGTTGAAAGGCACTACTTACTGCAGATGGTGGCTTGGGTGCTTTGGTTTGAAGTTGAAAGGCACTACTTACTGCAAATGGTGGCTTGGGAGCATTGGCTTGAAGTTGAAAGGCACTACTTATTGCAAATGGTGGCTTGGGTGCTTTGGCTTGAAGTTGAAAGGCACTACTTACTGCAAATGGTGGCATGAGGTTGACAGGCACTACTTACTGCAAATGGTGGCTTGGGTGCATTGGCTTGAAGTTGAAAGGCACTATTTACTGCTAATGGTAGCATGAAGTTGAAAGGCACTATTACTGCAAATGGTGGCTTGGTTGCTTTCGCTTGAAGTTGAAAGGCACTACTTACTGCAAATGGTGGCTTGGGAGCTTTGACTTGAAGTTGAAAGGCACCTCTTACTGCTAATGGTGGCTTGGGTGTGGTTTGAAGTTGAAAGGCACTACTTACTGCAAATGGTGGCTTGGGTGCTTTGGCTTGAAGTGAAAAGGCACTACTGTAAATGCACTTACTTCCTGTTTGCACTGTATATTGATTTTAGATAAAACGCTACCACTTATGGCTGTGATTTTTGGCCATCTTACTCAGTCCCCCTCCGCTGAGCAGGTGCAGAGAATTCTTCCCATCAGTGAAAAATAAAAGTGTTATTAGTTTTTTTTTAAATGTTGAGAATCTCTCCCCTGTCAATCACTCCATGAAAGCCACACCTTTTCCAGTGTGGGGGGGGAGGGGTTATAAAACCCGGAAATGTGGGTGTGGCTCAGTCTCTGCAAGATGGAGGAGGGAGAGGTCACGACTCGCTGTCTTTAGTGGCTTTGCATCCTACTTCAAATGGTATGAAACTGCACTTGAATTTGGTGGCCTTGCACCCTGCTAGAAGTGGTAAGAAACTGCACTTGAATTTGGTGGCCTTATACCCTGCTTGAAATAGAATTTCAAGGATTAGCCGTGAGTCAACTACCAGCCAACCAGCCGTGAGTGAGTTAGTTGCCAGCACAACAGGCTTGATTGACTGAGACGCCAGCCCAAGAATCCATTTGGCGCACAATTTGCATACTAGCCCTCTGGAAACCAGTCCCTTCAGCCCACAACACCCATACTAGCGCTCCAGAAAGCCCCCCCCCCCCCAAACTGGCCACCAATATTAGAATTGGTGGAGAGGTGGAATATTGCGTTGGATGACCAGCCCTCCTGTGTGATGCTGGGACCCAAAGGGTCCCACTTAGTCTAGTACATAAATACAATCAAGCCAAACTCAAGTACAATCGTCAGAGCCAAGGGAAAGATACAGAGTGCTGAGTATGGATCTCAGCATTGTAGTGGTACAGTTCCAGAAATGTGTCCAATGTCCGTAATGGGCTAGAGGAGAGAATATTATTAGAACAGCTAGAAATGATGCTCAATCTACCAGTAGAACCATCCAACCAAACCATCCAACTAAAGAGCAGAGCTGAGCTATTAGCGACCACATTGGAAACCCTCGGACTATCTTTAATTGAAATTTATTGAAATTTATCTTGAACTAAACGTTATTCCCTTTATCATGTATCTGTACATTGTGGATGGCTCGATTGCAATCACGTATTGGCTCTACTGACTGGTTGGCACGGAACTAAAGCTTTTTATTGTACCTCGGTACATGTACCAATAAACTAAACTAAGCTAAAGAAAAGAGATTTAAAAGAGTGTGGCGAATGTATCAGATGATAGTCCTCTGGGACCAGCATGCAAAGTGTCGCCATGCTCCAGTGCCATCTTGCTATACATCTGTTTAGGGGTAGCTATTGCATAGGTACTATTGCTTTACCCACTGCATGTACTTTAATGCTGTATCTATCACCAAACCACTGGTGAAGGGGAAATTGGGAAGCAACAGAAAAAAATGAGACAAGTACGTCTGGGATTCTGTAGTCACCTGCATATGAGAGTTGCCTGGAATAGCTGGCTAATGTAATCCATGTAACATTAATCATTGCTGCACGTATTGTTGTGTAAGATGGCGACTCTCTGCGTTCTAGTCCCAGAAGTGGATCTGCAATCATTCATCACAATCACTCCACTCTTTGAAACCCTACTCCAACAGCAGCATTTATTCCCTTTATCCTGTATCTGGACACTGTGGTTGGCTTTATTGTAATCATGTATTTTTTTACATTTTATTGTCAAGAATTTCATTGTTCTGTCTGGGACTTATGACAAGAAAACACTCTTGACACTTTCCGCTGACTGGATAACACACAATAAAAAAGCTCTTCACTGTACCTCGGTACCCTTAAGGCGAAGGAGTAAACCCAACATAGATAGCACTGGGTATCAAAACCAAGATGCAGGTGCTACGAGTCAGATGCTCTGCTAGAAATGGAACCAAAGTCTTCACACAAGCAAGTTATTAATATCTTACAGATTTTAAAACAAGGTAAGATGATGTTTGTCTCTCTCGCCAAAAATGTGATTGTACTGGAAAGAAAATACTTACTGGGAGTTTCACTTACTTGTTGGACAATGCCTTGTTGAAATCAAAAAGAAGAATTGCTCAGTGATAAATGTTGAACATCAGGTGATTTCAAGCATAAAAAAAGATGTCAAATGGAAGGATAAATGGGCCATTTGGCCTCACATGGCTGTCTCACCATACACAAAGTTCATGATTGATCTATAATCTCAGTGTTCCCTCCTGAGTTTCCCTTGCTTCAAGTCAAGTCAAGTTTATTCGTCACATACACATACGAGATGTGCAGTGAAATGAAAAGTGGCAATGCTTGCGGACTTTGTGCAAAAAGACAAACAAACAAACAAACTACAAACAGAATGGAACAGAATCACATATTATTTTACATATTAAATATTGTGGGCGGAAGGAAAAAGGGAAAAAAACAGCAATTTAAAAAAAAGCAGTAGAGTGGTACAGTAAAAGTTAGTGCCTGGTGAGATAGGAGTTTACAGTCCAAATGGCCTCTGGGACGAAACTCCTTCTCAACCTCTCCGTTCTCACAGCATGGCAACGGAGGCGTTTGCCTGACCGTATCAGCTGGAACAGTCCGTTGCAGGGGTGGAAGGGGTCTCCCATGATTTTATTGGCTCTGGAGTTGCACCTCCTGATGTATAGTTCCTGCAGGGGGGGCGAGTGAAGTTCCCATAGTGCGTTCGGCCGAACACACTACTCTCTGCAGAGCCTTCTTGTCCTGGGCAGAGCAATTCCCAAACCAGATTGTAATATTTCCGGACAAGATGCTTTCCACCGCCGCTGAGTAGAAGCACTGGAGGATCCTCGGAGACACTCTGAATTTCCTCAATTGCCTGAGGTGGTAAAGGCGCTGCCTTGCCTTACTCACGAGTGCTGCAGCGTGTGATGTCCATGTCATATCCTCAGAGATGTGGACTCCCAGGTATTTAAAGCAGCTCACCCTATCCACAGTATCCCCATTTATCCTCAATGGTATGTACATCCTCGGATGATGTGCCCTCCTAAAGTCCACGATCAGCTCCTTCGTTTTTTTGATGTTCAAGAGGAGGCTGTTGTCCTGACACCAGAGTGCCAGATCAGCCACCTCCTCCCGGTAGGCCTTCTCATCGTTGTCTGAGATCAGGCCCACCACCACAGTGTCATCAGCAAACTTGATTATTAAGTTGGAGCTGAACCTAGCCACACAGTCATGTATGTACAGGGAGTACAGCTGAGGACGCAACCCTGTGGGGACCCTGTGCTCAGGGTGAGGGACTTCGATGTATTCCCTCCCATCTTGACTACCTGGGGCCTGGCGGTGAGAAAGTCCAGGACCCAGGCACACAGGGGGATGTTGAGCCCTAATTCCAGTAGCTTCTCGGCCAGTCTGGTGGGTACTATCGTGTTGAAGGCTGAATTGAAGTTTATGAACAGCATCTTCACGTAGCCTCCCTTCTAGCTGTCAAGATGAGAGAGATTCTTGCTCACTTAGGGGGTATGGAGAGAAGGCAGGTACAGGACACTGAGTTGGATGATCAGCCATGATCATATTGAATGGCGGTGCAGGCTCGAAGGGCCGAATGGCCTACTCCTGCACCTATTTTTTATGTTTCTATGTTTCTAAAACTTGGTTCTAGATTGGGTGTAAACTGTGGTAAATATCTAAATACAGTGTGAGAACATTTAGGGCAGCATGGTGAAACAGCTGGCTGAGCTGCTTCCTCACAGCACCAGAGATCCAAGTTCAATTCTGACCTCGTGTGCTGCCTGTGTGGAGTTTGCACATTCTCACTGTGACCGTGTGGGTTTTCTCCCACATCCCAAAGATGTGCAGGTTAATTGTAAATTGTCCCTCGTGTGCAGGGAGTGGATGAGAGAGTGGGATAACATAGAACTGGTGTAAATGGGTGATTGATGGTCAGTGTGGATTAGATGGACCAAAGGGCCTCTTTCCATGTTGTATCTCTAAATTGACCTAATCTAAACAATCTACCTATGGATAATAATCTGACTTTTTGTTTTTCAAACCAAAGTTAATAACCTCTGGGTGATTTTTATTCTTTTTGGTTTCCATTCCCTTGCTCTCTATTTCTTGAGGTGAAGCTACCAATTTGTGCTGTTAATTCTATGGAAAGTAGAGTGAAACTGGAAAGAGAATAGTTCAACTTGGAACCTTAATTTTAGTTTACCTTAGAGATACGCATGCAAACAGGCTCTTCGGCTCACCGAGTCTATGTCGACTCTTGATCCACGTTCACGCTCGTTCAATATTAGCCCATTTATCCCTACATGATCTAATTGAATGATGGAATAGAGTTGAATGGGAAAATGATTTTTAATCCTTATCCAATATTTCAATGCCCTTGTAATCTCAGGCACACTTATATAATTAAGGATCATGCCAATTGCGAGCAATCAAAGACTTGTGGGCCTGAGGATCAATTTGCCCCTGTAAATTGCTGCTGTTGTGTAGGGAGTGGATGTGAAAGTGGGATAACATAGAAATAGTGTGAATGGGTGATCGATGATTGGCATAGACTTGGTGGGCCGAAGGGCCTGTTTGCATGCTATCTCAAAACTAAACTAAATTAAATATAGAAGTTCTGTTTATTCTAGATGGCATGAAAATAATAGTGGGCTATATTTTTAATCAATAACAATTAATATCAAAAAAAGCACTCCCCAAAAAAAGTTTTTTTTATGTGCCTGTAAAGTATGATGCTGACAATATATACTTTGCAAAAATACGGTTTCTAAACTTCACATATTATGCCTACAGCACCAACCAGTCACTCTGTTTGTTGACAAGTAATAGAATGTGCTAGTCAATAATGTTACAGAATAACTCAGAGCAAGGGACCTGGATCGGGAAAGACATGGATTGCGATGGACAGCTTTGAATGTACAGATATTTATCATTGTCGTTACCAATTTATTACAGAAAATGAAAGATGCTTGAGGCTTTTCTCAATAACAAATGATACAGATTTTGCCTGCATGTCTTTGGAATGTGGTAGGAAACCAGAGCACCCGGAGAAAACCCACATAATCACAACGAAAACCAAAAGAATATCTCTGATCAAATCAAAATCTAAAAATAAAGTTGTGTATTGTATTTGTTGTGGATTTTATATTGTCCCATTTTACCATTTAAGGTATGTATTGTTATATAAAATGCAGCCACAGATACTTGCAACTTGAGCACTGGAGACCAAGGTTCGATCCTGACTACTGGTGCTGTTTGTATGGAGTTTGTACGTTCTTCCTGTGACTTTGTGGGTTTTCTCCAGGTGCTCCTGTCTCCTCCCACATCCCAAAGCCACGCTGGTTTGTAGGTTAATTGACCTCTGTGTAATGTGCAGGGAATGGATGAAAAAGTGGGATATTAGAGAACAAGTGTGAATGGGTGATCAGTGGTTGGCATGAACTCAGTGGGTCAAAGGGCCTGTTCCGATGCTATTTAGTTTAGTTTTAAGAGATAGGAATTCAGTTTAGCACAGAAACAGCCCTTTGGTCCACCAATTCCGCATTGACCAGGATCACCTGTACACCACTTCTATCCGACACACCACGGACAATTCACAGAAGCCAATTAACCTACAAACCTGCTCGTCTTTGGAATGTGGTAGGAAACCAGAGCACCCGGAGAAAACCCACATAATCACAGGGAGAACGTACAAACTCCATAGAGACAGCACCCGTAGTCAGGATCGAACCCGGATCTCTGGCGCTGTAAGGCAGCAACTCTACCACTGTGCCTCCCTACTGTTGTATCTCTAAATGCTAAATATTTGTGTTAATGCAGAAGTGCTTTAAAATATGAATAAACAGAAATCTTGGTTCCTGTTCCCTGGTTGAAATTGGGATAAGGCTAAAAAATAAGGATTAATAGAGACTGCAGCGGTCTGGAATTTGCTCTGTCAGGAACGGTGAGTCTGCCCAGACTTGATGCTGCAACCTAATCAATCTGACAGCAACCTCTGGTGTACCATCAAGAGCAGTCAAAAGCAGGCATTCAGAAACTACCTTGCTTACATAGAAACATAGAAACATAGAAAATAGGTGCAGGAGTAGGCCATTCGGCCCTTCGAGCCTGCACCGCCATTCAATATGATCATGGCTGATCATCCAACTCAGTATCCCGTACCGGCCTTCTCTCCATACCCTCTGATCCCCTTAGCCACAAGGGCCACATCTAACTCCCTCTTAAATATAGCCAATGAACTGGCCTCGACTACCCTCTGTGGCAGAGAGTTCCAGAGATTCACCACTCTCTGTGTGAAAAAAGTTCTTCTCATCTCGGTTTTAAAGGATTTCCCCCTTATCCTTAAGCTGTGACCCCTTGTCCTGGACTTCCCCAACATCGGGAGCAATCTTCCTGCATCTAGCCGGTCCAACCCCTTAAGAATTTTGGAAGTTTCTATAAGATCCCCTCTCAATCTCCTAAATTCTAGAGAGTATAAACCAAGTCTATCCATCTTTCTTCATAAGACAGTCCTGACATCCCAGTAAGCAGTCTGGTGAACCTTCTCTGCACTCCCTCTATGGCAATAATGTCCTTCCTCAGATTTGGAGACCAAAACTGTACGCAATACTCCAGGTGTGGTCTCACCAAGACCCTGTACAACTGCAGTAGAACCTCCCTGCTCCTATACTCAAATCCTTTTGCTATGAAAGCTAACATACCATTCGCTTTCTTCACTGCCTGCTGCACCTGCATGCCTACTTTCAATGACTGGTGTACCATGACACCCAGGTCTCGCTGCATCTCCCCTTTTCCTGGTCGGCCACCATTTAGATAATAGTCTGCTTTCCTGTTTTTGCCACCAAAATGGATAACCTCACATTTATCCACATTAAACTGCATCTGCCAAACATTTGCCCACTCACCCAGCCTATCCAAGTCACCTTGCAGTCTCCTAGCATCCTCCTCACAGCTAACCCTGCCCCCCCAGCTTAGTGTCATCCGCAAACTTGGAGATATTGCCTTCAATTCCCTCATCCAGATCATTAATATATATTGTAAATAGCTGGGGTCCCAGCACTGAGCCTTGCGGTACCCCACTAGTCACTGCCTGCCATTGTGAAAAGGACCCGTTTACTCCTACTCTTTGCTTCCTGTTTGCCAGCCAGTTCTCTATCCACATCAATACTGAACCCCCAATGCCGTGTGCTTTAAGTTTGTATACTAATCTCTTATGTGGGACCTTGTCGAAAGCCTTCTGGAAGTCCAGATACACCACATCCACTGGTTCTCCCCTATCCACGCTACTAGTTACATCCTCGAAAAATTCTATAAGATTCGTCAGACATGATTTACCTTTTGTAAATCCATGCTGACTTTGTCCAATGATTTCACCACTTTCCAAATGTGCTGCTATCCCATCTTTAATAACTGACTAGCAGTTTCCCCACTACCGATGTTAGACTAACTGGTCTGTAATTCCCCGTTTTCTCTCTCCCTCCCTTCTTAAAAAGTGGGGTTACGTTTGCTACCCGCCAATCCTCAGGAACTACTCCAGAATCTAAAGAGTTTTGAAAGATTATTACTAATGCATCCACTATTTCTGGAGCTACTTCCTTAAGTACTCTGGGATGCAGCCTATCTGGCCCTGGGGATTTATCGGCCTTTAATCCATTCAATTTACCCAACACCACTTCCCGGCTAACCTGGATTTCACTCAATTCCTCCAACTCCTTTGACCCTGCTATTTCCGTCAGATTATTTATGTCTTCCTTAGTGAAGACGGAACCAAAGTAGTTATTCAATTGGCCCGCCATATCCTTGTTCCCCATGATCAACTCACCTGTTTCTGACTGCAAGGGACCTACATTTGTTTTAACTAATCTCTTTCTTTTCACATATCTATAAAAACTTTTGCAGTCAGTTTTTATGTTCCCTGCCAGTTTTCTTTCATAATCTATTTTTCCTTTCCTAATTAAGCCCTTTAAGCTCTGCTGGTCTCTGAATTTCTCCCAGTCCTCCGGTATGCTGCTTTTTCTGGCTAATTTGTATGCATCATCCTTCGCTTTGATACTATCCCTGATTTCCCTTGTTATCCACGGATGTACTACCTTCCCTGATTTATTCTTTTGCCACACTGGGATGAACAATTTTTGTAGTTCATCCATGCAGTCTTTAAATGTCTTCCATTGCATATCCACCGTCAACCCTTTTAGAATTAATTGCCAGTCAATCTTGGCCAATTCACGTCTCATACCCTCAAAGTTACCTTTCTTTAAGTTCAGAACCATTGTTTCTGAATTAACAATGTCACTCTCCATCCTAATGAAGAACTCAACCATATTATGGTCACTCTTGCCCAAGGGGGCACGTACAACAAGACTGCTAACTAACCCTTCCTCATTACTCATTACTCAATACCCAGTCTAAAATAGCCTGCTCTCTCTTTGTTGAGTCTACCACTTTATATGTGGCCATTTACAACAAAACAGAACAACAGAACAGTCAAATGCCTTTTCCGGATCCAAAACATAGATGTGACCATATTTTATGTTAATCTGAATCTTTAGTAAAAATAGCTCAGATTTGTTATTTGCGATAGTAATAATGGCTCAGATGAGTATAGAAGTTGGGAGGTCATGTTGCAATTTGACTCAACAAAGCAAACTGGAAGATTTTTTGCAGGTGATGTTTAGCTGAAGATTGCACAAAGATCAGTGAGAAAGAGACTGTCCGCATGCACAATTACACAGGGCGACTGCGCTTTTAAAATATAATGTCCTATTGCATATCACACATCTTCAGCTCTATTGGACTAGAGGTGGAGTTAAGGGCAGCACAGCTGGTAGAGCCACTGCGTCACAGCGCCGGAGACCCGGGTTCAATCCTGACCTGTGTGGAGTTCGCCGGTTCTCCCTGCGATCGCGTGGGTTTCCTACAGTTTTCTCCCACGTCCCAAAGACGTACAGGGTTGTCGGTTAATTGGCTCTCGATAAATTGCCCCGAGTGTGTAGGAGGTGGATGAGGAAGAGGGAAAACATAGAACGAATGTGAACAGGTGATCGTGGATGGACTCGATGGGCTGAAGGGCTCGTTTCCTTGCTATATTTCTAAAATAACGGGGTTATTTTTTCTCTCTTTGACATTGATAGGCACCTGAGATGTGGACGCGGAGGAGGAATGGGATAAACGTTATTTAAAAAGGACGCATTTCTTGAAAGATGGGGAAAGTAAACGGGATCAATTGCAAGAATTAACAAGAAAACGCACTCATAGAAACATAGAAAATAGGTGCAGGAGTAGGCCATTCAGCCCTTCGAGCCTGCCCCGCCATGCAATATGATCATGGCTGATCACCCAACTCAGTATCCTGTACCTGCCTTCTCTCTCTGCCCCCTGATCCCTTTAGCCACAAGGGCCACATCTAACTCCCTCTTAAATATAGCCAATGAACTGGCCTCAACTACCTTCTGTGGCAGAGAATTCCACAGATTCACCACTCTCTGTGTGAAAAATGTTTATCTCATCTCGGTTCGAAAGGATTTCCCCTTTCTCCTTAAACTGTGACCCCTTGTTCTGGACTTCCCCAACATCGGGAACAATCTTCCTGCATCTAGCCTGTCCAACCCCTTAGGAATTTTGTAAGTTTCTATAAGATCCCCCCTCAATCTTCTAAATTCTAGCGAGTACAAGCCGAGTCTATCCAGTCTTTCTTCATATGAAAGTCCTGACATCCCAGGAATCAGTCTGGTGAACCTTCTCTGTACTCCCTCTATGGCAAGAATGTCTTTCCTCAGATTAGGAGACCAAAACTGTACACAATACTCCAGGTGTGGTCTCACCAAGACCCTGTACAACTGCAGTAGAACCTCCCTGCTCCTATACTCAAATCCTTTTGCTATGACCCACTCGTTAGATAGGGTCTCGTTTAATTGTTCAGCGATTAAAAGGCAACTTGCACGGTTTGTTAAAAAAAATACTGCACTCCGTGTTGGAGAAAGCAATACAGAAAATCGCTCCCAATAGGTGCAGGACAAACATTTCAATTCAAACCGGTGTCATCTACCGAAAATAATAATAATCTCGAACAATAGCAGAGTAATTTCAAAAACAAAATCCTTAAAATGCTAAGAAAAAAATAGCACCAAATCCCATACTCCTTCATAGAATTTTATTTAATGTAATTTAAAATAATGCAGTCCCATATTAAAACGACGACATGGTATGAAAATAGTGCATGTACATGCATGTGCATGTAAATAGTCTATCGTCTGACTATCTTCGGTTTAAACCAGCATCTACACTTCCTTCCTGCATTTTAAATGCATTAGCAGTTTGGAGTAATGTGAAAGAGTTTTACTGATTTCCCTTCCTGAGAATTTCAGCTCCAGCACACAAGGGGTCTGGCTACTCGCTCTGGTGCCGGGTTGTACTGGGACCTGCGTTGAACAACACGCCCCCACCTCCGATACACTCACATACACACACCTTGCCGCTTCCTGCAGAAACAGCAATGCAGGCAACGAATGAACGGGCACGGCTCTGAACTGTCGGCGCTTCAAACAAGTAAAAGGGGGAAGCGAAAGTCAGCGCCATCCATGGCATAAATAAGCGATCAGAGTTAGTGGCGAACGCACCGCGTTGGAAGCCAGAGACGGAGAGCCTCCGAAGGTCCACTGACTCCCTCCTCATCAGTCTGAAGAAGGGTCCAGAGCCCCCGCCAAGTCGCCTGTCCATTTCCTTCCCCAGATGCTGCCTGATCCGCTGAGTTCCTCCAGCACTTTGGGTTTTGCTCAAGATTCCTGCATCTGCAGTTCCTTGCGTCTTGCTAATCTGTGATGGTTTGACCAAAGGATCGCATACTGACACTCATCTTCTGAAGGAGGGTCTGGACTCAAAAGGTCATCTGTCCATGTTCTCCGGAGATGCTGCCTGACCCGCTGAGTTACTCCAGCACTTTATATCTTTTCCCCCCTTATAAACCAGCATCTGCAGTTTCTCGTCTATTCTTCAAGGTAAAACTCAACCCCCAGTCTAAGGTAACTGGGAATTTGTGTAATGTTATTTTATCAAGAGAAAAATAAAGTTCTCATGCTTAAAGGATACACTTTCGGGCATTCTAACCGCTGAGATTGCAGTGGAAGTGGATCTCCCAATTGGGACTTGTTCTCTGGAGAGATGGCTACTGTCGCTGGCCTTTCTGAGTGGAACAGTTCAATCTCCACCAACGTTTCAGTAACTGCCCGGCTACCAGCGGCGGATTCGGTGGATGAACTATTGGTGACCTGCTCCATTGGAATCATCCTGTCCCTAATGTTTCTCGTCGGGGTGACGGGGAACATCTACACGCTGGCGGTGATGTGTCACACCATGAGATCGGCCGCCTCCATGTACATCTATATCATCAACCTGGCACTCGCCGATCTCCTCTACCTCTCCACCATCCCTTTCATCGTCTGCACTTACTTTTTGAAAGGCTGGTACTTCGGCGACATCGGCTGTCGGGTCCTCTTCAGTGTTGACTTCCTCACCATGCACGCCAGCATCTTTACCTTGACCGTGATGAGCACCGAGCGCTACCTGGCCGTGGTCAAACCCCTGGACACGGTCAAGAGGTCCAAAAGTTACAGGAAAGCCATTGCCCTGGTGGTCTGGTTCGCCTCCTTGCTTCTGGCACTGCCCATGATCATTGCCATCAGGTTGACCCGAACCCGGGGCAAATATATCTGCATCCCCACCTGGAGCGCACACGTCTTCCGGATCTACCTGAGCGCTTTGTTCACCACCAGTATCCTAGCCCCTGGGTTAATCATTGGCTATCTCTACATACGGTTAGCGAGGACATACTGGGTCTCCCAGGTGGCCACTTTCAACGATAAACAAACCAGGCGCACGCCCAACCAGAAGGTCCTCTACATGATCTTTGCCATCGTCGTGGTCGTCTGGGCTTGTTTCCTACCTTTCTGGGTCTGGCAAATGACCCAGCACTACCGGTCCCCTCGCTCATTGACCCAGGAGACAAGGAGCCACATCAACTACCTGATGACAGCAACAACAGCAGCAGCAGGAGGAGATTAGCAAGAGATACGACTGATTGGCTCTAGCCCAAGTGGGAGGAGAGAAGTGAAAACAGTTTAAGTACAGGTCAAGGACAGGCAGACTTGACTCAGAACTGCTGTAGCTTTGGCAGCAGCAGCAGCAGCAGCAGCAGCAGCAGCAGCAGCAGCAGCAGCAGCAGCAGCAGCAGCAGGAGGAGGAGGAGGAGGAGGAGATTAGCAAGAGATATGACTGATTGGCTCTAGCCCAAGTGGGAGGAGAGAAGTGAAAACAGTTGAAAACTGAGGAATTTGGTTTGTAAATTGGTAAATCAGGCAATTTATCAGTCAATTTAAGCAAGACTGCTCTTAGCGAGCGGCAGTGAGTGAGCGGCCCTGTGAAGGAAGTGTGAGTCTTTGGCTCGAGAGTCTTCGGAGAGGAGGCTGAGGAGAGGAGACTACGCAAAACACTGCAGAGGGAGAGACGAAAGAAGGAGATGTCAGGCAAGCTGATTCAGTGTGATGCTTGCAGTATGTGGGAGGTCAAGGACACCGCTGGTGCCTCTGGCTGCTACAAATGCGAAAAGTGCATCCAGGTAGAGCTCCTGAAGGGCCGTGTTGGGGAACTGGAGAAGCAAGTGGATGACCTCCGGTTCGTCCGAGAAACGGAGTCGTTCCTCGACAAGTCCTACAGTACGATTGTTACACCTAAGGTACTGGAAGAGAGAAGGTGGGAGACAGTGAGAACGGGAGGGAAGCATGGAATGCCAACGTCCCCGGGGGTTGTACCTCTTGTGAACAGGTTCACCCACTTAGAAGCTGTCGGGACAGAAGAGGTGTTTACACTGGGCGGCGGACTGGCTTGTGATGCGAATAGGGCTGTTGAGCCGAAACCAAAAAGGCCTAAGGCAGGCAACGCCATTGTAGTAGGAGACTCCATTGTGAGAGGTACGGACAGGGGTTTCTGCGGCAACAGACGGGATGCGAGGATGGTGTGCTGCCTTCCTGGTGCCAGGATCCAGGATGTCACGGACAGAGTGCAGAAAATCCTCAAGGGCGAAGGTGAACATCCGGAAGTGGTAGTGCATGTCGGCACAAACGATGTCGGAAAGAAGGGGATGAATATTCTGCAGCGTGACTTTACAGAGCTCGGAAAAATGCTGAAAAGCAGGACCTCCAGGGTTGTTATCTCCGGTTTGCTTCCAGTTCCTCGTGCTGGCGAGAGCAGGAACAGGGAGATACGGGACCTGAACGTGTGGCTGAGGAACTGGTGCACGGGGCAGGGATTTAGATTCTTAGATCACTGGGATCTGTTTTGGGGTAAGGGGGAACTGTGCAAAAGGGACGGATTGCAAGGAGCATTCGTAATAAGGTGGATGAGTTGAATGTGCAGATAGCTATTAATGACTATGATATAGTTGGGATCACGGAGACATGGCTCCAGGGTGACCAAGGCTGGGAGCTGAACATCCAGGGATATTCAATATTCAGGAGGGATAGAGAGAAAGGAAAAGGAGGTGGGGTAGCGTTGCTGATTAGAGAGGAGATTAACGCAATGGAAAGGAAGGACATTAGTTTGCAGGATGTGGAATCGGTATGGGTAGAGCTGCGAAACACTAAGGGGCAGAAAACGCTGGTGGGTGTTGTGTACAGGCCACCTAACAGTAGTAGTGAAGTTGGAGATGGTATCAAACAGGAAATTAGAAATGCGTGCGACAAAGGCAAAACCGTTATAATGGGTGACTTCAATCTACATATAGATTGGGTGAATCAAATTGGCAGGGGTGCTGAGGAAGAGGATTTTTTGGAATGTATGCGGGATAGTTATCTAAATCAACATGTAGAGGAACCAACGAGAGAGCAGGCTATTTTAGACTGGGTATTGAGTAATGAGTAATGAGGAAGGGTTAGTTAGCAGTCTTGTTATACGTGCCCCCTTGGGCAAGAGTGACCATAATATGGTTGAGTTCTTCATTAGGATGGAGAGTGACATTGTTAATTCAGAAACAATGGTTCTGAACTTAAAGAAAGGTAACTTTGAGGGTATGAGACGTGAATTGGCCAAGATTGACTGGCAATTAATTCTAAAAGGGTTGACGGTGGATATGCAATGGAAGACATTTAAAGACTGCATGGATGAACTACAAAAATTGTTCATCCCAGTTTGGCAAAAGAATAAATCAGGGAAGGTAGTGCATCCGCGGATAACAAGGGAAATTAGGGATAGTATCAAAGCGAAGGATGATGCGTACAAATTAGCCAGAAAAAGCAGCATACCGAAGGACTGGGAGAAATTCAGAGACCAGCAGAGGAGGACAAAGGGCTTAATTAGGAAAGGAAAAATAGATTATGAAAGAAAACTGGCAGGGAACATAAAAACTGACTGCAAAAGTTTTTATAGATATGTGAAAAGAAAGAGATTAGTTAAAACAAATGTAGGTCCCTTGCAGTCAGAAACGGGTGAGTTGATCATGGGGAACAAGGATATGGCGGACCAATTGAATAACTACTTTGGTTCCGTCTTCACTAAGGAAGACATAAATAATCTGCCGGAAATAGCAGGGGACCGCGGGTCAAAGGAGTTGGAGGAATTGAGTGAAATCCAGGTTAGCCGGGAAGTGGTGTTGGGTAAATTGAATGGATTAAAGGCCGATAAATCCCCAGGGCCAGATAGGCTGCATCCCAGAGTACTTAAGGAAGTAGCTCCAGAAATAGTGGATGCATTAGTAATAATCTTTCAAAACTCTTTAGATTCTGGAGTAGTTCCTGAGGATTGGCGGGTAGCAAACGTAACCCCACTTTTTAAGAATGGGTTAACGAGAGAAAACGAGGAATTACAGACCAGTTAGTCTAACATCGGTAGTGGGGAAACTGCTAGAGTCAGTTATTAAAGATGGGATAGCAGCATATTTGGAAAGTGGTGAAATCATTGGACAAAGTCAGCATGGATTTACAAAAGGTAAATCATGTCTGACGAATCTTATAGAATTTTTCGAGGATGTAACTAGTAGCGTGGATAGGGGAGAACCAGTGGATGTGGTGTATCTGGACTTCCAGAAGGCTTTCGACAAGGTCCCACATAAGAGATTAGTTTACAAACTTAAAGCACACGGCATTGGGGGTTCAGTATTGATGTGGATAGAGAACTGGCTGGCAAACAGGAAGCAAAGAGTAGGAGTAAACGGGTCCTTTTCACAATGGCAGGCAGTGACTAGTGGGGTACCGCAAGGCTCAGTGCTGGGACCCCAGCTATTTACAATATATATTAATGATCTGGATGAGGGAATTGAAGGCAATATCTCCAAGTTTGCGGATGACACTAAGCTGGGGGGCAGTGTTAGCTGTGAGGAGGATGCTAGGAGACTGCAAGGTGACTTGGATAGGCTGGGTGAGTGGGCAAATGTTTGGCAGATGCAGTATAATGTGGATAAATGTGAGGTTATCCATTTTGGTGGCAAAAACAGGAAAGCAGACTATTATCTAAATGGTGGCCGACTAGGAAAAGGGGAGATGCAGCGAGACCTGGGTGTCATGGTACACCAGTCATTGAAAGTGGGCATGCAGGTGCAGCAGGCAGTGAAGAAAGCGAATGGTATGTTAGCTTTCATAGCAAAAGGATTTGAGTATAGGAGCAGGGAGGTTCTACTGCAGTTGTACAGGGTCTTGGTGAGACCACACCTGGAGTATTGCGTACAGTTTTGGTCTCCAAATCTGAGGAAGGACATTATTGCCATAGAGGGAGTGCAGAGAAGGTTCACCAGACTGATTCCTGGGATGTCAGGACTGTCTTATGAAGAAAGACTGGATAGACTTGGTTTATACTCTCTAGAATTTAGGAGATTGAGAGGGGATCTTATAGAAACTTACAAAATTCTTAAGGGGTTGGACAGGCTAGATGCAGGAAGATTGCTCCCGATGTTGGGGAAGTCCAGGACAAGGGGTCACAGCTTAAGGATAAGGGGGAAATCCTTTAAAACCGAGATGAGAAGAACTTTTTTCACACAGAGAGTGGTGAATCTCTGGAACTCCCTGCCACAGAGGGTAGTCGAGGCCAGTTCATTGGCTATATTTAAGAGGGAGTTAGATGTGGCCCTTGTGGCTAAGGGGGTCAGAGGGTATGGAGAGAAGGCAGGTACGGGATACTGAGTTGGATGATCAGCCATGATCATATTGAATGGCGGTGCAGGCTCGAAGGGCCGAATGGCCTACTCCTGCACCTAATTTCTATGTTTCTATGTTTCTATGACCTGCCTAACTTACAGCAACAGCTGCATCAACCCGTTCCTCTACACGCTGCTGACCAAGAACTACAAGGAGTACTTGGGCAACCAGCACAGAGGCAGCGGCTCCTTCCACGGGAGAAGCCACCGCTTCCAGCGCTCCTGCCGTCGCTCCCTGTCCACCAGTAGCCAACAGTACACCGAGTCCATGACCCTCAGCCAGATCACGGGGTCAAACAACAACTGCATCTAGGTAAGGCCGCCAAAGAGACGTCCTAGGTACACAAAAATGCTGGAGAAACTCAGCGGGTGCAGCGGCATCTATGGAGCTCCATAGCTGCTGCTGCACCCGCTGAGTTTCTCCAGCATTTTTGTGTACCTTCGATTTTCCAGCATCTGCAGTTTCTTCTTAAACAAAGAAACGTCCTATCTCGGAGTTCCTCACACACCGCCACACCGTTCTCTTCCCAACCAACATCCACCGTGTTCTGCAGACACTCAAACATCCATTGCACTGTTTGTAGATCAGGACGTTATTGTTCCTAAAAGGACAACTTTCATAGAACTGAATTTCCAGGAAATAAAATTCCCTCTCACTTCTTCCATGGAAAAGGCATGTTTATAATTTATTCCCTTGCAATTCAATATTGGAATTGGAATCTTTTTAAATCGCTATTCTCAGGCTAGAACAGATACAACATTAAACTATATTACTGTATGAATTATAATATCCCACACACTATATAATTCTAACTTCCAGAAGAAAGTATTGTTTGCTCATTGGTCTTAGGCAATACAACTTTGGTTCTTCAGACTGAAGAAGGGTCTCCACCCGAAACGTCACCCATTCCTTCTCTCCAGAGATGCTACCTGTCCTGCTGAGTTACTCCAGCATTTTGTGTCTACCTTTAACTTAAGTAATATATTCCAGTTGCATTGTATTATAAAAACACTTCTTAAAGATATGGTCATTCAGTTTTAACAAATACCAATATTTAAAAAAAAGAGAAAGCTGGAGGTTCTTAAGAAGAAGTAATGTTAGTTCATGGGGATACACAAACAGCAGAAAGTCAACATGACTAAATTCAGCAATGAAAATTTGGGATGGTTCTATGCATAATTTGGGCACTATAGAGCAACCATTTGGAAACGTAACTATAGCATGCATCTCAACAGTCATTGACTTTATGCATAGGATTTTTTCTGATCCCTGATTAAAAACCAACAGTATTCCCACATTAACATCTGGGTTTTTGTGAATTCCTGAGTTTTCTAACAATATGTGCTGCATATTGACTCATTTAGATTCTTCTCACCAGTTATAACACCAAGTGGACAATAAATTTGAATGATTACAGAACAAAGTTAACCAAGTAAACTTAACTAACAAATTACTCTTCCATGAGGTAGTCTTGGTGTTTTCGATTAACCATTCTGCTTATTAGAACGTTTATCAGTGCTAGATTTTTAGTGTTACTTTGCACTTTTGTAATTACCAAAGTAAAAAATTCCACACTAACAGAATTGCTATGATGTATTTATTTATGGTAATCCTTTTTTTTTGTTTCATTAATGTTTGTCTTTGATACTTTTTGAAGAAAGTATAATTTGAAATTTAGTAAACTGACTTATCAATTTTTTAATCTCGCTTTACAATAATATGCCGATTCAGACTGTTACTATGTTATTCCCAGAGATAGATACAATTGACAGATGTAGTTACAGAAAATGATCAATACCTCATCTAAAACATGACAATTACCTGCAGAGTAAAGTCTAATCTGCTGGCAACATTGTTTAACATTGCTAAACTCATGGTATAAATCCATTCAGGTACAAATAGTTCCTTTATTAGACATTTTGTAATCACAAAAAGTAAAAATTACATACTAACAGAATTGCAATTATGTTTTTATTTATCCTAATCAATTTTTTCAACATTTTTTACAACATATTCAGTGAGCTGTGGAAGGTAATAAATAAATAGATAATTTGGAACTAATCATCTAGGATCGTTAATTGTTTATTTGCTGGGAACTGGCTGACTCTCGGGCGGCGGGCGGCGCGACTCTCATTAGCAGCGGCCTCTGCAGTCCGTCTGCGTTTTTATTATTTTATGTCTATGTTTTTATGTAGTTTTTGTTATTTTTTGTTGAGGTATGTGTGTGGGGGGGTGGGGGTGGTGTGGGGGGGGAGGGGGTAACTTTTAAATCTCTCCCTGCACGGGAGACCCGACCTTTTCTTTGTCGGGTCTCCGTTGTCGTTGGGGCTGCAACGAGGAGCGGCCTCCAACAGGAAGACCGGGGGCTGTGGTGCCGACTACTCACCTCACCGTCGCGGAGCTGGCCGAGTCCAGAGCGGGTGGAGCTGTGGTGGACGCTGCTGCGACCCGACCCCCGGAGATTCGGTGGCTGCAACTGCGGGTTTGGCGGACAGTGACACCGGGAGCCTGCGGGTCCCTGGAGGGAGTCCGCTTTTCGGGGCTTCCGCAACGGCGACTTCTCCCGCCCGAGTTGCGGGGTTGAAGAGCTCCTGGAGCGGGGCCTTACAGCACCGCCCCGCGTGGCTTGGAATGGCCGCGGGACTGCGAGCGCGCGCCGGGGGCTCTAACACCAAGACCCGGTGTGCGACCTTGCATCACCCGGCGTGGCTTTAATGGCCACGGGACAATTCGCCATCGCCCGCCGGGGGCTTTGACTTTGACTCTGACATCGGGGGGGAGAGTGCAGTGGAGAGATAAGTTTTTTTGGCCTTCCATCACAGCAATGTGATGGATGTTTATGTAAATTATGTTGTGTCTTGGGTCTATTTGTTTGTTATGTATGGCTGCAGAAACGGCATTTCGTTTGGACCTCAAGGGGTCAAAATGACAATAAATTGTATTGTATTGTATTGTATTGTAAGTGAATGAATAACAGGAATAAGATTAGCCTTGTGGAATTGAATTGGAATTATGTATCCCAAATGTAAGTTTAGTCCAAACACGAAACAAAACGTTGACAAATATTTGTAAATGCTATATTTTTAGTAATAATTTTTCTATTCATCAGTTAAAAAAAATCTTTGCTTTGATTTAATCAAAAATAAATTGCATGCTAATTTTACGTCTTCCAGAAAAGAAAACAGTTTAACTTCAGAATAAAATGATTTCCAGTTGTAAATTTGAAGGAAATGTAATTTGTGCATTTTAAAAAATTGCTCAGCCCTCTGTTACATGAATCTGACGTTCAATCTAAATTGTGGGTTAAAGTCAACAGAATAAATAACAAATGACCACAAGCCACTGGATAAATTATCAGTTATAGAAATCTCACAACTGCTTTTCTTACATTGAGGAATGTACCCAAAACAGCAAAACCGTAGGTCAGTATTGAGCGTAGAACAATGAACTTCAGATGCTGGTTTACAGAGAAACGACAATAAAGCTGGAGTAACTCAGTGGGTCAGGCAGCATCCCTGGAGAACATGGATAGGTGAAGTTTTGGGCACCTCTGCAGTCTGAAAAAGGGTCCAAACCCAAAATGGCACCTATCCGCAGTATATTCTCCATTGTCAATATCCTTATGTCAATATCGGATAGTCAGTTAAATTAATTCCCAACTATCTTTCAGAGTTGATAATTATCACTGCCTCTCAAAGCTGTTACCACATAGATTATCCTCCTAGACTCCAGCATTCAGTTATTCCTGCCTCAAAATGAAGGTGCAATTGAACAGTTAATTTAGAAAGGGCATCAGGTATTCCTTAATTGATTAAAAGCCATTTGATTAATCCTTTGTCGGCTTTTATTTTATCCTGAGCCCGTAAAGCTTGTATTAATTTGTCAGCCAAACTGCATTTTAGTTGATTTTCTCCTCACCGGTTATAATAAAACATTTATGAACGTTAGTCTAAACATAAAGCAGCCCAGTCTCCTGGATTTCATCTAACGATAGATAAGACCAAATTTGATTCCCAGACAGATGAAATCTTGTTATAAACATGGTTTTATGTTTGTTTAATCAAGATAATCCAAGGGCCCATTATAAAAAGAAATGAAAAAATGAACATAATCCACAAGACTATTAGAATAGTCTTACATGCTACAGACTGATTCCTGGGATTTCAGGACTTTCATATGAAGAAAGACTGGATAGACTCGGCTTGTACTCGCTATATTTTAGAAGATTGAGGGGGGATCTTATAGAAACTTACAAAATTCTTAAGGGGTTGGACAGGCTAGATGCAGGAAGATTGTTCCCGATATTGGGGAAGTCCAGAACAAGGGGTCACAGTTTAAGGATAAGAGGGAAGTCTTTTAGGACCGAGATGAGAAAATCATTTTTTACACAGAGAGTGGTGAATCTGTGCAATTCTCTGCCACAGAAGGTAGCTCTGCCTACAGTGCGGCCAGGTCGAACACTTCTGCCTACAGTGCGGCCAGGTCGAACCTGAACAAAGGCATAAAAAAGGCCAAAGACATCCACAGGCAAAGGGTAGAAGAACACTTCAATACCGCGGACACCAGAAGCATGTGGCAGGGTGTCAGGGACATCACTGACTACAAGAGCAGCCCCGCCTGCCCCCACGGTGATATCACACTGGCCAATGAACTGAACACCTTCTTTGCCCGGTTCGAAACTGGCAACACCACCAGGAGTGGAATAACCCCGGCCATGGCGGAGGGACAGGCCTTAACACTGAGCACTCAGGAGGTACAGTGCGCTCTGCGTAGGATCAATCCACGCAAGGCTGCAGGCCCGGATGGAGTCCAGGGAAGGGTACTAAAGGACTGTGCTGTACAGCTGGTGGAGGTATTCACGAGAATCTTCAATCTATCTTTATCTCTGGCAATGGTCCCCAAGTGCCTGAAAACAGCCACCATTGTGCCGGTGCCAAAAAAGTCCAAAGTCACCAACCTGAACGACAACCGCCCGGTTGCCCTAACTCCAATCCCAATGAAGTGCTTCGAAAGGCTGGTACTCTCCCATATCAAATCCAGCATCCCTGCCTCACTGGACTCTCATCAATTTGCATACAGGGCAAATAGATCAACAGAGGATGCCATCTCTCTGGCTCTTCACACTGTCCTGACTCACCTGGACAGACAGGGCACGTACGTGAGGATGCTCTTCGTTGACTATAGCTCTGCATTCAATAAGGTCATCCCCACCAAGCTCACCACCAAACTCCACCAGCTAGGCCTCAGCTCGCCGATATGCGATTGGATCCTGAACTTTCTGACGGAGCGACCGCAGGCAGTGAGACTGGGCCCGCACCTGTCCTCCACTATCACCCTGAGCACTGGCACACCACAGGGCTGTGTACTAAGCCCCATGCTCTACTCCTTCTTCACTCACGACTGTGTTCCTGCATTCGACACCAACACCATCGTGAAGTTTGCAGACGACACAACAGTGATTGGGCTGATCACCAACGGTGAAGAAACAAAATACAGGGCGGAGGTGCAGAACCTGGCGGACTGGTGCGCACGTAACAACTTGTCACTAAACACCTCCAAGACCAAGGAGCTGATTATTGACTTCAGGAGGTCCCATAATGGAGAATACGCCCCAATCTCCATTTACGGGGAAAGTGTGGAGAGAGTGTCCAGCTTTAAGTTTCTGGGCACTCACATTTCAGAGGACCTCACATGGTCCACCAACACCACTGCGCTGGTCAAGAAGGGACAGCAACGACTGTTCTTCCTGAGGACATTAAAAAAGACTGGTCTGCCCCAACAGCTGCTGACAATGTTCTACCGCTGCACCACAGAGAGCATATTAACGTATGGCATCTCTGTGTGGTATCTCAGCTGCCCGGAGGCGGAGAGGAAAGCTCTTCAGCGTGTCATCCACAGAGCGCAGAGGATCATTGGGACAGAGCTACCAGCTTTGAAGGGCATCTACCACACACGGTGCCTCAGGAAGGCCGTCAGCATCCATAAAGACTCATCACACCCCTGTAACGGACTGTTTGAACTACTTCCCTCCGGCCAGAAACAGAAACAGCTTTATTCCCAGAGCTATAGCGGCTCTGAACCGGCCCTGCTGAGTGCCCCCCACCCCCCCTGGACTGTCTCCCTCGGATGGTCATGACACACAGCTTATTTATTTATTTTACTTTTCTTTTTCATCGGTTGGAGCTGCATACTAAATCTCGTTGCATTGACGTGCAATGACAATAAAATATATTATTATTATTATTATTAGTTGAGGCCAGTTCATTGGCTATATTTAAGAGGGAGTTAGATGTGGCCCTTGTGGCTAAAGGGACCAGGGGGTATGGAGAGAAGGCAGGGATGGGATACTGAGTTGGATGATCAGCCATGATCATATTGAATGGCGGTGCAGGCTCGAAGGGCCGAATGGCCTACTCCTGCACCTATTTTCTATGTTTCTATGTTTCTATGATTCCCCTACTGTGGAATAATACTTAGAAGACAACATTTGAAAAGATAAATCTTGTGATTTATTTTATGGATAATTGACACAATGAAAATCTTAGTTCATTACCTCAGTCAGTTAATTACCTCAATTATCTTTATCAATTAATCAATTAATCAATCAAATAATTTATCAATTATCATTATCTCAATCTTACAGTCAATAAGGCTGAAGTCTAAGCAAACCATTTGCCAACCTGGTAAGAAACATATTCTCATATTCCTAATATTTAGAGTTTTCACTTTATGTATTCATATATTCTACGTAAAAGAGGTTGAGATTCAATTGAGGTGCATTAAAATGTCCCCCCCAAAAAAACTGGTAGGATTTTTTTTTCTTTTTAAATGTAGTAAGTTTTGTTCTAAAACTGGAACCAAAATCCAAAACATTATCAGGCAAGGTGTGTAGGAAGGAATTGCAGATGCTGGTTTATTCTGAAGATAGACACAAAATGCTGGAGGAACTCAGAGGGTGAGGTAGCTTCTCTGGAGAAAAGGAATAGTTGATGTTTCTGGTTGGAACCTTTCTTCATAGTCTGAAGAAGGATTCCAACGTCACCTATTCCTTTTCTCCAGATAATCAGACACGGGATTTATTGTACATTAATGTCATCTGTGATGGTCCAAATTAGGTGAAAGTAAAAAAGCTGTGTGGTCACTTTTATTCTTTATTCTCATGACATATTAGAATTATTGCATTTCCCAGGCTAGAAGATTCAAAACCAAGAGGGCACAGGCTTAAATTGAGAGGGAGGAGATTCCATAGGGGCAATATTTTCACTAAGATGATAGTCTATATCTGGAATGAGCTGCCCAAGGACGCTACAGAGGCAGATACAACTACAACTCGTAAAATACATTTGGACAGATGCATAGATTGGAAGGGTTTAGAGAGATGTGGACCAAATGCAAGCAAATGAGACTAGCCCAGTATACCAAATAGGTCAGCATATACATGATGGGCCAAAGGGTCTGTTTCCATGTGGTACAGCTCTAAATTACACCACACTGACAGAAACATTGGAGACTAAACACAATTTCTTTCAATTGCTCAGTTTCAGATGTAGTAGAATTAGATATAGAATGAAGCAAAACCTTTATGCCAAACCATTTAGGACGTCTGCAATTCATTTTTTACACAATTCACCTTTGAGGAAAAATGAATAGATCAGAGATGCCTTGCATAAATTTGTAAAATCTATGAAATGTAGTTGATTGTTTTTTTGGAGGTAAACGGGAGCATATGGATAATATTTAAATGGACCCCCTCAATGACCTTTGATAAGGTTCTGTTTAAATTAATTATTATTAACAAACAGGAGTGTATACAGGACATGAGGTAACCTACTGGTTTAGACGTGGAATTAGTTGAGAAAGTACAGTTTACAGATAATAGATATTTTACAAAATTAGTCATATGCAAATTAGTCATGTTTCATGATAAACAAATGACTCGGATGAAGAGATAGAAAGCTGTATCATCTAAATTTGTTTACATTAAATGATGTCACACAGTGGAATTCATACCTGATGGACTTCACTAAGCAAAGTGCATTCACATTGAAATGAGGAAAATAGTTCAGTAGCTCATAACAATGGGACAACCAATGAGGTTTAGGAATCTGAGGCATTGATGAGGCCACATTTGGAGTATTGTGTACAGATTTGGTCACCCTATTGTTAAGATTGAAAAGGTGCAGAAAAGATTTACAAGTATGTAACCAGGACGTGAGGGCTTGAGCTATAGGGAGAGGCTGAGGCTGAGCACCTCCCAATCCATGCCCAAATATTGTCTCGGTCATACTTCATTTGCTGAGGAGTTGGAAATGGAATGAAATATTACGCAGTAATCACAAATGTCCCTACTTCTGCAGAAGGAAAGCTTTGATGAAATACGGAATCACATGCACACTCAGGGCGATTGGCAGTGGCTAATTAACTGCCGACTCGCATATCTGTGTGGCATATGGAGGGAAACTGGAACAGCCGAAGGGAATCCTCCCGGTCTCCTGGGCAAATTCTACACAGACAACTCCCAAGGTCAGGAATTAGATTAGATTAGATTAGATTAGATTAGATCCTTTATTTGTCATTCAGACCTTTCGGTCTGGAAATGTCGTTGCCTGCAGCCATACATATAATAATAGACACCAATTAACCCAGGTCTCAGGTGCTGAGGCAGAGACTGAGGAAAATCTGGAAATATCACTATAAGAAGCTGAGACAGTAGAATATAAGTTATGAAGCTGGCTTGCACAGAAGCAAAAAGCATGTGCAGCCATAACATATCTGAATTGAGGAAAGTAAAAAGTGTTGGAGTAACTCAGCAAGTCATGCAGCTTCTCTGGAGATGGCATTTCAGGTCGGGATCCTTCTTCTCTAAACTGAGATTGATAGATTACATTCATCAACACTATAAAAGGTTATTGAGCCTAATTGGGTTATTGAGGTAGATAGAGCCATGGTGTGGAAACAGGCCATTTGCCCAACATGCCCACGCTGACCAACATGACCCATCTACAATGGTCCCATCTGCCCACGTTTGTCCCGTAACAAGGTAAATCTAACCTGTTCACAAATCATATACTCGATATATAGAGACTTCATGATCTAACCAAATGGTGGAACCTGCTTGAGAGGCTGATACTCCAGCTTCCTTCTTGCCCTCAACCAGTTAATAACACTCTTGTTCTATTGCCAATGTCATTTGATTGTGTTCATTCAGGTGGTTGGACAGTCTTTAGGCAGCTAGCTCCCCAAAGTACCTACATTGGAAAGCAACAGTGTATATAAAATGGCTAATGACCAAGGTTTTTGGCCCAGATTCAATCTTATAATTGCTCATGGTCATTTTTTTTCAATTTGTAGACTCACCAAGGGGATGATGGTATTGTGGCGGCTCCCAAGGGTCGTGCCATCATACTGTCGAACCCCTCGGCACGGGAGTGGTTCAGTCCGGAGGCGGCCCTTAGCCAGAGGGTTTAAAGACAGGGGTTTGGGTGCCATCTTTCTCTTGTTTGGTCTTCCCTACAACCGGGAGGAACATAATTAAAGGTGCCTCTCAAAACACTGGACTTCGTGCTTCCTTTTGAGACCCACTCGCCACAGTATAGTCATTAAGTCATTGGACTAATAGCCTGAGATCTGGACTATTGACTATCACCCCTTCCCCAGCCAACAATGGGCCATTATAGGCTCCACCTTTCCTTGGTCATCTGCTGCCCACCTTCATTTGTTCTGGCCAATTTCGCCTAGTTTCGTCATCTCTAATGTCAGTCTGGAGAAGGGTTCTGACCTGAAATGTCACTTTTTTTTCCCCTGCCAGAGATGCTGCCCATCCTGCTGAGTTACTCCAGCACTTTGCATCTATCTTAGATATAAACCAGAATCTGCAGTTCCTACACATTGATTAAAGGGCATGAGTTTAAATGCAACCATGGCTTTAGGGAAACTTAAAGTCAATAGTTTAGATCTGTAAGTCACAAACAAGGAAGGTTTTGGTAATGATGACCAAAAAGGTATTGGATTATGCTGCTTTGTATCGGACTGTGGTGGACTCTTGCCTGGCTCTTCAATTCACAAACATTGAGGCACAGACAATAAATGACTAGCACCAGTGTCCACATGTTATAGTTAATCCATTGAGGGAAGTTGGTAGTTATTTCTGACGACATTATAAATATATGAAATACTGGAGTAACTCAGCAGGATGGGCAGCATCTCTGGAGAACATGAATAGGCAACATTTTCACCCTTCTTCACAATGAGAGAAGAGACTGAGAGACTTCTTCGAACCCAGTCTGAAGGTTCCTGACCCAAAAAATCGCCTAACCAATTCTCCAGAGATGTTGCCTGACCCACTGAATGTATGTGTACATCTCCACGTGGGAAAATGAGTGCAAATTTCAACATTATAATCAATTACATTAAAAGCTAATGTTCCAGATGAACAATATTCCTCTTAAAAATATATAGTGCTTTTGATTTTGAATCTTAAATTGACATTTACGCATTCCAAACAGTTCCTAATTATGTCCTACTGCTAATTTAATGATTTGACCATATCTCACCAAATGGTGTAGAAACATAGAAAATAGGTGCAGGAGGAGGCCATTCGGCCCTTCGAGCCAGCACCGCCATTCATCGTGATCATGGTGTTTCCAGCACGTTATGTCGATTATGGTCAATCTTCAGTGATTTGAATCTACTGTATAATATGTTCATTCCCATAGAGATCAGGATTGTAACTGAGTAAATAAATGTCATGTAGTTGCAATTTTAATTGTTTTCAAAATAGATCTACATGTACTATTAGTCATTGAACTGTGCTGGTCTTAAATTTATTTGGTGGGATATAATAAAATCATCAAATTAGCAGTAGGACAGAATTATGATCCATTTGGAATGCTCGTTGTCAATTTAAGACTCAGGCAAATGTATTTTTATGATGAATTTTGTCTATCTGTAATGTTAGCTCTTAACCTAATTGAAGATAATGTAGGGATTTGCAATCATTTTCTCATGTGGAGTTATGCACATAATTAAAATATCCTTTAGCGTTTAAACTTTGGAGATACAATGTGGAAACTGAGTCCGCACCAACCAGCGACCGCTAGTGGTACGCTTGCACTATCCTGCACATTAGGGACAATTACAATTTTAAAATATCAATTAACCTACAAACCTATATATCTTTGGAGTGTAGGAGGAAACCAGAGCATACAGAAAAAATCCACGTTGTAACAGGAAGAACATATAAATTCTGTACAGACAACACCAGTAGTCAGAATCGAACCTGGGACTTTGGCGCTGTATGCTAGCAACACTACCGCTGCGCCACCGTGCCGCCCGAATAGATGCAACAGTTAAATTAATTTTAAAATAATTTGTCTGTCACAAATACTTGACGGTTTTCGTGAATAATTTTGGAGCTGAAATGAATATTTCTGGAGTGATAGAAATAATATATCAAAACAAAATAGGGTCGTTTTGGAGAATATACAAAAGAATAATGAATGGTCTTTAACTCAAAGGGAGTTATCACTAATACGTAAACTGTCACCTCTTTTGCCACACAGGGTTAAGGTTAGGGTTAGGATCCACCACCAATTTTCCAGCACCCTTTGTTCCTGACCCATGCTGTATTTTCTGTTTTGCTGGACCAACACAGGTCACGGCCTCGGTGGGTCAGAGATACTGGCCTGCAATGTCAGCTATGGGAATGGATTTGCTGCAGTTCCAGAGCCATTGCCACAAGGGGGGGGGGAAATTTGACACGCCAATCGGCGCAGAAGTTCCGATGAGGCTGAGATCAGCCTCCTCACCCGGCCTAGGTGCACCATTTTGGGGGGGACTTTCAGGGGGATTTCAAGTATGCTCTTGTAATTCTGTCTGGATTCAAGGAAGTGCCGGACGATCAGTTGCCAGAAAATCAGTGGTGGACATGTGTATCTGCCAAAGTGGAGAAAGGAGAAAGGGTGGGAAGGTCTGTGTTGCCAAAGTAGATATTTACATGAAAAAAATTAACAATAAACAGGCCAACTTGGTAAGTGTTATCTCACAAAAGAGCTAGTAGTTCAAATTTTAAGGCTGCATTTACAAGTGCATTTTTTGTTACTGAACCCAAGGGTACAGCGGACTGACTAAATACAAATGTCACAATTGTATTTTTCAGCCACGTGAAATATCTATTTATTCATCGTGCGTACCAGTAGGTTTTTGTGTACAAAAAACACATTGACTTTTACTATGTTACATGGAAGATAGCACAATACAGTACAGGAACGGGCCATTCAGCCTACAATGTTTGTGCCAAGCATGATGTCAAGTTAAACTGATCTCATCTGCCTGCACATAATCCATATCCCTCTATTCCCTGCATTTCCATGTGCCTATCAAAAAACTTCTTAAGTGCCTCTATCATAATTGCCTCTACCACCAATGCGTTCCAGGCACCCACCACTCTCTGTGTAAAAAAAGCTTGCCCCATACATCTCCATTAGACTTTCCCCCTCTCACCTTATATGCTCTCTAGCGTTCAACATTTCCATCATGGTGAAAACGTTCTGACTGTCTACCCCATCTATGCATTGCATAGTTTAATGAACTTTTATCATGTCTCCCCTTGACCTCTGATGTTCCAGAGAAAACAATCCAAGTCTATCTAACCTCTCCCCATAGCTGAAACCCTCTGATCCAGATTAGTAAAAGTTTACAATGAAATTCTATGTGTTTCTCTGTTCAATTCTTCAACACAGGGAACTAACCAGAATCAGCTAACTTATTTTCAAGTTGTTCGTTCAGGAGCCAGTTATTGTTCCTTGCAAATCATGATCTGTGGTTTATTCGGGTTTATCAGCATTGGCTGCAAGAATGAATTAATATAAAGAGAAAAATCAAACAAAAAATACTAAAATTACTCAGCAGGGCAGGCAGCATCAGTGAAGGGGGAAAACAATTAATGTTTTCAATCAATGACTTTACATCAGAGCTGGGAAAAAATTAAGAGATAACAAAAGTTTTGAGATTCTGGGATAGATAGGAAAGAAAGGTGGTTGGTGACGGTTAAGGAGTGGATGTGCAATGAGCAAAAGCATAGATTGGTATTGGATTATTCTTGTCACATGTACCAAGATACAGTAAAAAGCTTTTATTTGCATGCTATACAATTAAATCAGATCATATGATACACGAGTATAACACAATATTCTAAATTCTTAAAATATTGATGAAGGCTACCTCAGTCCTTGAATTTTACTTTCAGCTCATTGTCCATTCTCCATATAACCATATAACCATATAACAATTACAGCACGGAAACAGGCCATCTCGGCCCTACAAGTCCGTGCTGAACAATTTTTTCCCCTTAGTCCCACCTGCCTGCACTCATACCATAACCCTCCATTCCCTTCTCATCCATATGCCTATCCAATTTATTCTTAAATGATACCAACGAACCTGCCGCCACCACTTCCACTGGAAGCTCATTCCACACCGCTACCACTCTCTGAGTAAAGAAGTTACCCCTCATGTTACCCCTAAACTTCTGTCCCTTAATTCTGAAGTCATGGTGACCTCTTCTTCCCAATATCCCATTAATTGCCTGCAGATGCCATCAATCACCTAATTAATGGCCAATTCATTTACTTTTGGGTTGTAAGGAGTAAACTGGAACACGTTGGAAGTCCACACAGTAATGAACTCACACAGAGAGCTCCAGAAGTCAGGGATGAACTTGGGTTGCTGAAACTCAACCTGGAGTATTGTGCTAGGTACTATTTTGATTTAGTTTAGTTTAGTTTAGTTTAGAGATACAACGCAGAAACAGGCCCTTTCGGCCCACTGGGTCCGTGCCGACCAGCGATCCATGCACATTAACACTATCCTATACCCACTAGGGACAATTTTTACATTTACCAAGCTAATTACCTACATACCTGTACGTCTTTGGAGAGTGGGAGGAAACCGAAGATCTCATAGAAAACACACGCAGGTCACGGGGAGAACGTAGAAACTCCGTTCAGACAGCACCCGTAGTCGGGATCGAATCCGGGTCTCCGGTGCTGCATTCGCTGTAAGGCAGCAACTCTACCGCTGCGCCACCATGCCGCCCAATAAATCATGAACCTGCTCGGACAAAACTCTGACCATTTTCTGTTATTTGCACTTTATCAGTTTATTTATTCATGTGTGTATATATTATATCATGGTGGATGATCAGCCATGATCATATTGAATGGCGGTGCAGGCTCGAAGGGCCAACTGGCCTACTCCTGCACCTATTGTCTATGTTTCTATGTAACTCTACCACTGCGCCACCATGCCGTCCAATAAATCAGGAAACTAAAGACATATCAACATCGATTTCATATAATTCTGAGAAATATTAATCTATGTATAGGCTGTGCAAACTAACAGTAAATCTAGCAAAACACAAATGTTATATTTAGATTTATTAGATTTATTATTGTCAGGTTACATTGATAAGTGAAAAGCTTTGTTTTGAATAGTATCCAATCATATCAGATCAGATCAGATCAAAGATAGATTCAAAATGCTGGAGTAACTCAACGGGTCAGGCAGCATCACTGGAGAAAAAGGATGGATGACATTTCGGGTCGGGATCCTTCTTCAGACTGAGTTTGCGAAAGACTGATTCAAACTCCTGAGTTTGAAGAAGGGTCTCAGTCTGAAGAAAGATCCGGACCTAGTCCCAGAGATGCTGCCTGACCTGCTGAGTTACTCCAGCACTTTGTGTCCATTTTTGGTATAAACCAGCATCTGCAGTTGCTTTCTACACAGATCAGATAATTAACATAAATGCAATCAAGTCAAACTCAAGAACAATAGGTAACAATAGACCAACATGTCCCAACTATACTCGTCCCACCTGCCTGTGTTTGGCCCATATCCCTCTAAACCTATCTTATCCTTGTACCTGTCTAAATTCTTATTTTATTTTGCAATAGTACCTGCCTCAACTATCTCCTCTCGCAGCTTGTTTCATATACCCACCACCTTTTGTGTAAAATGTTTATGCCTCAGATCCCTATTAAATCTATCCCCCCTTTACTTAAACCTTGCCACTTATGACGCCATTCCCCTTCATCCTTTCCTCCCTTCCGTGCTAATCTAGCTTCCTCACAAATGCATTGATGTTATTCATCCCATTCACATGCTAAACACTTTCATAATCAGGATTTATGGCATAGTTTGTGATAATTTTAGAAATAGTTGCAAGGACAAACCCAAATAAATTATTCAAGAGTTTTAATCCACAATGAAGAACTTGGAAACAGTAACTGGAATGTGGTTAGTACTTTGGTAATTATTAGAATAATGTTTTTGTGTTGCAGAGAAAATCTTCCATCAATCACCAGTGAGATGGCATCTTGCTTTGACTGTGAGTCTACAATATCACGTCCTGAACCTTGATTACGGTTTTAACCTCATGATGCTGAAGGCTCGGTCAACTACAATGAAGGAAACTGCTTTCACAAGGATTCCTCCATGCATCATCCTTGTGAAAGCAGTTTCATTCATTGTTGACAAAGAAAAACCTGAATTAGTTATGGTTTCAGAAGGCCGTCAGAAAACTCTGGCTTGCACAATGACCATTTCCGATAGACTTTTCTCTCGTTTGAAATCCTTGAACAGCAAACAACATTAACCTGAGCAGATTGCTTCACAAAAAATAACCGCTTTCCACATCCAAAATGCAAATAAATTAACTACAACAAAACAATGACATTATTGTTGGGCGGTAGGTATTTGCCACGAGCTGCCACAGGATGTGATTGAGGCAGATATAATAACAACATTTAAATGAAACGTACATGGATAAGAAAGGTTTTGATGGATATGTGCTAAATATGGCCAAAGGGAACTAGCGTAGATGGGTATTTTGGTCAGTCTGAAGAATGATCTCAAGCCAAAACGTCCTCCATTTCTTTCTCCAGAGATGCTGCCTGTCCTGCTGGGTTACTCCGGCGATTCGTGTCTATCTTTGGCATAGACGGGTTGGGCTGAAGGGCCTGTTTCCGTGCTGTATGACTCTACGACTCTATTTCAATTGTTGAGAAAAAGAATCATCTACATGGAAAGCACAAGATATTAGAAGATGTTTTTGGACCTATTTTGGCCACAAAATACATGCAGGAAAAAACTACGTTCATGCTGTAAGCAAGGATTGAAAGGAATCAGTTGGACATCACCGCACAGCTTGCTGGTTGAGGCCTTCCCATTGAGGTTACGTCCAGCACCAAGGTGAACTGCATGTGAGCCTGCATAATGATAGGGACAAGGGAAGCATAAAGAAGGAATGTGTATGATTGTGGCCCATAGTCTAGATGTGAAGCAGACCAAGGCACTCCAACATCTGTGTGAAAACAGAAGAAAGCTTATCTATTTTGCACAACCTAAATAAGAGGGGTGGCACAGGGGCGCAGCGATCGAGTTGCTGCCTTACAGTGCCAGAGATCCATGTTCAATCCAAACTACGAATGCTGTCTGTATGGAGTTTGTACGTTCTCCCTCTGGCCATGTGGGTTTTCTCCGGGTGCTCTGGTTTCCTCCCTCACTCTAAAAATGTATAGGTTTGTAGGTTCATTGGCTTTGGTAAAATTGTAAAAGCTTGTCCCAAGTGTTAGTGTATAGGGTGATCACTTGTCAGCGCGGACCTGGTGAGCTGAAGGGTCTGTTCCCGCTCTGTATCTCTGAACTAAACTGAAGTAAGACATCGCTCATGTAGGCACTAATTTTTCTATAAATGTTTTGAGTGGATATAAGACAGGGTCGATCATAGTGCACAACCAAAAATGACTGTCTGGATATGAAAAACCTGTGGTGACATTGTCAAGTTGTATAACATTTACAAAGTCATTTAATTGAAGACAATATCGGAATTTCAAAGGAACACTCTTATGCATGATAGTGAGTTTACCAACTACGGAAAGATTTGGAGACACAAGAAGTCTGACAGTCACAATAGTCTGAAGAAGCATTGTGACCCAAAATGTTCCCTCTGTAGATGCTGCGTCCTGCTGAATTACTCCAGCACTTTGTGTTTTGCTCAAGGAAGGATTTACATGTTTTAAAGAAACAGAGATGACAGCCGTATATGCATAGCTCAGAAGCTGCTCCGGATTTAAGAAGGGCTTAGATTAGTTTCTGGTCACTTGTACCGAGGGACATTGTAATGCTTTTGTTGCGTGCTAACCAGAAAGACAATACATGATTACAATCGAGCCATCCACAGTGTACAGATACATGATAAAGGGAATAACGTGAATAACATTTACTGCAAGATAAAGTCACGTAAAGTCCGATCGATGATAGTGTGAGGGTCTCCAAAGGGGTGGAACGTAGCTCAGGACCGCTCTCTAGTTGTTGGTAGTATGGTTCAGTTGCCTGATAACAGCTGGGAAGAAACAGTCCCTGAATCTGGAGGTGTGCATTTTCACCTTTTGCCCGATGGGACCAAAACACATGGCACCTGCTACGCAAAGTGATATAGAGACTCTACTGTGAAAAGAAGGAGAGTCTGAAAGAGTCATAGGGAAGGAGATGGAAGCCCAATGAGAATGAGACGGATATGTTGAAGAAGACCAACAACAAGGAAAGCAGAGAAATGAACCATGCAACTGATGAATTGTAGGTGGAAAGAGCATGTGAAAAAAAAAAATATTTTCTGCATTATATAATCTCAAACTTACGGATGGTCTGTGGTGTACGTAGGTCATTTGTTGTGGTTTCACTGCGAGGTTTCACTGCGAAATCAAACTTGGAAATGTTCCCATGGGTTGAACCTGTTTACATCTTGTTTCCTGAGCGTTGCAAGGGGGAATAAAAATAACTATAATTTACATCAATCTCATTTCCATAATATATCTACAAAGCACGGGAAATATTCCACAAGGATGTGACTGATCAAATTATTTTGTTTTCAGAATGATAATCGGGCAGCATTTATTGTACTTTATAAAATGTATGTCCCAATTCACTCAGATATATAAATGGGAAACAACCGTACACCCTCGTGTTTAAAAAGGAACTGCAGATGCTGGAAAATCGAAGGTACACAAAAATGCTGGAGAAACTCAGCGGGTGCAGCAGCATCTATGGAGTGAAGGAGATAGTTCCTTCGCTCCATAGAAGCTGCTGCACCCGCTGAGTTTCTCCAGCATTTTTGTGAACCTTACACCCTCATAGTGTTCTTGCTGTGAAAAGGCAAAAAAGTCAAGAAGCAAGTATAATTTAACATCCAAAATAATCCTTTAGTTTGACCGAAAATATTGCTAACAAATAGTATTTCTCCCAGCATAATCTTTGTGTTCTTAGCCGTATTCTTTATTTTGTACATTTGTTTCTTTAAATTCTTAATGCTATTGCATTCATTTATGTTCAATTAGTTCGTGACTCTGAAGGGATGTACTCTTCTATGTTCTGTGAGGAGATTAAATTAAAAATTTCTTCGCAATTATTTATCACTATTTTTAAGTTGGTTTTTCACATGAAGACAGTCAATATATATATATTTATTATATTATGTAACTGCAGATTAACTTTATCTTTCAATGTGATTCTATTTTTTAATTGTTGAGAATCATATTGAAGTGTAAATTAAAATAATAAACAACTTAAACAACTATTGTTTAATTAATAGAATTAGTTTTGTGATAAAAACAAATCTTGGTTTGAAGTATGCTTTCTCAGTTTTTTTCTATAATTAGTATAAAAATATGGACTTATTATGTGGTATAAATAACAGCACCTACATTGGAATACAAATCTGCAGGATACAATATTCATGTAAATAGAAATTTTACAACTTGATTCAAATTGAAATTGGGATTAGAATCCAATACTCTTTAACTGCACTATTACTGAACAGAAACTAAGTGCTGGAGAAAGTCAGCAGGTCAGGCAGCATCTGTGGAGGGAATGAACGGACGATGTTTTGGGTTGGGACTTTCTTCAGAAAGATAAACTGGCACGACCTGAAACGTTGTCAATCTATTCCCCCCCAAAGGTGCTACCTGACCAGTTGAGTTACTCCAGCACTTTGTTTTTAGCTCAAGTTTTCAGCATCTGCAGTTTCTTGTGTCTGCATTATTTCTATTACTGATTTGAAAATATCCATTATTCTGTCTAAACACCAATGATCATAAATAACATGGCTGTCACAATTCAATATGTTCCTTATCCTTTATCTGTACAGAATGGACAGCTTGATTGTAATCATGTATAGTCTGTTTTTTGACCGGCTCGCACGCAAGCAACTTTCCACTATACTTCGGTACACGTGACAATATTAATTTTTTGTAATAAACTCCTTCTGCATGTGAGAGAGATTGTGCCCTTTAACCATATAACCATATAACAATTACAGCACGGAAACAGGCCATCTCGGCCCTACAAGTCCGTGCCGAACAACTTTTTTCCCTTAGTCCCACCTGCCTGCACTCATACCATAACCCTCCATTCCCTTCTCATCCATATGCCTATCCAATTTATTTTTAAATGATACCAACGAACCTGCCTCCACCACTTCCACTGGAAGCTCATTCCACACCGCTACCACTCTCTGAGTAAAGAAGTTCCCCCTCATGTTACCCCTAAACTTCTGTCCATTAATTCTGAAGTCATGTCCTCTTGTTTGAATCTTCCCTATTCTCAAAGGGAAAAGCTGATCCATATTAACTCTATCTATCCCTCTCATCATTTTAAAGAACTCCATCGTCCCCCCTTAACCTTCTGCGCTCCAGAGAATAAAGGCCTAACTTATTCAACCTTTCTCTGTAACTTAGTTGTTGAAACCCAGGCAACATTCTAGTAAATCTCCTCTGTACTCTCTCTATTTTGTTGACACCCTTCCTATAATTGCGCGACCAAAATTGTACACCATACTCCAGATTTGGTCTCACCAATGCCTTGTACAATTTTAACATTACATCCCAGCTTCTATACTCAATGCTCTGATTTATAAAGGCTAGCATACCAAAAGCTTTCTTTACCACCCTATCTATATGAGATTCCACCTTCAAGGAACTATGCACGGTTATTCCCAGATCCCTCTGTTCAACTGTATTCTTCAATTCCCTACCATTTACCATGTACGTCCTATTTTGATTTGTCCTGCCAAGGTGTAGCACCTCACATTTATCAGCATTAAACTCCATCTGTCATCTTTCAGCCCATTCTTCCAAATGGCTTAAATCACTCTGTAGACTTTGGAAATCCTCTTCATTATCCACAACACCCCCTATCTTGGTATCATCTGCATACTTACTAATCCAATTTACCACACCTTCATCCAGATCATTGATGTACATGACAAACAACAAAGGACCCAACACCGATCCCTGAGGCACCCACTAGTCACCTGCCTCCAACCCGACAAACAACCATCCACCATTACCCTCTGGGTTCTCCCATTCAGCCACTGTTGAATCCATCTTGCTACTCCTGCATTTATACCCAACAGTTGAACCTTCTTAACCAACCTTCCATGAGGAACCTTGTCAAAGGCCTTACTAAAGTCCATATAGACAACATCCACTGCTTTACCCTCGTTAATTTCCCTAGTAACCTCTTCAAAAAATTCAAGAAGATTAGTCAAACATGACCTTCCAGGCACAAATCCATGCTGACTGTTCCTAATCAGACCCTGTTTATCCAGATGCTTATACATATTATCTCTAAGTATCTTTTCCATTAATTTGCCCACCACTGAAGTCAAACTAATAGGCCTATAATTGCTAGGTTTACTCTTAGAACCCTTTTTAAACAATGGAACAACATGCGCAGTACGCCAATCCTCGGGGACTATTCCCGTTTCTAATGACATTTGAAATATTTCTGTCATAGCCCCGGCTATTTCTACACTAACTTCCCTCAATGTCCTAGGGAATATCCTGTCAGGACCTGGAGACTTATCCATTTTTATATTTTTCAAAAGTGTCAGTACTTCTTTTACTTTGAAACTCATAGTATCCATAGCTACTCTACTAGTTTCCATTACCTCATATAATTCAATATCCTTCTCCTTGGTGAATACCGACGAAAAGAAATTGTTCAATATCTCCCCCATCTCTTTTGGCTCTGCAGATAGCTGTCCACTCTGTCTCTCCAATGGACCAATTTTATCCCTCGTTATCTTTTTGCTATTAATATAGCTGTAGAAACCCTTTGGATTTACTTTCACCTTACTTGCCAAAGCAACCTCTTGTCTTCTTTTAGCTTTTCTAATTTCTTTCTTAAGATTCTTTTTACATTCCTTATACTCCTCAAGCACCTCATTTACTTCATGCTGCCTATAATTATTGTAGATCTCCCTCTTTTTCCGAACAAGATGTCCAAATTCCCTTGAAAACCAGGGCTCTTTCCACTTTTTACTTTCAACCGAACAGGAACAGGTACTCTTAAAATTTCCCCTTTAAATGTCCTTCTTTTCTCTTCTACATCATTCCCATAAAACAAAATGTCCCAGTTCACTCCTTTTAAATAATTTCCCATCTCATCAAAGTTAGCCTTTCTCCAATCAAAAATCTCAACCCTAGGTCCAGTTCTGACCCTCTCCATAATTATATTGAAACTAATGGTATTGTGATCACTGGACCCGAAGTGCTCCCCAATGCATACCTCCGCCACCTGTCCCGTCTCATTTCCTAACAGGAGGTCCAACACTGCCCGTCCTCTAGCCTCTATGTATTGCTGCAAAAAACTATCCTGCACACATTTTACAAACTCCAAACCATCCCGCCCATTTACAGAATGTGTTTCCCAGTCTATGTGTGGAAAGTTGAAATCTCCCACAATCACTACTTTGTGCTTACTACTAATATCTGCTATCTCCTTACATATTTGCTCTTCCGATTCTCGATCCCCATTTGGCGGTCTATAATACACCCCTATAAGTGTTGCTACCCCTTTCCCACTTCTCAGTTCCACCTAAATAGCCTCCCTAGATGAGCCCTCCAATCTATCCTGCCAAAGCACTGCTGTAATATCTTCCCTGACTAGTAATGCAACACCTCCACCTCTTTCCCCTCCAATTCTATCACACCTGAAGCAAAGAAATCCTGGAATATTTAGTTTCCAATCACAGCCCTCCTGCAACCATGTTTCACTGATCGCCACAACATCATACTTCCAGGTGTCTATCCAGACTCTAAGCTCATCCACCTTTCTTACAATGCTCCTAGCATTAAAATATGCACATTTAAGAAACCCCCTCTTATTCTCTGTTTATTTCCTTTTTTTTCTTTCTCCTCTTGTGCCCGAGTGCTTCCCTTTTCTGCTTCCTGCCTCCCATTCTGTCTACTAGCTTTCTCTATTTGAGTCCCTCGCCCCAACCATTCTAGTTTAAAGTCTCCCCAGTAGCCTTTGCAAATTTCCCCGCCAGGATATTGATCCCCCTCGGGTTCAAGTGCAACCCATCCTTTCTGTACAGGTCCCACCTTCCCCAAAAGAAGTCCCAATGATCCAGAAACTTGAATCCCTGCCCTCTGCACCAGTCTTTCAGCCACGCATTTACCCTCCACCTCGCTCCATTCCTACTCTCACTGTTGCGTGGCACTGGCAATAATCCTGAGATTGTTACCTTTTTGGTCCTTTTCCTTAACTCTCCTCCCAACTCCCTAAATCCTTCCTTCAGGACCTCTTCCCTTTTTTTACCTATGTCATTGGTACCTATATGTACCACAACCTCGGGCTCCTCTCCCTCTGATTTCAGGATATCTTGGACGCGTTGAGACATGTCCGAGACCTTGGCACCAGGGAGGCAGACCACCATCCTGGTCTCCCAACTGCGTCCCCAGAATCGCCTATCCGACCCCCTAACAATAGAGTCCCCAATTACTATTGCCCTCTTCTTTTTGTCCCTACCTTCAGGAGTAACAGGGCCGGTCTCTGTGCTGGAGGACCGTCCGCTCTCGCTACCCCCGGGCAGGCTGTCACCCCCATCCGTACTCAAACAGGAGTACTTATTTGCAAGGTGTACCGACATTGGAGTACTCACTCGTCCCTGCCTCTGCCCCTTGCACTTCCTTAGCGCGACCCACATGTCTCTCTCCCGTGGTTTTGGAGTGACCACCTTCCTATAACTCCTCTCTATGACCTCCTTACTCTCCCTGACCAGACAGAGGTCATCGAGCTGCTGCTCCAGGATCCTAATACGGTCCCTTAGGAGCCCCATCTCGCTGCACCTGGTGCAGATGTGGACGTCTGGAGGGTCATCCGACACCATGACCTCCCACATCTGACATCCCGAACAGTACACTGCTCTGGCTGTAATTCTCCCGCCTTACCCTGGATCCGATACAAGTACAATACAATAGAAACTGCTGGGAGAAATCAAGAGGTATCTGACTCACAACAGCTGCTCCCTCTTGACCTTTAAACTGCACCTTAATTATATAAACAAAAAGCACTGTACCCTTAACTCACTGTACCTTTACTAAAGCACTGTACCTTTAGTCCACTGTACCCTTGGCTCACTGGCACTTTAACCAGAAAGCAGAAATGCTAACCTGAGGTTGCACCCAATCAGCTGCTTCCTCAAGTCTGCTTCCGCCAATCAGCGGCTTCCACCAGAACCCTCCCTATGAAGTGTGGAACGTTACAGACTTTGGTAAAAGCCCCGACCCTCCTCCACTCTCTCCAACGGTCCCGGGCCTCTGTAAAAGCAAGCCCCGCGCTCGATTTATATACTCACCGCCCTGACCCTCCTCCACTCGCTCCAACGGTCCCGAGCCTTTCAGCTCTGTTTCCTGCTGTTATGATTTTTACTTTGTCAAGATGCACTGCTCACTTTTGCGAACAAGCAAGCACCCAAGGAGATCACAATTTTTAGACGTCAACATAGAAACATAGAAAATAGGTGCAGGAGTAGGCCATTCGGCCCTTCGAGCCTGCACCGCCATTCAATATGATCATGGCTGATCATCCAACTCAGTATCCTGTACCTGCCTTCTCTCAATACCCCCTGATCCCTTTAGCCACAAGGGCCACATCTAACTCCCTCTTAAATATAGCCAATGAACTGGCCTCAACTACCTTCTGTGGCAGAGAATTCCACAGATTCACCACTCTCTGTGTGAAAAATGTTTTTCTCATCTCGGTCTTAAAAGATTTCCCCCTTATCCTTAAACTGTGACTCCTTGTTCTGAACTTCCCCAACATTGGGAACAATCTTCCTGCATCTAGCCTGTCCAACCCCTTAAGAATTTTGTAAGTTTCTATAAGATCCCCCCTCAATCTTCTAAATTCTAGCGTGTACAAGCCTAGTCTATCCAGTCTTTCTTCATATGAAAGTCCTGACATCCCAGGAATCAGTCTGGTGAACCTTCTCTGTACTCCCTCTATGGCAAGAATGTCTTTCCTCAGATTAGGAGACCAAAACTGTACGCAATACTCCACCAAGACCCTGTACAACTGCAGTAGAACCTCCCTGCTCCTATACTCAAATCCTTTTGCTATGAATGCTAACATACCATTCGCTTTTTTCACTGCCTGCTGCACCTGCATGCCTACTTACAATGACTGGTGTACCATGACACCCAGGTCTCGTTGCATCACCCCTTTTCCTAATCGGCCACCATTCAGATAATAGTCTACTTTCCTGTTTTTGCCACCAAAGTGGATTACCTCACATTTATCCACATTATACTGCATCTGCCATGCATTTGCCCACTCACCCAACCTATCCAAGTCACCTTGCAGACTCCTAGCATCCTCCTCACAGCTAACACTGCCCCCCAGCTTCGTGTCATCCGCAAACTTGGAGATGTTGCATTCAATTCCCTCATCCAAATCATTAATATATATTGTAAATAGCTGGGGTCCCAGCACTGAGCCTTGCAGTACCCCATAATTTTGACCATGCCAATATATTGAAAAACCTTTCAATAGTATGACCTAATATTTAATGACACACTTCATCCCTAACAGTAAATGTGTTACCTTTTAATATCAGTGTTATTGTTTCAAAATGTAGAAATGGATGGTGATAAAGACAGAACTTCAGTTCCATTGGGTTAATGTTAACAGATGGTGACTTTTTCTAACCTATGTAAACCAATCTTAGAAGATGCCTACTGCACGGAATTATTTTTAGTGCATCTGGTTTCTTCTTGTCAAGGATCCATCATAAACATGTACAATCCAAACTGTCAAAAAGCATTTCTGTATTACACAAAGTTAAGCAGGTTCTGGATCACAAATCACTCTGCATTCTCTACTGTTCACTAATCTTACCCTATTTAAATTACTGTGCAGAAGTCTGGGGCAATAACTATAAAAGTTCGCTACATTCATTAACTATTCTGCAAAAAAGAGCAATACGTATTATTCACAATGTCAGGTATCTGGGTCACACTAATCCATTATTCTTACAGTCAAAATTATTAAAATTAGAAGATTTGGTTGCATTTAAAACAGCACAGATAATGTTTAGGGCCAAAAATAAAAACTTACCTGGAAATATACAAAAATTATTCAATGAGCGAGTGGGGGGTTATAATTTAAGAAGAATATTTAATTTTAAGGTACAAAGAGTCCGCACGACCAGAAAAACTTTTTGTATTTCGGTCTGTGGAGTAGGATTGTGGAACAGTTTGAATGTGGAGTTAAAGCAATGTCCAAACATGAACCAGTTCAAAATGACATACAAAAAACTTTTTTTCACAAGGTACAGGGATGAAGGGGATGGTTGACAAACAGGGGTTGGTGTTTGTTTATTATTTTGTTTATTATTTATTTATGTTTTTTGGTTACTTCATACATATTACTTGTATGTGTATATCAGTTGTATGTATATATATGTCTGTATGCATCTCTAAAAATTGTCTGGGGTATTATTATTATTAATTAATTAATTATTAAATATGGAAGAAGGGTTTAGGGAGAAGGGGTGAGATTAAATAAGTTATTCTTCTTCTCACTCCTTTTCGAGCTTGTAAAGAAAAAGTGTTGGACATTTAAATTTTGTTTATGTTTTTCATTGCTTTGCAAATATTGCCTGGAATGTCCAATTGTTTGACTATTTCGATTTTGTTGTTGTTATTTATTCCTATTTATGTCTTTACTTGTTCGGAACAAATAAACAAATCAAATCAAATCAAACATTAGATATAAACTGAAATAACATTGGGATTTGGGGTAAAGTGTCACTTAGTCTATATGAAGTGGGGAATGCCTTGAAATGAACATAACTCTGGTGTTGGGTAGAGCATAATTCCAAGACAGGTTGAAGAGGCGTCCTGGAGATGATTCCACATCTCTTACCTAGTCGTGGAGCAACTCATTCTAATATAGAAATGCATCTTCTTTTAAATGAAGTTTATTTTCCCTTTTACATATAATTGGAAACAGGCCTTTACAAAGCAGCGGAGAAAGTGCAGAGCACAGCATTGTGAAGGCAGAGTGTTGCAAGCAGTTAAAGGAGAATTCTACCTTAGTCTGGAGAAAGAACACCGAAGATGTGTTTTTAATGAGGCAAAATTCATTTTTTCTATATTAGTCCAAAGTTTGCATTAATGTAAAATATATATTGAAACATTGTGAATCTGTCCGTATAGAGTAGTGAGGTGTAATTTTTATTGTATGAGAATTTTCCATAAGAATAATTGTGTTAGTATTCATGAAGAAAAAAATAGCTATTTGCTGCTGCTGCATTAAGTTGAATATAGTGGGGATAATTTTGTATAATCAGCTTGAAGATGTATGTACATACACGCAAGAGGTGACTTTCAATTGAATAATTCTAGTAGTTGTGAGATATATTGTTTGTGTCACTATATAGTCACTACTCAGAGACTAAATCGTGGAAACAAGAAATGCTTTATTTGCGAGTCTGCAGAATCGGGTGCCTCTCCAAGTTGAGACACACCGAGCAAAGGAAAAACGTCTATTTTTATACAATTCAGTATACAGCCTTTATTGATCGGACGCCTCCCCTTCTGACCCATTCCAATCAGGGTACCGAGGTTCACAATCTTCCAACCCTCTCCTCCGTGCGTCATCAATCATTCCCTCTCCTCCCACATCATACATCGCATGTACATTTAAATTAGGTTCTTTGTCATGAGGGGCGTAAAGTTAATATTCATTTAACTTATTAAGCATGCGCAGTATCTGTTGGCCTAACCTATTTAATTGCCTTTGACCTAAAGAATAGCTTCTGCGTTGTCAGCTACATTCCTTACCTCATCTTGTTATGGGACAATGTTATCAACAGCTCTGAAGGTCTGACTGTTTGTTCGAATCACAAGGTTGGTGTTTCCAGTTACTCAGCCCATCACAAGGTCGGTGACTACAACCGTTCGGCCCCTCACAATGGTGGTTTAATCATCTTATCCCTCACAATCCTCCCTTTTTCTTTTGCTACGCATTCTGTATTAAACCCCATTCCTAGACTTCCTGCTGTTCCAAAGCTAATAACATTCTTTTTATCTCTCTTTCCTCTGGGTCCTCTCTCGGCCTCATTATCATTATCTTCTGGACGCCCCCTTTCTCCCCCATGGGGACTACAACTGCCTGCATTTGGCTTATACTTCTAGTTATAAGAACCCTGAGACATGGTATACAACAGGGGATAATGATTAATGCAGCTAAGGCCCATAAAATCACTAGTCCCACCGCTTTCCACCAGGCTCCTCCTAAGATGTAATCCCACCATCCTGCTCCCATGATTGTGTTCCATCTCTGTACTGGGACATGTGCTATTTTTCTGATTCCTTCTGATATATCCATTACTGCTTGCCCGTTGTCATCAATGTTTAGGCAGCAATTAGAGAGGTTGAATTTTCCGCATACTCCTCCCTCTTCGGCTAGTAAGTAGTCTAAGGCCAAACGGTTTTGGTATATCGCTGTTCTCATCTGTGTCTGCTGCTTCGCCAACATCTCTAGTGCAGATGCAGTCTGGTTAGTAATTACTTCCAGCACTGCCTGTAGTCTTATGATCCGATTTAACATATACACTGGGGTCCGGTAGCCCCAGGATCCGTCCTGTGCCCAAGTGGCTGGTCCATAATATGAGATGATTCTTGCAGGTGGCCACTCATCATTTTCCCATTTTCCGATGTTCATTCCTCTCTTCGTTCGGTGTAGATCGTCAAAGATGGGTGTGCCTAGCGACCGCCCCTCCTCAGTGGTCAACAGAAAAAATTCCTGGTTGTACCAGTCCAATTAAACAAGTCCAACTCCATTTTTCTGGCAATACCGAGTATGCCTTGTGTCCGCATATCCATAGCAGTCCTTCAGGGGCAGGTCCACTAGAGGTAACATTGTCCCATATGTCCTGCAACACTGGGATTCCCTGGTAAGGGTTGTTCCCGGTGCAATTCCATAATCCAGTCGATTCGCTTCCATCAGTCTTCATCCAGATAGTACAGTTTCCTTCATCCTTTACAGTGGGATACCATTGAGGTTCCTCTGGCCACCACACTCGGGATTGATTTGGCCACTGGGTGATGATGCGCTGGCAGGGGCTGCTGTCTACTAGGATGGCATCCTTTGCCCAGGGCCTGGCGATACACTCAGTTCCAACCGGGGTGTGTGTCAGGACCCATTCCTGGGGACTTCGATCTCTTCCCACCGTCAAATTCCACTTTATCAGGTCCCAAACCTCAATGATAGATCCTCTCCATGGCCAGCGTGAGCTCATCAGCGGTCCTCCACAAACCCAACAGTTAGTCACATTCAGGGTTCTGGCTATCCGGAGGGCCAAGTCCACAAACAGGTTTCTCCCCACTTCGGGGATCTCAATCTGCTGCTTTATTTAATCATACATAGTCTTGTGCAGTTGAGTAGAAGGCTGGGAAGGTGGGGGAGGTTTGTTGACTACTGCTTCTGCTAACTTCCCTATCACTACCTCCTTAATTCTGTCTAATGTTTCATCCCTGGCTCGGGAAGGGATGTCTAACTGTCCTCCCTTGGTCATGCAGACCCATTTCTCCCCTTTTGGGCAGGTAATGTGCCCAACACTTCCTACATGTCCCTTATTTTCTACTACATAATACCCCCTCCCTCCGTCCTGACAAACAGCTCTAGTCCTTAGGTCGTAGCAAACATCACTTACATGGGAATGATATGTAAATGCTCTGGTTGTTCGCCCTCCATATCTGATAGGATGGTAGCACTTATCACAGTTATTAACACTTCTTATAATGGTTACATATATAGTTAGTGATACTACAACTGCTCCTTTCATGCTGTTAGTTTCATACACTTATTTCTTACTGAAAGTTAATGCCAGGGGCTTATTCCCTGGTTTTACCGTCCACTGATCGTCTTTCTCAGGAACTGACGTCTGGTCAACGGGTCCTTTAACCCGGGTCGCATGTGTCCACCCTTTTTCTTTTGTTCGTACTGCTGTCTCTGTTGTCAGCAATGCCAGGTATGGGCCAGTCCACCGGGGCTGCAGTTTCTCCTCCTTCCAACTTTTAATCAGTACCCAGTCACCGGCCTTTATAACGTGTATTGGAAAGTCGAGTGGTGGACTTTGTGCCAACAGTCCTTTTATTTTTAATTCTGCAAGGGAACGAGACACTGCCAGTAAATAGTTCCTCAGGAACACATCGCTGCCTTCGAAGGTTGGCGTGCCCTCTACCTTTCCAAGATAGGGCAGCCCAAACAACATTTCGTAGGGAGACACCACAATATCTTTACGGGGTGCCGTTCATATTCTTAATAATGCAATTGGTAAACACTTAGTCCAGGGTAGTCTGGTTTCCTCCATTAACTTAGTTATCTGTGTTTTAAGGGTTGCATATATCCTTTCCATTCGCCCAGAACTCTGGGGGTGCCAGGGTGTATGCAATTTCCAATTTATTCCCAAGGTACTGCAAACCAACAGGTGAACCTTAGAGGCAAAATGTGTTCCTCGGTCGGAATCTATGGATTCGATGACCCCGTATCGGGGAATGATTTGTTCTAATAATATCCGGGTTACTGCCTGAGCGGTGGCATTTATCGTGGGAAATGCTTCCACCCACCTGGTGAAATGGTCTACAACTACTAGGAGGTACTTCCACCTTTTGTATTCTTGGAAGTTCTGTAAAATCTACCTGTATTCTCTGGAAGGGTCTTATAGCCAATTGTTGTCCTCCACCAGGGACAGCTCTCATTACCTTCTTGTTAACCCTCTGACATAACACACAACCGGAGACTGTCTGCTTAGCCAAAGTATAGATACCTCGGCAAGCGTAGGTCCGTAGTAGTGTGTCACACAGGGCCTGCGCTCCCCAATGTGACTGGGAGTGCAGTTGTGTCATCAAATCCCGAGTTAATCCTTTGGTTAACATTTGTTTCCCATCCGGCGTCCACCACCTCCCGTCAGTGGAACGCCGAGCCCCTAACTCATTCATTTTGTCCTCCTCCTCCTGTGAGAATACAGGTATCTTTCCTACTCCTTCCCTTAATGGTATTAAAGACAACATCCTCACTGTTCCTTCTGTTGCTGCCTTTTTGGCGGCTCCGTCTGCCGCTTCATTTCCCCTTGCTTCTAATGAGTTCCCTTTTTGGTGTCCCGCCACATGGACCACCGCTATCCTTTCTGGCAAATGTAATGCTTCCAGCGCCTTCTCAATTAATTGCTCATGTGCCAACTCCTTTCCTCTTGCTGTAATCATCCCCCTTTCTTTCCATATTCTCCCAAACGTGTGCACTACTCCAAATGCATATTTGGAGTCGGTGTACACCGTTCCTTCCTTCCCCTCCAACAATTCTAACGCCCGTATTAAGGCATACAATTCACATGACTGAGCCGACCAACTACCTGGCAACCTGCCCGCCTCCACTCCTTCAAATCCTTCTCCTATTATGGCATACCCACTATATCTTTTTCCATTTATACAGCGGGAAGAACCGTCTATAAACCACCTTTCTCCCTCTACCAGAGGCTGTTCCTCCAAATCCTGCTCTTGGTCTGTAGATCTATAATTTCGCTACAGTAGTGTTCTGGTCTCTGCCCTGCCTGCTCGTCGTCCGCCGAGTATAAAAACTGGGAAGGGTTTAAATTCTTATCGGTCAGAATGGTCAAATCGTCTTTTTCCATAAGTATCACTTCGCACTTTAGGATCCTGGAGTCAGTCAACCACCGGTTGGACTTCTGAGTTAGTATTGTCCGGACCGTGTGGGGAGTAGATACTACCAGGTCACCTCCAAATGTCAATTTTCTACTTTCTTCCACTAATATTGCTGTTGCTGCGACCGCTTGAATACATACAGGCCACCCTCGTGATACCGGATCCAAGAGTTTAGAAATGAATGCGACTGGCTGTCGCTTCCCTCCTCTCTTTTGTGTCAGTACCCCCAACGCAATTCCATTCTCCTCATTAACAAAGAGATGGAATGGTTGATCAATGGACGGGAGGGTCAGTACCGGTGCGGTGATCAGGCTATTCTTTATTTCTCCAAATCTCTGTTCGTCCTCAGAATCCCATTGTACTTTATCAGTCTCCTCACACAATTTATCATACAAGAACTTGACTTGTCGGGTGTAATTGTCTATCCATAATCTACAGTATCCAATTAACCCCAGAAACTTCCTGATTTCTTTTTTGTTCCTTGGCATCGGCAGCCCGGTGATCCCAGCTATTCTTTCGGGGTTTATTCTCCTTTTCCCGTCACTAATCAGGTGTCCTAGATATTTAACCTCCTGTTCTACAAATTGTAGTTTATTTTTAGACACTCTCAATCCCTTTTCCCCTAAAAAGTTTAAGAGTGTTATGGTTGCATCCCTTACTGACTCTTCTTCTCCGCCTGAGAGTAACAAATCATCTACGTACTGCAATAATTGTGTCCCATTGGTCCTGGGAACATCCTCTAATACTTGTTCTATATTTGCCCGAACAGGTTCGGGGATTCAGTAAATCCCTGAGGGAGCACAGTCCATCGATACTGTTGCTTCCTCAGTGTGTCTGGGTTTTCCCACTCGAATGCAAAGAGGTCTCTACTTTCCTCAGCCAGGGGGCAGCTCCAAAAGGCGTCTTTCAGATCTACCACACTGAACCACCTATGGTTAGGGGGTATACGTCCCATTATGGTATAAGGATTTGGGACTACCGGGTGTCGAGCCCTAACTACCCTATTCAATTCTCTTAGGTCCTGGACCAGTCGGAACATTCCGTCAGTCTTTCTTACAGGGAGTATTGGCGTGTTGTAGGGGGACATACAACTCTCCAATACTCCATCCTTCAGTAAGTTTTCTATAATTGGCTGCAGCCCTTTCCTTCCTTCCATTGAAATCGGATACTGTCTTACCTGTACTACTTCACTTCCTTCTCGCAAGGCTATCCTCAGAGGTGGTATTCTTAGCCCTCCCCTATTTCCCTCTCTTGCCCACACCTGTGAGACTATTCTTTCTTCATCTTGGGTCGTCAATTTATATAGTTGTACTATAATCTGTCCACCTACGGGAGCTGTGCCCATTCCTAATTGAACTTGTAAGTCCCTTCCCATCAGATTTATTCCTGCCTGGGGCACCAGGATTAAGTCTTCCATGGCCTCTCGATTTTCATATCTTACCATTACTCCTTCTATCTCGGGAGCTTTCATTACCTTTCCCCCTACTCCAGAGATTTTGACTTGCTTTTCCCCTAATCCCATTCCCTCCGGTATCCTGGTTACACTTGATCTTTCCGCCCCTGAGTCTACCATAAATACCGTGTCTTCTCCTTGGGGACCTAATTTTAAGTTTACCAAGGGTTCCCGTGTACGTCCTACACACCCCAAGGAGGGGAACCCCTGACCCCTCTATTCCTCCATCAGTGTGTACGATTGTACTTCATGCCTTATCTTTGGACATTCTCTTTTAAAGTGTCCTTCTTTGTGACAATGATAACACCGGGATGGCCCGGTGCGCCATCCCCCTGATCCTTGTTCTTTATTTCCTGGGGGACCCCAACCTTGGTCCCTCCATTCACCACTTCCTCTTTCTCTACTTTGAAAGTTTGGGGTCCCTGGTTCTCACCCCCCCCTCACGGGAGGAGCAGATGCTCTGACCACGGGGGTTCTTTGGGTTGGGTTCCAACGCCACTTATTTCTCAATCCGACAACTCTTCGGATGTCTCAATAAGCCAGACGCACACCTCACCCCCCCCCCCCCTTCACCCCATCCGTGCAACATCCGCCCCAATGGACTATCAGGCGGAATGTGCGGCTCTTCACCAGTTTGAGCCTTTTTCCCCGGGCCCTTACTTTGCCCGTTCCGGTTACCCATCCCTGTCAGACCTTTTCCCGTCCAACAGAACCCAATCGCCCGAGTAATACTTAATAGTCAATATTCTTACCCGAGTCCTGTGCACAGAAATTACTCGATTGCTTGATCCCTTTCACCGGATTCCCTCTTGTTTCCAGAGTCTCTTGTCCGAATATCACTCGCTCAAACCACTGACGGCAAGCAAGGAGATCAGAGACTGCTGAATCAGCAGGGTGCACCTTCCCTTCCTTTCGTGCCTCCGTCAAGTGGCCGGAGTGGCGATCCCGGACGAGCCCCCAACTTGTGAGATATATTGTTTGTGCTCACAATCACTACTCAGAGACTAAATCGTGGAAACAAGAAATGCTTTATTTGCGAGTCTGCAGAATCGGGTGCCTCTCCAAGTTGAGACACACCGAGCAAAGGAAAAACGTCTATTTTTATACAATTCAGTATACAGCCTTTATTGATCGGACGCCTCCCCTTCTGACCCATTCCAATCAGGGTACCGAGGTTCACAATCTTCCAACCCTCTCCTCCGTGCGTCATCAATCATTCCCTCTCCTCCCACATCATACATCGCATGTACATTTAAATTAGGTTCTTTGTCATGAGGGGCGTAAAGTTAATATTCATTTAACTTATTAAGCATGCGCAGTATCTGTTGGCCTAACCTATTTAATTGCCTTTGACCTAAAGAATAGCTTCTGCGTTGTCAGCTACATTCCTTACCTCATCTTGTTATGGGACAATGTCATCAACAGCTCTGAAGGTCTGACTGTTTGTTCGAATCACAAGGTTGGTGTTTCCAGTTACTCAGCCCATCACAAGGTCGGTGACTACAACCGTTCGGCCCCTCACAATGGTGGTTTAATCATCTTATCCCTCACATAGTCTACTGCTCAGCTTATAGAATGAATGTTCGTATTACCTAAATATTGGCAAATATTCCCATATGGTAGCTTGTAACTTTCTGCAATTTTCATGTGAAATGACTAATTTAATTTGAGAAATGTAAAATCAGAATATTCGCACAGCTGTATAATGTAACATTTTCCTGTCTTCAGGTCGGTGAGTTTTGGTTTGTGTCAAATGCATGTAAAAGGGTAAATCACTTTGATGTTTGAGAACAATTTAAAAGTAGAAATCTATGTTTTGCCATAAATCACACAGATGTTTTCTGTCTCTATTGTAATCATGATTAAAAATTCGTAATAAATATGACAACATATAAAACAAATTTTGTTTTGTAGGTTCTTTGTTAAATATGTAGAAATAATATTATCGCGACTGAAACCTATCATATCCAACAATAATCTGCTGTAACACATGGAAAAAGTGAAAACAAAATAGTTTTACATCATTTGCAACTAATTGATCACGTTCTAAAATTGTGTCAGATTTTCACAGTCCAATTGGGTGATCTTGATTTGGATTTTGCGATCCTGATTTTACGATCCTGATTGGTGAACTTTTGATCTTGATTTTGTGATTTTGATTTTGTACCACATTTGGACCGATGTTCAGTGCATTGATGACATGTCACCAATTGCCTGCCAGCCACTAAGGTAAACCTAGCTGGCATTCTATGACCTCAGTTAAATACTTTTCAAATCAGACCAAAGCAACAGTACTGAGTTGTGAAAAATCACCAGGGAGGCACAGTGGCACAGCAGTAGAGTTACTACCTCACAGCACCGGAGACCTGGGTTCAATCCTGACAAAGGGTGCTGTCTGTACGAAATGTATATGTTTTTTCTGTGACCGCGTGGGTTTTCTCTGGGTGCTCTGGTTTCCTCCCACACTCCAAAGACGAGGTTTGTAGGTTAATTGGCTTCTGTAAATTGTCCCTCATCGGTAGGATAGAACCATTGTCTAGATGATTGTTGGTTGGCATGGATTTGGTAGGTCGAAGGGCCAGTTTCCACACTTTATCTCTAAAATAGAAAGATTAAACAAGAACTTACCGTTTGAAGTTTGATCTTTATTTTATGAGGTTGAAGTGAGGGAATACGTGAAGACCCCATCAGCCCGCATGCACGTCAATCTTCAGAGCAGCTGTATGAAACCACAGATAGTTGCTGAACTTAAGCTATAGAAAGATTAACGACCTTAGAACTACCGAATGATCTTTATGAGAAGTAGGGTTGGGAGCGGAGGGCACGTATTCCCTCACTTCAACTTCTCGTAAAATAAAGATCCAACTTCAAATGGTAAGTTCTCGTTTAATCTTTCTATTTTATTTCGAAGTCACGTGAGTGACTATGTGAAGACTTCAAAGCTCTGTGGTTTCATGTAGTATCCCAATCTGTGTGTGAAACACTTAAATAGATGCATACGTTATTAATACCATGATGCTAACTTGCATACATGGCCATTGTTCTTAACCGGACCAAAGTCCCAATTGACTGAGTTAGACAATAACTCATGCAACACTGTGCAGAATTCTATCTGCAAATATCCAGACATATTCAACAAAAAATTTATAATTTATTAACACGCACTATGTAAGCCTCTTGCTGTATGATGAAAGGGAACTATCCATTCTATTGGCTGCTAATGAGCCATCAGCAATATCTTAAGACTATTAATACAATACAATTCAATTTATTGTCATTTGGACCCCTTGAGGTCCAAACGAAATGCCGTTTCTGCAGCCATACATTACAAACAAATAGACCCAAGACACAACATAATTTACATAAACATCCATCACATTGCTGTGATGGAAGGCCAAAAAAACTTCTCTCTCCACTGCACTCTCCCCCCCGATGTCAGAGTCAAAGTCAAAGTCAAAGCCCCCGGCGGGCGATGGCGATTGTCCCGTGGCCATTAAAGCCACGCCGGGTGATGCAAGGTCGCGCACCAGGTCTTGGTGTTAGAGCCCCCGGCGTGCGCTCGCAGAGACCCGCCGCCATTCCAAGCCGCGCGGGGCAGTGCTGTAAGGCCCCGCTCCAGGTGCTCTTCAACCCCGCAACTCGGGCGGGAGAAGTCGCCGCTGCGGAAGCCCCGAAAAGCGGTCTCCCTCCAGGGACCCGCGGGCTCCCAGTGTTACCGTCCGCCAAACCCGCAGTTGCAGCCACCGAATCTCCGGGGGTCGGGTCGCAGCAGCGTCCACCACAGCTCCACCCGCTCTGGACTCGGCCAGCTCCGCGACGGTGAGGTGAGTAGTCGGCACCAGAGCCCTTGGTCTTCCTGTTGGAGGCCGCTCCTCGTTGCAGCCCCAACGACAACGGAGACCCTGACAAAGAAAAGGTCGGGTCTCCCGTGCAGGGAGAGATTTAAAAGTTACCCCCTCCCCCCCACACTACCCCCACCCCCCCACACACATAGCCCAACAAAAATAACAAAAACAACATAAAATAATAAAAACGCAGACGGACTGCAGAGGCCGCTGCTGACGAGAGTCGCGCCGCCTACCGGAATGAATAACACTAAAGAAACTATCTTTCATCTTATAGGTACTAGCAAGCTCAGTGCACTTGTATACCTAATGACACCCCCAATCTCTGCTCTGGTGGGTATGCTGTCAACTTCAAATGTACGCAATCATGCCCATTTTGCTTATGAGACCATTCCCATAACAAGCTGCCCTAATGTCAGTTATGACCCAGAGACCGAGATTGAGTAAAGACTGTGTTCTTTGTGCTGAGATCAGTTGCTGAAAGCATAATCACCTTAAAAATACTGCTCCCATTAGGAATACAGTAGAAGAATATTTGCATAATAATTTACTGATATACATCGCACACTACAACGAGTGTAGGCTATTAGAGTGGTCATATAAAAGACACCCTGCATAACGTTAGTGAACAGCGGGTGAATAACCAATCATTTATTGTCCCACTTATGGTACTACAGAGAATGACAAAGCAGCACAAGCAGCGTCAATTGTGCAATCACAAAAACGCTTCCCTAGGCTCAAACTGAAAGCCACACAACCTCTGTTACTTCCGTTTAAAAGTAACTCACCTATTTTGTTCACAAACTTCCCATACAATCGTGCAAAGCTAGCTTCCCAAAAAGACAGGCTGCGCCAGCCATCACTTGTGACCAAGTAAATAGGAGTTGCTTCAGCCGCCTTACCATGGCCTGAATGAATAGGCGAAATTGGCACTATTAAATTTCATGTTGCCTCATTCTTAATATCGCAAGAGGTACCTACTGATAACCCCTAAGGTTTATCAGTTGCAAATTTTGCATATTATCTAAAACTCGATGACACAATGCCCTTTGATCTGAGTAGGGCAGAATTGGGTTCCATCACTGGCTTTGTTATCAAAGTATGCATCGTCAAGATCGATTCTCTGAATCAGTTAAAATGCTGAAAGCCAATCATCCATCTTAAACTGGGTAACTAAACACATGAGCAGATTAGCCAAATGCTAACCTGATTCGGCATGCTCCATGTTTCTGTAATCTTGAGAAGTATCAGAAATATACCCCTCTTGTTCTTGGCCAGACCACTCATCCTCCGATGAGATGTCACTGATTCCACTCGGAACCACTGTTCCTCTATTGACCATAGGGATGGAAATTTTTTGGCTTCTCTAGCCGCGGAAGATGCATTATCTAGTTATTCATCCATTTTGCTGATAACATATAATCAGAACCTTATGACAAGAGCTGAAAACACAGCCTCCCCTTGATGTGGGAATATGAGTTCCCTGTCAACTCTTGACTATAAGAGTCACCACTATAAGAGTTCTCAGCGTTCTTCCTCAGATAACATAACGCAAGCCTGAATCAGGAATTGCTTCATAGTCCTCTGACTGAAACCACTTGTCTGAGCCGCCAGAGTGCACAACACAATCTCTTCGACCCGCCATTCACTAAGGAATACTGGTATTGAGAGCCTAAGGATTATTATAAATACATTGTTGATTCACACCATGAACTTGCAGGTCAGATAAAAATATTATATGCCAGACCAGCTTCCTGCTGGTAGCTACCTGTCCCAGAGAGGATGGCAATGATGTTTCCAATGAACTGGCAATTCTACTAACAGAGCAGAAATTTAAACATGTGTTGAGGGAGACTTCAACTACATCATTCTACTGAGCAGCCTGATAACCTCAATCACAGATGTTGAGGCAGTGCTTCCCTGGTCAATATGACCCATATGGCCAGCCAGTTCCATGATGGTCTATCCTGAACCAGGGTAACCAAGCTGTTCCTACTTGGAACTTACAGAGGTTACTTTGCAAGGCACCCTGCCAATGTCTCTGCATCAACCTGATCTTTCCCAGAGACAGCAAAAAGATACCAGACAGCCCATGCTGCCGGTAAACCCAAATCTGGGCTGACAGACTGCTCCATTTCGGAGTTTTACGGAGGTTAATAAAGAGACCTTATCTGTCAGCATCTCTGAACCCAGGTCGATTTGCTTGTTGGAGCTTCAGCGAAGTTCCATTTGCAGACCCTGTCTGCCATGCTTGCCATTTCTTCAACTGGTGTGATGTTAGGTAGCTGATGCCGCTGGCCAACTCCTCTTGTAGTGGCTTGCCCGTCCCCAAGGGAACAGCAAATTTAGAGGCAAGAGCAGGCAGCTCTGCCTTATGCGACTCTCGTACATCATGCATTAAAGCATGGGATTCAGGCACAAATGTTCAGAGTCAGCTCCATACTGATCTCCGAAACTCCCCTCGACAGAGTGGGAGAAATACTGCAACCCTGAACCAGGCGTTGCCACAGGCGTATGACTCGAACTGCCTGTGAATGCCTCCGTTACACGGAGCTTATTTTGTGCCACCATCTCCGATACTCTTACGAGTGGGAGGGATATTGCAACCCTGAACCAGGCGTTGCTACAGGCATATGACTTGAACTGCCTGTGCATGCCACCGTAACACGGAGCATATTATTTGGCATCACCTCCAACACTCCTTTCATCCGAGTAGGAGGAATATTGCAACCCTGAAACATAGAAACATAGAAAATAGGTGCAGGAGTAGGCCATTCGGCCCTCGAACCTGCACCGCCATTCAATATGATCATGGCTGATCATCCAACTCAGTATCCTGTACCTGCCTTCTCTCCATACCCCCTGATCCCTTTAGCCACAAGGGCCACATCTAACTCCCTCTTAAATATAGCCAATTAACTGGCCTCAACTACCTTCTGTGGCAGAGAGTTCCAGAGACTCACCACTCTCTGCGTGAAAATTTTTTCTCATCTCGGTCCTAAAGGATTTCCCCTTTATCCTTAAACTGTGACCCCTTGTCCTGGACTTCCCCAACATCGGGAACAATCTTCCTGCATCTAGCCTGTCCAACCCCCTAAGAATTTTGTACGTTTCTATAAGATCCCCCCTCAATCTTCTAAATTCTAGCGAGTACAAGCCGAGTCTATCCAGTCTTTCTTCATATGAAAGTCCTGACATCCCAGGAATCAGTCTGGTGAACCTTCTCTGCACTCCCTCTATGGCAAGAATGTCTTTCCTCAGATTTGGAGACCAAAACTGTACGCAATACTCCAGGTGTGGTCTCACCAAGACCCTGTACAACTGCAGTAGAACCTCCCTGCTCCTATACTCAAATCCTTTTGCTATGAATGCTAACATACCATTCGCTTTTTTCACTGCCTGCTGCACCTGCATGCCTACTTTCAATGACTGGTGTACCATGACACCCAGGTCTCGTTGCATCTCCCCATTTCCTAATCGGCCACCATTCAGATAATAGTCTACTTTCCTGTTTTTGCCACCAAAGTGGATAACCTCACATTTATCCACATTATACTGCATCTGCCATGCATTTGCCCACTCACCCAGCCTATCCAAGTCGCCTTGCAGTCTCCTAGCACCCTCCTCACAGCTAACACTGCCCCCCAGCTTCGTGTCATCCGCAAACTTGGAGATGTTGCATTCAATTCCCTCGTCCAAATCATTAACTGATTTGAACTGCTCTGACACGCGCGCCATGCGTCGACGTATTGACGCGCATGCGTCTGGCGGGCTCTTCACGTAGTCACTCACGTGACTTCGAAATAAACTAAAACTAAAACTCAAAGCAGAACAATAGTCTATAAAGTCATTTCGACTTTAGACTTTAGAGAGACAGCGTGGAAACATGCCCATCGGCCCATCAAGTCTGTGCCGACCAGTGATCACCCGTACACAACCAATGTCCTACACACCAGGGACAATTTACAGTTTACAAGAGCCAACAGAAGACAAACCTGTACGTCTTTTGAGTGTGGGAGGAAACTGGAGCACCCAGAGAAAACTTACATGGTCACAGGGAGAACGTACAAATTCCATACAGACAGCGCCCGTAGTCACGATCGAACCTGGGTCGCTGGGGCTGTACACATACAAACAAAGAAAATAGGTGCAGGAGTAGGCCATTCGGCCCTTCGAGCCTGCACCGCCATTCAATTTAATCATGGCTGATCATCCAACTCAGTATCCCGTACCTGCCTTCTCTCCATACCCTCTGATCCCTTTAGCCACAAGGGCCACATCTAACTCCCTCTTAAATATAGCCAATGAACTGGCCTCAACTACCTTCTGTGGCAGAGAAAGGATGGGTAAGGCAGCAACTCCACAACAATGCCAACCTAAATCTGACAATGAAGAAATGACTGGATAGACTCGGCTTGTACTCGCTAGAATTTAGAAGATTGAGGGGGGATCTTATAGAAACTTATAAAATTCTTAAGGGGTTGGACAGGCTAGATGCAGGAAGATTATTCCCGATGTTGGGGAAGTCCAGAACAAGGGGTCACAGTTTAAGGATAAGAGGGAAGTCTTTTAGGACAGAGATGAGAAAATCATTTTTTACACAGAGAGTGGTGAATCTGTGCAATTCTCTGCCACAGAAGGTGTTGAGGCCAGTTCATTGGCTAGATTTAAGAGGGAGTTAGATGTGGCTCTTGTGGCTAAAGGGATCAGGGGGTATGGAGAGAAGGCAGGTACAGGATACTGAGTTGGATGATCAGCCATGATCATATTGAATGGCGGTGCAGGCACGAAGGGCTGAATGGCATACTCCTACAGCAATTTTCTATGTTTCTATGTTTCTATGACAATGTCTGCTGGCCTTTGCCTGTGCATCTTGTAGTTACTCTTGCATGGACCTTTTCAGATATAGATTCCATCATGAACCTCGCTTAATAAGACAGATATGGAAGTAATACTTGGCCAATCCTTTATAAAGACACAAAGTTGTGGAGTAACTCAAAGGGATTGACAGCACTTCTGGACAACATAGATAAATGAGGCTTCGCATATCAGTCTGAGGAAAGGTCCTAAACCAAAATGCCATCTATTCATGTTCCGGAAATGTGGAAACGTGAAACTGCAGTTGCTGGTTTATATTGTTTGTATGGCTGTGGAAACGGAATTTCGTTTGAGCCTCACTGAGGTTCAAATGACATGTAATAAATATTGTATTGTATTCTATTGTTTTATACTAAAGATTGGCACAAAGTGCTGGAGTAACTCAGCAGGTCAGGCAGCATCTCTAGAGATGAAGGGTGGGTGATATTTTTGCTTGGGACCTTCTTCACCCAGCTTGTGGGTGGATGAGGTGAACATCATCCATCCTTTTTCTTAGAGATTCTGCCTGACCTGCTGAGTTACTCCAATACTTTGTGTCTATCTTTTGCCTATTCATGTTCTCCAGAGATGCTGCCCGACCTGCTCTGTGTCTTTATTTGTCAACCCGCATCGGCAGTTCCTTGTATCTCGTAGTCTCCATTTAGGCAGAGGTCATGCAGATTAAACATTCTGTCTGGTGGGCAAGTCACTGTGTTAAACACTTGCCAAAGGCATATCCCTGCACATCACTGGCAATGGCAGCAATAATTAGTGATAACAACATCATGACCAGAAGCCAGTTGTCAGAGGTGTTTAAACACAACCTCTATCTAATTATATCTAATCTAATCTAATCTCCGCACGCTGTCATCTCTAAACTCTCTCCTTGCCCTCACTTAACCGTCAGTAATTGCAAGAGGCGAGTAGTCAGAATTGCAGCAGATTCACTACAGATGCAGCACAGGGACATTCACAAAGCATCCACAAGTGGCTTCTTCGCAGCGCCATCACAGCATGCTGAAGTTTGGGGTTATCATTGTCATATGTACCCCGGCTGCTGCAATTCTGACTACTCGCCTGTACAGGGAAATCCTCTGTTTTGCAATCTCTCTAATCAGATCAGGTAATACTATACATAAATACAATCAAGTCAAACTCAAGCACAGTGGCGCAGCGGTAGATTTCTTGCCTTACAGCACCAGAGATCCGGGTCTGTACGGAATTTGTACGTTCTCCCTGTGCCCGCGTGGGTTTTCCTATGGGTGCTCTGGTTTCCTCCCACACTCCAAAGATGTATATGCTTGTAGGCTTTGGTAAAAGTTGAGAATTGTCCCTGGTGTGTAGGTGTGTAGGTGCGTGGTGGTCGCTTGTCGATGCGGACTTGGTGGGCTGAAGGGCCTGTTTCCACGCTGTATCACTAAAGACTTAAGACTAGTTAGAGCAACAGGGAAGATACAGATTTAAAAGTATACTTCGATCTTCAGTATGGCTGCTGCCTGTACAGGGTTTGTACGTTCTCCCCGTGAACGCATGTGTTTTCCTCGGGTGCTCCAGTTTCCTCCCACACTTCAAAGATGTATCGGTTTATAGGTTAATTGGCTTTGGTACAGATTGTAAATTGTCCGTTGTGTGTAGGATAGTTTTGGTCTCCAAATCTGAGGAAAGACATTGTTGCCATAGAGGGAGTACAGAGAAGGTTCACCAGACTGATTCCTGGGATGTCAGGACTTTCATATGAAGAAAGACTGGATAGACTCGGCTTGTACTCGCTAGAATTTAGAAGATTGAGGGGGGATCTTATAGAAACGTACAAAATTCTTAAGGGGTTGGACAGGCTAGATGCAGGAAGATTGTTCCCGATGTTGGGGAAGTCCAGGACAAGGGGTCACAGTTTAAGAATAAAGGGGAAATCCTTTAGGACCGAAATGAGAAAAACATTCTTCACACAGAGAGTGGTGAATCTCTGGAACTCTCTGCCACAGAAGGTAGTTGAAGCCAGTTCATTGGCTATATTTAAGAGGGAGTTAGATGTGGCCCTTGTGGTTAAAGGGATCAGGGGGTATGGAGAGAAGGCAGGTACAGGATACTGAGTTGGATGATCAGCCATGATCATATTGAATGGCGGTGCAGGCTCGAAGGGCCGAATGGCCTACTCTTGCACCTAGTTTCCATGTCTAAACAGATGAAGATGCTCAGCAAATTTACATAACATAAGTAAAAGAATCCAGAATGTTACTTTAAAACTGAACTGGTTATACCAAATTCAACCGTGAGAGGAGTATACCTGTAAAGAAAATACAGGGCTGCCAACTCTCACGCTTTGAGCTTGAGAATCACGCCCTCAGGCAAGCTCTCACGCACTCACGCAGATCAGAAATTTGTCACGCTATGTGGTGACAAATTCTGTGATCAACGATAGTCAAAACTCAGATAAACTGCATGGTCCGCGGGTGTTGGAGAGCCGGGGCTGAGGGAGGGATGGGAGCAGCGGGCAGGGACAGATGCGGGGAGCCGGGGCTGGTGAGTGTTTGCGGAGCTGGCCAGTCGCTCGCTGCAGTTCCGGCCATGGAGCAGTGCAAGCGTTGTGCCGCTGCCACGAGAGTCTCTGTGCTGAAGGGACAGACTCTCAAAGGGAGGTGGAGAGAGAGAGAGAGGTGAAGGAGACAGGGTGACAGGGGGGAGAGAGAGGGGGTGAGAGGAGAGAGAGAGGAGAGACAGAGGGGGCGTGAATGGAGTGAGAGAAGAGGGAGCGGAGGGTGGAGAGAGAGGGGTGAGAGGGAAGAAAGAGGGAAGGTAGAGAAGGGGTGGAGAGGGTTGGAGAGAATGGGAGAGAGAGGGGGAAGAGAGGGGTGGTAAAAGAGAGAGGGGGAAGAGGGAGAGAGGGGGAAAGGGAGAAGGGGGAAAGAGAGGGAGATTGGGGGGTCAAAGAGAATGAGGAGATAGAGACAGAGGAGAAAGAGAGGGGAGAGAGAGCAAGGGGGAGAGTGAGGTGAGAGGGAGAAAATTGGGGAGAGAGAGGGAGAGAGGGGGAGAGAGAGGAGAGAGGAGGAGAGAGAGGAGAGAGAGAGAGGGGTGAGAGAGAGAGAGAAGAGAGAGAGAGAGGGGAGAGAGTGTGTGGAGATGGAGAGAGAGGGGGAGATAGAGAGGGAGGGAGAAAGAGAGAGAGAGAGAGGGAAGCGAGAGGGAGAGAGAGGAGAGAGGGAGAGAGAGGAGAGAGGGAGAGAGAGAAGAGGGGGAGAGGGAGAAGAAAGAGAGGGAGAGAGGGAGAGAGGGGGAGAGAGAGTATGGGGAAAGAAATGGGAGAGAGAGTTAAGGGAAAGAGAGGGGAGAGAGAGTTAGGGGAAAAAGAGGCGAGAGAGAGGGAGAGGGGGAGTTGAGAGAGGGGGAGAGAGAGGGGAGAGAGAAGGGAAGAGAGGAGAGAGAGAGAGAGGGGGTGAGAGAAGAGAGAGGGAAGGGGAGAGAGTGAGACAGTGAAGAGAGAGGGGGTTAGAGGAGAGAGAGGGGATGAGAGTGAGGTGGGAGGGAGAGGAGGCGAGAAGAGGTGGAGGAGAAGAGGTGGAGGAAGAGAGAGGGGAGGGAGAGAGGGGGGGGGAGGGGAGAGGGGGAGAGGGGGAGAGGGGGGGAGGGGGGAGGGAGGGAGGGGGGGAGGGGGAGAGGGGGAGAGGGAGAGAGGGGGAGAGAGAGGGGAAGGGAGAGGGAGGGAGGGAGAGAGGGAGAGGGAGAGGGAGAGGGAGAGGGAGAGGGAGAGGGAGAGGGAGAGGGAGAGGGAGAGGGAGAGGGAGAGGGAGAGGGAGAGGGAGAGAGAGAGAGAGAGAGAGAAAAGCAGGGCTGCCAACTCCCATGCATTGAGCGTGAGAATCACGCATTTCGCCAAATTCTCACGCTGATCACAAATTTCTCTCACTCTGTTGTGAGGAATTCTGTGATCAACGAAAATGTCATAACTCATATCAACAACTGTATGGGCCATGGGTGTTGGAAGCAGAAGCGGCTCGGAGCATCCTGGAGGACAACCAATGGCTGCTGGAAGTAAGTACCAAGCACTGGGTAGAAATGGTGGAAGCTTGCCTGCTGGATTTTCACTTACTGTAACTGCAGGAAAAATGTTCCCGATGTTGGGGGAGTTCAGAACCAGGGGTCACAGTTTAAGAATAAAGGGGGGGGGGGGGCAGTTAGGACTGAGATGAGGCCAAACTTTATTCACACAGAGAGTTGTGAATCTGTAGAATTCTCTGCCACAGAAGGCAGTGCAGGCCAATTCACTGGATGTTTTCAAGAGAGAGTTACATTTAGTTCTTGGGGCTAAGGGATATGGGGGAAAAACAGGAAAGAGGTACAAATTTTAGATAAATAGCCATGATCATATTGAATGGCAGTGCTGGCTCGAAGGGCCGATGGCCTATTCCTGCAACTATTTTCTATGTTTCTATGCTTGAGTATATGGCAATAAAACTCGATCACTTGATTTTGAAGCTTTCATGCATGGTGGAGGTATAATGTAGTCATAGAGTGATACAGTGTGAAAACAGGCCCTTCGGCGCAACTTGCCCACAACTGCCAACATGTCCCAGCTACGCTACCTGCTTTTGGTCCATACCTCCAAACCTGTCCTATCCATGTATCAGTCTAAGTTTTACTTAAATGTCAGGATCCCTGCCTCAACTACATTCCTCTGGCAGCTTGTTCCATACACGCACCATCCTTTGTGTGGATAAAGTTACCCCTTAAAAAGTTACCTCTTAAATATACTTCATACAAAAAACATTGAAATCATACTTCTACAATGCACTAAAACATGATTTTAATACATCAAATTTCAAAAAGTTCCTACCTTGGGAGGGGACACACACTTCTTCCACACCCTCTCCCCACTCGGTTGTTCCACTCCCTCACCGGGTACCCTCAAGGCCAGTGATCAGTGATTGCTCAGCCTACCCCGTTTCAAAAACGCTCCCCGGAGAACACTGCCAGATGTGAGCGGGGAACTGAGGCCAGTTGTCCGTGATGTCTGGATCCCAATGCTCAGCGCTTCATGTTTCGGAGTTGGCTAATGTTATTGTTTGTAATTAGCCTGATTTGTGATTAGTTGACAAAACCTTAATTTATTAATCCGCAATATCCAGGGGGATGGGATAAGTGTAATATTAAATGACATGCAAGGTGTCAGGCTGTCTGTCACAACATACAGACTTGATAACCCATTATTTCCTTCAGTTAAATATTGGGAATTGTCATTCAGTTAAATATTGTCATTTGCCACTCAAATATTATGTTTGTTTACCTCACTGACTATTGCTAACGCCCCCCCTCAATTCCCTTGATAGGTTGAATGGAAATGTCCCCAATCTCGTTTTATTAATTGAACACGTAGATGAACATCCTCAAGGAGTGTAATCAGATGGAAACTGAGTCAGATGTGATGTTTAAGAGCTTGTTCAAAGAAGGGGCATATTTTAAAGCAGTGACAGAGATACTTGCAGGGGAATGTGTGAGGAGATTATTATTTGACTTTAGTTTTAGCTTGAACCAGGACATCTGACGATTCAAAGTTTAATATAGTAATTGTGCTGATACTGACCCCAACCAATCACGTAATGAATATCATCCATTCTGGAGGTTTTACTTTTATGATGCCATTTAAACTTCACTTGGATTTCAATCACTTCAATGTAGAAGTAATTGGGAATGGGGAGCATTGGAACAAAACTTTGCCCTCGGTACATATTAACTGTAATGTAATAATGTATGCATGTTGGTAGGTGAAATCAAAACAAAGATCTTTTTATCATTGTTGTGTTATGAATACCACAGAAAATATTATGTACTCTCAAGATCACATTTAATAGAATAATATTGCTTAAATATATAGTTTTTGAACTTTGCATTTCGGAAATGTCCCAGCTGAGAGGAAGACAGCAAAATACTGAAAATATTGGGGGTGAAAATGATTTCAGGACAGTTTGTTACGAAAATGAAAGAAATGGTAACAGAATACTTATACAGCTGAGCAAGTATAATTGTATGGATGGGAATTGTGTTCAACCAACTGATGACTTCTTTGACAAAGTAACTAGCATGTTAGATAACAAGGAAGCCAATGAATGTAGCAAATTTTGTTATCCATAATTTGGTCTATGAAGTGCCCCATAAAGGATTACTGCATTAGATAAGCACCTGTGGACTTGAACGTAATAGGTTAAGTCCAGGGGGTCAGATATGGGGCTTTATGTGTGGGCCAGATATATTATCAGTGCAAAGGGGCTAGGAGCAAGGCCAAGTTTGCATCCAGAGTCAAGGTCTGGAATAGTACTAGATGTGCAGTCAAAGCTGGGACCAGGGGTGTGTTCAGCACTGGGAACCTAAGCAGGTAAGTAGCTATGATCATGGTAGAATAGGGGGCCAGGTGTAAGGCTGGACTCAGGGTCAGGAATGAGAGAAGGTATGCAACTGGAGTCAGGGCCAGGAGTAATACCAGGTGTGCAGTGAGACCCAGGTTGGTCAACATGGGCCAAGTGCTTGATTATAATCTGATTTCCATAATGAATATACTAAGATCATTTGTGTGCTGCACCTGTTGATCAGAGCCTGGGCTCTACTGTGGAATGTAATTAGGAATGTAATTTACTCTAATCTTATACATAGCTAATCCAATTTAAAGCATATATATTGCATTCAAGTGCAGGTTAATAGACTCGCTACAGTATGCACCACATTGCACAACTTCAAGCTGAAAAATGCAAAAGTTCCGTACTAATGGGAGGGGACACACCCTCCTCCCACCCCCCGTCGCTATGCTCCCTCGGGCTTGGTCCCTCGCAATTTCTCACTCCCAACTCTCACCCAATGTTGACAGCCCTGAAAATAAGAAAATCAGAGCACTTGTTCCCCACAAGTCAGTCCCACCATTCAGCATGATTATGGTTGACTTTTCACCAGAGAGAACACAGAGTAGAGCTGTGGGGGAATGGGACTGACAGGAACCAGCAAGCATCCGATAATGTCCTAGAATATTTTAGGAGTAAGATATCGGTATCTAGTCTAGATTGAGTCTATTGGAAAAAAACAGCAGTTCCTTCCTGCAGATAGATTCCCCAGAGAGATTCTTATGGGGGGAAGGCAGGAGAATGGGATTGAAAGGGAAATATAGATCGAATGGCGGAGTAGACTTGATGGCCTGAATGCCCTAATTCTGCTCCTAGAACTTATGAACATACGAACATTGCTCTCAAACCAAAGATAGATACAAAGTGCTGGAGTAACTCAACGGGTCAGACAGCATCTCTGGAGAAAAGGAGTAGGTGACGTTTTGGATCAAGACACTCTGAAGAGACTGGGCCAGGGGAGATGGAACTAAAAATATGAAAAGCTACAGCACAAATTTGAGCCGGCCCTTTCTCCGATGATCTTGTTGTGTTCAGGTATAAAGAAGCCTCATCACACGTCTAACTGCAACCACCATGGAATTCATCTACATCATACTGTATCTTTTTCCACAATAGTATACAATTGAAAGTGTTATCAGGAAATTGGGCTGAAGGGCCAGTTTCCATTAAGGGTGACACAGTGGTACAACTGGTAGAGTTGTTTCCACACAGGGCCAGAGACCCAAATTCAATCCTGACCTTGGATGCTGTTTATGTGGAGTTTGCACATTCTCTCTGTGACCTCATGGGTTTCCTCAAGATGCTCCAGATCCTCCCACATCCTAAAGATTTTCAGATTAGTGGGTTAATTGTTTTTCTAAATTACCCCTAGTGTGTAGGGATTGGATGAGAAAGTGGAATAACATGGAACTGGTGTGAACGGGTGATCGATGGTCAGTGGGCTGAAGAGCCTGTTTCTATGCTGTAGCTCTGAACTAAAGTAATCCATGGACTGAGTGTGACCCTCCTCACATGTATCCACTTGCCACGCTTTTTCCTGCCCCACCTCTCTTTTCCCGTTTTCTCCCCCTCAATTCCAATCAGTCTGAGGAAAGTAAGTAAGTAAGTAAAGTATCCTTTATTGTCATTCAGACCTTCTGGTCTGAATGAAATTTCGTGCCTTGCAGTCATACATAAAATAAAAATTAAAAAAACACACAATAAACACAAATTTAACATCCACCACAGTGAGTTCACCAGGCACCTCCTCACTGTGATGGAAGGCAAAAGTCTTAAAGTCTTTGTCTCTTCCCTCCTTGTTCTCCCTCTGCGCTGAGGCGATCCAGGCTTCCGATGTTGTGACCCCGCCGGGTGATGGTAAGTAAGTCAGTCCCGCGGTTGAATCCGAGCTCCGCGAACGGGCCGGTTCAAACTCCGCGGCCCGGGGTGGTCGAAGCTGCCAAAGCTGCCGCTCTCCAGTCCAGCGGACGAAGCTGTGGTTGCGGTAGCTCCGGAAAAACAGGTCACCAACCTGTGACCTGCGAGCTCCCGACGATGTCATCTACTGGCCCGTGGCCGAGCCTCCGAGGCTCTGAAGTCGGGTCGCCGCCGCCAGAATGCCGCCCCAGCCCCGAAGACGGGCCGCCGTCGCCGGAATGCCGCCACAGCCCCGAAGTCGGGCCGCCGCCGAAACACATCCCTAGCCCCGAAGTCTGGCCGCCGTCGCCGGAACACTACCACAACCCCGAAGTCAGGCCGCCGCCAGAACGTCGCCACAACCCCGAAGTCGGCCAGCCTCGCGCTGGTAAGTCCTGGCTGGCTCTGCCTCCGGAGCCTCGAGGTCGGTCCCAGTTGGAGGCCGCCAGCTCCGCCATTAGGCCTCAGCGCAGATGGAGACGGAGACGGGGGATACGACAAGAAACGGTCGCATTCCCCCAAAGGAAGAGACCAAAACAAGTTTCTCCCACCACCCCCCCACCCCTCACACATACACAACCTAATAACCAAAATTAACTAACTAAAACAGGACAAGAAAACAACAAAAAAAGAAAAAACAGACGGACTGCAGGCGAGCCGCAGCTGCTAAGGCAGCACCGACACTTCCTCATTCCACTTCCAAGGTTCCAGACCCAAAACGTCACCTATCCATTCCCTCACCTGACCCATTGATTTCCGCCAGCACTTTGTATTTTGCTCACGATTCCATCATCTGCAGTTCTTTGTATCTCTGTTCTAATGACTGCATCATTTGGGAAATTTGACCTGTCCCTTCTCTGGTATCGCTCACCAAGGATAATCAAAGCAATTTCCCTATTGGAACCACAAGGGATGATGTTCTTTGCTATTGAGGGAGTGCAGCGTAGGTTTACAGTTAATTCCCAGGATGGCGGGACTGTCATATGCTGGGAGATTGGAGCAGCTGGGCTTGTACACTCTGGAGTTTAGAAGGATGAGAGGGATTCTCATTGAAACATATAAGATTTGTAAGGGCTTGGACACAATAGAGGCAGGAAACATGTTCCTGATATTGGGGAGTCCAGAACCAGGGGCCACAGTTTAAGAATAAGGAGTAAGCCATTTAGAACGGAGACGAGGAAACACTTTTTCTCACAGAGAGTTGTGAGTCTGTGAAATTCTCTGCCTCGGTGGAGGCAGGTTCTCTGGATGCTTTTAAGAGAGAGCTAGATAGGGCTCTTAAAGATAGCGGAGTCAGAGGATATGGGGAGAAGACAGGAATGGGGTACTGATTGGTGATGATCAGCCATATTGAATGGCGGTGCTGGCTCGAAGGACCGAATGGCCTACTCGTGCACCTATTGTCTATTGTCTTTGGAAGCCTTGAAAGGAACCTGAATGTCATTTTCCAGGGCCACCCATCATTGGGCACTGACAGAACAACATGACGTTACCAGGCCACATCCAGACTCGGATACCAACAGGCTGAGTAAAATACTTGCCTACATTCTTGGATCTTTTCTGCACTGAGCTGACCATCCCAAAGCTCCCATCAAAGGGCGACACAGTAGTGCAGCGGTAGAGTCATGGCCTTACAGCGGGTTTGATCCTGACTATGGGTGCTGTCTGTATGGAGTTTGTACCGTTTCCCTGTGACCGCGTCAGTTTTCAGAGGGCGGTCCGTTTCGTCCCACGTTCCAAGAACATGTGGGTTTGTAGGTTAAGGTTAAAAGGAGGTTAAGGAGAAGAATTTAAAAGGGTGTCAAAAGAGGCTTTTGGATAGGTACATTCAATTAGGTCAGAATTAATGAGGTAAAATGATGGAATGTGAATTTCACACCCTGAGCCCGATTATTACAGAAGGTCCAAATCCACTTCTTCTTCTTCTTGCGTGTGGCGTGCACAGCCTAAAGGGCCTGACCCACTAACGCGACTTTTCAGCGACTGTCTTCGACCTTCAAGCTCGAGGGCACTCGCCTGAAAAACCTCGAGCTGGATCGACCGTCAGCGATGAAACCGCAAACTGGATCGACCGACTGCACACACACACACACACAAATACATCGCAAAGGCGGGGACCAGGGAAAGCGGGGGAGCGCTGTCTGAAATTCACACCCGCGATGAACAGGAAGGTAAAAGACGGCTGGCACAGTACGGTAAGTCCTTTAGAGAGCGGGGAGGGGGGGAGAGAAGGGGAGTGAGGGGAAGAGAAGGGGGGAGAAAGGGAGGGAAGGGGAGGGAAGGGAAGAGAGGGGGAGGGAAGGGGAGAGAAGGGGAGAGGGGAAGAGAGGGGGAGAGAGGGGAGAGAGGGGGAGAGAGGGGGAGAGAAGGGGAGAGAGGGGAGAGAAGGGGGGAGAGGGGGGGAGATGGGGGGAGAAGGGGGGGAGAAGGGGGGGAGAGGGGGGGAGAGGGGGGGGAGAGGGGGGGGAGGAGAGGGGGAGAGAAGGGAGCAGAAGGGGGGAGAAGGGGGGAGATGGGGGTAGAAGGGGGGGAGAAGGAGTGGAGACACTTTTAAGAAGCCAGACAACATAATAACGTTTAGCTGGCAATTAAATTACCGGTCGATTTTCCTTGGTCCTGAAAACTCCAATGAGCCAATTAATGCCCAGTCAGCGAAGGAGATTGCCTACAGCTGCCCACGACTACTTATAACTACATAGCGACACCACTCCACTGCACTACGAGTTTTTACTTGCGGAAAATTTTTCAACATGCTGAAAATTTTTCCTCGACCAAACAAATGAGAATGCTGGAACTTCCCTCAAGCATGAAGGAGAGTTCCAGTGACCTCATAGGACCTCTCAGGACCACGTGTCAACCATGCTGCGAGTTTGAGTCAAGGGCAAACTCTTCTAGATAGATAGATATATTTTATTTGTCATTTGAACCCCAAGGGGTCCAAACGAAACTTTGTTTCTGCAGTCATACACACAAAAAATAACCAAGACACAACACAATCTACAATTTACACAAACATCCATCACAGCGCATCTCCTCCTCGCTGTGATGGAAGGCAAAAAACTTATAACCATATAACAATTTACAGCACGGAAACAGGCCATCTCGACCCCTCTAGTCCGTGCCGAACACATAGTCTCCCCTAGTCCCATTATCTCTCCCCTGCACTTCCCATTCCCCTCCCGATGTCAGAGTCAAAGTCAAAGTCCCCGGTGGGCGATGGCAATTGTCCCGCGGCCATTAACGCCGCGCCGGGTGATGCAAGGCCACGCACCGGGTCTTGGTGTTGGAGCCCCGGGCGGGCGCTGGCAAAGTCCCGCAGCCATTCCAAGCCGCGCGGGGCGGTGCTGTAAGGCCCCGCTCCAGGAACTCTTCAACCCCGCAACTCGGGCGGGTGAAGTCGCCGTTGGGGAAGCCCCGAAAAGCGGCCCCCCAGCAGTGACCCGCGGGCTCCCGGTGTTACTGTCTGCCAGACCTGCGGTAAGCCTCCGAATCCCCGGGGTTGGGTCGCAGCAGCGCGCCACCACCGCTCCCCCCCCTCCCAACTCGGCCAGCTCCATGATGGTGAGTAGGTCCGCCGGCTCCGCGACTGGAGCCCCAGGTCGTTCCTGCTGGAGGCCGCTCCACGGTGCAGCCCCAACGACAACGGAGACCCGACAGTGAAAAGGTCGGGTTCTCTGTGCAGGGGATAGATTTTTTTTAATTTCCCCCACCCCCCGCCCCCCACACACATACCCGCACACATACACAAAAAAAATAAAATAAAAACTACATTCAAACGAGACAGAAAATAACAAAAATACAGACGGACTGCAGAGGCCGCTGCAACGTGAGTCGCGCCGCCAACCAACTAAACTCGCAGATTAGGTCACCGCAGTGGGACAGCCCTTAACAAAACACTACATATATTTGAAAGTACACAAAAATGCTGGAGAAACTCAGCGGGTGCAGCAGCATCTATGGAGCGAAGGAAATAGGCAACGTTTCGGGCCGAAACCCTTCTTCAGACTACTTCGCTACATAGATGCCTCCATATTTCCTTCACTCCATAGATGCTGCTGCACCCGCTGAGTTTCTCCAGCATTTTTGTGTACCTTCGATCTTCCAGCATCTGCAGTTCCTTCTTGAACACTACATATATTTGCTTGTGCACATGGCGTTAATTGCTTTAGTTGAAACAGGCTGGACCACGTTAAGTTTGCAATCTCTGACCCCAGAAGGTCCAAATGAAATTGATGAACAATCTTTGCTCTCTGCCTTCAAATGTACTTAAAACCTGGGATGCAAATATGGGCAAGGTGAGACGATAAAGAATCTTAAAAGTGCATGTATGATCGTTTAATTTTGTGATACAGTGAGGAAATAGGACCCTAATTCCACCAAATCTGTGCCGACAAGAAGTCTCCGGACACTAGCACTAACCTACACACACTGGCGACAATTTACAATTTTACTAAGTCATTTAACCTACAAACCTGTACGTCTTTGGAGTACGGTAGGAAACCAGAGTTAGACACAAAAAGCTGAAGTAACTCAGCGGGACAGGCAGCATCTCTGGAGAGAAGGAATGGGTGACGTTTCGGGTGGACCCTTCTTCAGACTCAAACCGGAGTATCCAGAGGTCGTGGTCGCCGGAAGAATGTACAAGCTCCATACAGACAGCACCCATGGTCAAGACCCAGCCTGGGTCTGTGGCGCTGTAAGGCAGAAACATTACCGCTGCGCCTGCGTGTCTTTTGGGGGTATTTTACAATTAAAAAATCACACCAATAACAATGTTAAAAGCAATTGATTTTAATTAAACATCATAATATATATTTCACAATAGTCAATTCTTTACATAGTTTTTGTTCAATTGCATCAGGCAGAATTTATAAAGGAAAATATATGAATGGATAAAAAGTTTAATTATGTTTTTAAAAAAGACACAAAGAGCTGTGTAACTCCGCAGGTCAGGCAGTATCTCTGGAGTGCATGAAAGTGATGTTTTCAGTCGAGGCCCTTCTTCATATTTATTGTGGTATGTGGGGAGAAAGGTGGAAATGAGTTAGGGATGAGACAAAGTCTGGAAAGTGACACGTTAAACAGTCTGAGAAATGCATCGATACGATGTGGGCGTCACTTACGAGGTTGACATTTAGTTGTACAGCACTCATTGGGCCATTCCAGACGTAGAGTTAACACCAGCAACATTGTCTGGAGTCACATAAGGATCAGACTAGGCAATGATGAGAGATTGAGTGTTAAAACTATCGTCAAATTCACAATCAATAGCAATAACAAATGCACAACCAGCACCGCTGGACAATTACTTTCTACGTGATGATCCAGATACTTGCAGTTTAAATTATTTTATTCACTATAAGTCTGAAATGAATTTTTGACCCTGATTGAGTGTTTTAGTTTTACGAACTTCATGCCAATGCACGAGGGATTTACGTACTGCAGTTTGCTATTAATTTTAAATACTTATATTTCTCACGCCGACTTTATTCCCCAGCCTCCCATCCACCTCTACTTTCAGTCTGCAGCACAGTTCTGACCCAAAACATCACCTATTTCTTGTCTCCAGTCACCCCACATACTTTCAGTCTGAAGAAGGGTTCTAACCTGGTGTCACCAATCCATATACACCAGAGATGCTGCCAGACCCACTGAGTTACTCCAGCACTTTATTCGCCAGCCCTGTCGACAATATACAGGGAAATAACCAATGAGCCTTTATTGCTAACAAATGAGATCCATGGAGATTCTATTTTAGCTGGTCTTTATGAATACAAATGATTGACCACAAACCAACAGTTAGTGGACAACACAGTGGTACAGCTGGTAGTGCTGCTGTCTTTCACCGCAAGAGACCCAGGTTAGATCCTGACCTTGGGTTCTGACTGTGTGGAGTTTGCATGTTCTTCCTGTAACCGTATGGGTTTACTCCGGGTGCTCCGGTTTCCTCCCACATTCCAAAGATGTGCAGGTGTGTGGTTTAATTGCCCGCTGTAAATTGCCCCTAATGTGTAGAAAGTGGATGACAAAGTGGGAGAGTGTAGAACTAGTATTTCTCCAGAGATGCAGCCTAACCTGCTGAGTTACTCCAGCACTTGTTTCTACTTGTTCACTCGAGTACTATGGTATCCCATTTGCCCACCTACTACTTACACACTGGAGTCAATTTACAGAAGCCAATAAACCTCCAAACATGTACGTCTTTGGGACGTGGGAGGAAACCGGAGCAGAAACCCACGTGGTCACAGGGAGAACATGTAAACTCCACACAGACAGCATTTGAGTCAGGATCGAACCCGGGTCTCTGGTGCAGTGAGGCAGCAGGTCTACCAGCTTCGCTGTGACACTCTAATGTATGATTTACATATGGATTTATGAGGGTTGATACTGCTGTACAAGGATTAACATCACCAATTGCCTTCTCTGCATACATCCTATGTGTATGAGCAGCACATTAGATATTTGCCTGGCTGCACCAGCTAGTTAGCTTAATACCATGATTCATTCCTAAAACATATACTGTGCAAATTGGAAGCTAATGAACATCTACAGTGATGGAAGAAACAGAATAATTCAACCTAATTTTGTGGGCTTGATCTTTTTTACCAATGTACCATTTCATGAAAATTTGTTCTGATGCATAGAGGAAGCAATCAATAGCAATAAAAAAAGTACAGAAATACAGAACCATCATCTGTGAACAAATGACCCATTTTCTATTGAGATTCAGCTCAACAAATGAGATAATTGCTTTCTCAGTTAAGATTCAAGTATTTTTGTTAATGAGTGAACCCTGTTATAACCAGGGCCGTCTTAACGCATGGGCACGCTGGGCAGTTGCCCGGGACCCCACGAGCATAGGGGCCCCATGCTAATCTATGTATTGTAGAATGTTATTGTAGAATATGGAAACGGAGAAGAAGATCGCAAGTGCATGACGGCATATTTGATTCAGCATAAAGAAACTGGAAGTGTAGGGCCCCCAGTGCACTACTTTGCCCGGGGGACTATCATGCTGTTAAACCAATGCATTTCTGATCCTAAATGAATGTTGATTTTCATGCAGAGTGTAGATCTTCATGCAGATCGATGAGGTATTACTGAGTTTCCATTTGTTATTAATTTTTTAGATTCAGATATTTCAACCTGCTAATTTTCTTCCAAAAGATCATGTAATAGTTGCTCACAGTTTGATAGCTATTAAAAGTTTAATTTTACTTCGGAGTCACGTGAGTGACTACGTGAAGAAGAACCCGTCCAGCACACATGCGCGACATGAGCGTTCACGCAGTGCAACAGCGACAAACGGGAGTACAGGCGCTCCCGCTACAAGCTTAAAAAGGTGGACCGTCAGGTAAGTACTGACTCTGAGGTCGTAATTTACAAAAACTTTCTTCTGCTTTGTGCACTCCAGGAAAATGAGCAAAGCAAAACAAGGAAAAAAGACCGTCCCCCGTTCGACTCCAATAGAACAGGAGCGTTCCATCAGTGGGGGGCGAGTGGCGGCACCTGGACCGCACACGCTGCGGTCCACAATCATTGATACCGAGCCGAGCCCAGTACCGCTAGCGCAGCCTGACCAACAGCTGCGGACTGGAGGTAAATCAAAAAGAAAATCAGACCGGCCGGTAATCTCTGATAACTCCGACGAGGAAGACTTGCCGCCTGAGAGCGGCAGAGGCAGCCGCATGAGCCGCATGGAAAGGCTCATAGAGCAAATGCTCCAGCGAGACTTGCTTCGGGAGCTGGAGCAGTCTCGCCAAGGGAGTTCAGGCACTTCCCCACCAGTGCCTTACAATGCACTGCCCATCGCTTCCCCCTCAGCCGAGGGCAGCGTTGGCGACCAGGACTGGGCTGGTCAGGAACAGGGGTCACTGGCCGAAGATGTCGGGAGTACGCACGGGGTACAGGATCAGGAAGAGCTGCTGGGTGTGGTGAATCGCTACGTGGCTACACCACAAGCAGGGCGGCCGTTGCTGGCAAAACTGGCGGCCAGCATTGACTACCTGTCCTTCAAACCCCTACAACAACAGATAGTCAATGAGGCACTAGAACTCTACTCGCCTCCGGAGAACTGCATTTCGCTCAACGTACCCGCCGTCAACAGCCAAATCTGGGGGTACGTTGGGCAGGGTATCCGAAACCAGGAACTAAAATTGCAGCACATCCTCAAGCTCCTGACGTCAGCCATAACATCCTATGTTCGTTCCGTGGATGGGGTGGACATGACCACCAACCAGCAAGACACCCTGGCTCTACTGTGTAATACCCAATATGAAATCAACAACCTCCGCAAGGAGGTAATAAGACCTGCCCTCAATCCCAAATTTGCAGGACTGTGCAAAACACCGGCCTCAGAGCCACAGATCCTGCTATTTGGTAAGGACTTGTCCAGACAAGTAAAAGATCTAGAGGAAGAGTCAAAAGCATTCGGCCTCATGAGGGCAAGCCCCAGAACGAGCAGACCCACACAACCCAGACGGCAGTACCCCATCGCGTCCACCAGTCAACGTCAACCTCATGGGACTGGTGAAAGCTCGGGGTCCGCATACCATCTCCGAAAGCCTTTTTTAGGCCAGGGCCCAGAGCGGACCCCATGGAAAATGCGCCACCCCCACCCAGCAGTACATCCAGCAGTACAACGACAGATGAATAAACAGAAGAAAGGAACACACCCATAACTATGGAGGTAGGTGGGTCTGGTTCCTACCAGCATATAAAAAGTGGGGGAACTGTACTAACAGGGGGGAGATTACACATGTTCATGGAAGCATGGAGGACTATCACGAATGATAGTTATATACTTAACAGTATTCGTGGATACAAAATAGAATTCATTCAAGAAAATATGCCACCAGTTCAGCATGCACCCCAAAGGGTCTTTACCCTCTCAGTCAAAGAAAAACTAGAGGGTCAAGCAGAACTGGTGAGGTTACTTACAAAGGGTATCATTGAGAAATCCAAACATGAACCTTTGGAATTTGTCTCAAATATATTTACCAAAAACAAAAAAGATGGTGGATGTCGCATCATCATTGACTTAACTTCATTAAATACCTTTGTTAAGTATATACATTTCAAAATGGAAACATTTGTAACTGCCAAACAACTGATTTCCAAAGGATACTTTATGGCAAGCATCGATTTAAAAGATGCCTACTATTCAGTACCCATTCAAAAGGATCATCGTAGATACCTGAAATTTACCTGGATGGGGCAACAATGGCAGTTTAAAGCGTTGCCTAATGGCTTAACATCAGCCCCAAGACTATTTTCCAAGATATTAAAACCAGCCTTGGCAATATTAAGAAAACAGAGACATATTGTCATGGCATATCTTGATGATATCTTAATAGTAGGCAAAACCATGGAATTATAATAGTAGAGGATGGATGGAACGAGCTGCCAGAGGAAGCCATTGAGGCAGGTACAATAACATTTAAAAAAACACTTGGATAAGTACATGGATGGGAAAGGGATATTAGTTTGGTTGAGTTTACTTTAGTTTAGAGATACAACACGGAAACACCCACCCATCCGAGTCCGCACCGACCAGCAAACCCCGCATACTAACACTATCCTACACACATTGTGCACATTTTACAATTTTACCGAAGGCAATTAACCTACAAACCTGAAGGTACACAAAATTGCTGGGGAAACTCAGCGGGTGCAGCAGCATCTATGGAGCGAAGGAAATAGGCGACGTTTCGGGCCGAAACCCTTCTTCAGACTGATGGGGGGTGGGGGGGGGGGGGAAAGAAAGAAGGAAAAGGGGAGGAGGAGGAGGAGCCCGAGGGCGGGTGGATGGGAGGGTGGGAGGAGACAGCTAGAGGGAAAGGAAGGGGAGGAGACAGCAAGGGCTAGCCAAATTGGGAGAATTCAATGTTAATGCCATAAGGACGCAAGGTCCCCAGACGGAATATGAGGTGCTGTTCCTCCAATTTCCGCTGTTGCTCACTCTGGCAATGGAGGAGACCCAGGACAGAGAGGTCGGATTGGGAATGGGAGGGGGAGTTGAAGTGCTGAGCCACCGGGAGGTCAGGTAGGTTATTGCGGACTGAGCGGAGGTGTTCGGCGAAACGATCGCCCAACCTACGCTTGGTCTCACCGATGTAAATCAGCTGACATCTAGAGCAGCGGATGCAGTAGATGAGGTTGGAGGATATACAGGTGAACCTTTGTCGCACCTGGAACGACTGCTTGGGACCTTGAATGGAGTCGAGGGGGGAGGTGAAGGGACAGGTGTTGCATTTCTTGCGGTTGCAACGGAAAGTGCCCGGGGAGGGGGTGGTGCGGGAGGGAAGGGAAGAATTGACGAGGGAGTTGCGGAGGGAGCAGTCTTTGCGGAAGGCAGACATGGGGGGAGATGGGAAGATGTGGCGAGTGGTGGGGTCACGTTGGAGGTGGCGGAAATGGCGGAGGATTATGTGTTGTATTTGCCGGCTAGTGGGGTGAAAGGTGAGGACCAGAGGGACTCTGCCCTTGTTGCGTGTGCGGGGATGGGGAGAGAGAGCAGTGTTACGGGGTATGGATGAGACCCTGGTGTGAGCCTCATCTATGGTGGCGGAGGGGAATCCCCGTTCCCTGAAGAACGAGGACATTTCCGATGCCCTGGTATGAAATGTCTCATCCTGGGAACAGATGCGGCGTAGGCGGAGGAATTGGGAGTAGGGGATGGAGTCTTTACAGGGGGCAGGGTGGGAAGACGTGTAGTCCAGATAGCCATGTGAGTCAGTGGGTTTGTAATGTATGTCGGTCAGGAGTCTGTCCCCTGCGATGGAGATGGTGAGGTCAAGGAATGGTAGGGAAGTGTCGGAAATCGTCCAGGTGTATTGGAGTGCCGGATGGAAGTTGGTGGTGAAGTGGATGAAGTCAGTCATTTGTGTGTGGGTGCAGGAGGTGGCACCAAAGCAGTCGTCAATGTAACGGAGGTAGAGGTCGGGGATGGGGCCCTGGTACGTCTCGAACAAGGATTGTTCAACTTATCCGACAAAGAGGCAGGCATAGCTGGGGCCCATGCGTGTGCCCATAGCTACGCCTTGTGTTTGGAGGAAATGGGAGGAGTCAAATGTGAAGTTGTTGAGGGTGAGGACCAACTCCGCTAAGCGGAGGAGAGTGTCAGTGGCTGGGTATAGGTTGCTCCTCTGGTCGAGGAAGAACCGGAGGGCTCCGAGGCCATCCTGGTGGGGGATGGAGGTGTAGAGTGACCGGACATCCATGGTGAAGATGAGGGGGTGAGGGCCCAGAGAGTGGAATGCGTGGACAACCTACATACCTGTATGTCTTTGGAATATGGGTGGAAACCGGAGTACCTGGAGAAAACCCATGCAGGTCACGGAGAACGGACAAACTCTGTTCAGACAGCATCTGTGGTCAGAATCGAACCTGGGTCTCTGGCCCTATAAGGCAGTAACTTTACAGTTGCACCATTGTGTCGCCCCATGGAGCAAATATGTCAAATGGAACATGCTTAGATGGGGCATCTTGGTCATCAGTTTTCAAAACTCTTTAGATTCTGGAGTAGTTCCTGAGGATTGGAGGGTAGCTAATGTAACCCCACTTTTTTAAAAGGGAGGGAGAGAGAAAACGAGGAATTACAAACCAGTGAGTCTAACATCGGTAGTGGGGAAACTGCTAGAGTCAGTTATTAAAGAAGGGATAGCAGCACATTTGGAAAGTGGTGAAATCATTGGACAAATTCAGCATGGATTTATGAAAGGTAAATCATGTCTGACGAATCTTATAGAATTTTTCGAGGATGTAACTAGTAGAGTGGATAAGGGAGAACCAGTGGGTGTGTATTATCTGGACTTTCAGAAGGCTTTCTTTACTCATCAGTTCATAAAACTTATTCACGAATTGACTATTTCTTATTGGACACAAAATTAATCCCGTATACGAATAAACCATCATATCATAATAGTATTATTTCTGATCATTCACCATTGACTTTTATACTTAAAATTGAGGGAATGCCGGGTATAAAACATTTTTGGAGATTCAACGCACACATATTAAATAACCCCCAGGGCTATGAGTATATAAAAGAACAAACAAAACATTTTTTCGAAATAAATGACACGCCGGGTATTTCTGCACCGCTATTATGGGAAACCTTCAAGGCATATATTCGCGATGTCATAATCTCTTACCAAAGTTATCAAAATAAGGAAAATAAAATATGACCAATTCTTACTATTAAATAAGTTCTTTTGAAACACGTTTAGTTCGGTGTTACCTTCCGATATTCCAAAAATGATCCATTCTGCTTTTGGTACAAGTTTTATTTTTAATTAATTTTGTGAAGATTTCAAATATTTAGTTCCAGAATTTTTGGATTTTTATACAAAAACCAAAAGAGTGCGCTATGGTAGCTTCTTGTGACTGACATTTATCACAAATGGGTGAGACATTGGGGAAAAGTTTATTTATTTTAGTTTTTGAATAATATAGTCTATGTAATGTTTTAAATTGAATTAGAGTATGTCGTACATTGATCGAGCATTTATGCACATATAGTAAGTGTTTATCCCAGCTCTCTTTTGAAATTTTTATAGCTAGTTCTTGTTCCCAGTCTCTTCTAATACCATCGGTTGTAGGTATTTCTATATTTAAAATAATGTTGTATGGAGGAGGCGGAGCAACAAGCTGGAGTAGTCGCACTTTTTCCAAGCTCCCAATCTGTTAACCTTCAACTGTTATTACAGCTCAGCCGAAGTTTTAAAACTACCATAAATATTTAACACCATCGACAGCACTCCTCCACATCGTAAATATGGCAGGCAGAAGAAAGAAAGAGGAGCAAAATATTGAAGACTCGTCGACCTGCACCATCACGGCTACGCTAGCAGCCTTGTTAACAGAGCACAAGGCATCGCTACTGGCAGAGTTTAACGCAGCATTCACCAAGCTGGAAACAAAGCTGGACAATATCCAGACCACTATTCTAGATCAACAACAGCGTCTTTCGTCATTAGAGACATTTGCAGATACCACCAGCCAAGACATGCGAGCTATGGAGATAATGCTAACTACGGTCATCGAAGAGAATGCCAAGTTTAAGTCTAAGCTTATCGACCTGGAAGGCAGGAGTCGCCGAAATAACGTAAGGATAGTCGGCCTCCCCGAGAACATCGAAGGCCCCCAAACAACAGCTTTTTTCTCTCAACTCCTGCTCGAGACACTTGGCGAACGCATACTGGAATCAGCCCCGGAGCTAGACCGAGCCCATCGCACGCTAGCAGCCAAACCAAGCCCTGGTGGGAAACCCAGAGCAGTTGTGGTTTGCTTCCATAGATTCCAGACCCGCGATTTGGTGGTGCGTGAGGCTCGGAGGCAGAGGGGTAAGCTGAAGTACAAAGATATCCCGATTCACATTTTTGAAGATTACTGTCCCGAGATAGTTGAACAACGTTCTGCATATCGAGACGTCATGAAGGAGCTGTACAACCTGGGTCTCAAACCCTCCCTTCATTATCCGGCCAAGCTGTTCATCATGGCCGGGGAGGGAAAGAGGCGACGGTTAACATCTCCCGAGGATGCTCAGGCTTTCATTTCATCTTACCGTTGATGCAGACCGGGACCCACAGATGACTGACTCTGCGCGGTACGTTTACATCCGAATGGCACAGGGATCCAGTTAATCTACGGTTACATTATGGGTTACATTATGGGCTAACTTTAGCCTGACTGCCCTTAGCAATTAGCCACTGCTAGCGCTCGGCCTTGCTGTTATATCAATGACTATGTCTTACCAACTTTTCCTTTTAATGTTTATGTGTAATTATACTTCCCCTGTACATGCTATAAAATAGGGCTAAAGGGACCCACATTGTGGTTCATTATTTGATCTCTGCCTTCTTGCTTTTAGCAGCTGGCCAGCATTTGAATGGTTTGTTTACACTAGTCTTAATAGCGGACTGTCTGGGGCTGATAAGAACTCATTATAGTCAAGGCTGCGTTACACCAATTAACTCTTACAGCGTTTTTGTTTAACAAAACTTAATTGATGTTCTTCTGCCCTGCGCCTTAATCCAAGAATCCAGTTTGCCACTTGTTAATCTCTCTAATGCTAACTCTTTCTTTATACCTTACCAACTTTAAGTTATACTATGTTATACCAAAGGAAGCTATTCCTGTTTCACTTATACGTTGGCTTACTTATTTAGTATCACTATTTTGTTAATTTTGTTAATTTGTCTTGTTGTATTATTACTATCATCACTACTATTATTACCATTAGTGTTAGCAATGTCATTGGTAGTACAACTACCAAGGCTATTATTTTAACTTTGTATCTATTCATTTAGGTTTACTTCACTTTATTTCTATTTCTATTTCTATTTTCTATTGTCCATTTCTCAAATTATTATTATCATTGTTATCATTATTATAGTTATATTCATTTTATGTTACTTTACTGATATTGAGCGACTTTGCTGCTTTGGGATGTGGAAATATTGGGAGTTAAGATCGGACTACTCCATGCGGATGCGAGGACAACGTACCTTGGTGCAATGTGCACTCAAGGTTCGGTTGGGACATTGGGGACCTCAGGTCCGGGGACTCAGGTTTGAAAGATGGTTAAGTGATATGTGTCACGACCGTTTGTTGTGTGTATACGTATGTATGTATTTTTTTTTGTTTTGTTTTTTTTGTTTTCCCCTTTTACCACCCACACCCCCACTCTCAGCAGCTGGCTTCGATGCGCTCTTCCATTTCAATCTGCAGTATTACAGCGCTCTGCCCACTCGTTTGGATATAGCTAAATATGGCCAACACAAACGGCACTCTTAGATTTGTCTCTTGGAACGTGAGGGGAGTGGGGGGTCCTACTAAGACTGATAAGATCTTGGCCCACTTGCAATACCTTAAGGGCGATATATTTTTTATTCAAGAGACACACCTTCGCAACAGAGAGGTAACACGGCTTAAGAGAGGCTGGATTAGCCACTTATTTCATTCAAAATTTAATTATAGGGCTAGGGGTACTGCTATCCTGATTCGTAAAAACGTTATGTTCGAACCACAGAAAATGGTGGAAGACCCTGCTGGCCGCTTTGTCATGGTCTCTGGCAAACTGCAAGACACACCTGTCATATTGGCCAGTATTTACGGTCCCAACTGGGATGACAGCTCATTTGTAACCAAATTTTTCACATCTCTCCCAAACATTGAAAATTACCACATCATTGTGGGTGGAGATTTTAATCTGGTCCAAGACCCTATACTGGACAGATCTTCGAACAAAGCCTCCACTTTAACTAAATCAGGTAGGACTTTGCATGCTTTTACCAAACAACTTGGGCTCACTGACCCATGGAGACATACATTTCCCACGACTAAATTATTTTCATTTTTTTCCCACGTGCACCGTACCTATACCCGTATAGACTTCTTCCTCTTAGATAACAGACTGCTCTCCAAAATCAAATCCAGCGAGTATCATAGTATCGTGATATCAGATCACGCTGCGACTTCCCTCGATCTTCACTTTCGTAAACGAACTAACCCCTTTAAACAGTGGAGGTTCAACTCCTCATTACTAGCAGAGGCTCACTACATGCAATTCCTGCACTCCCAAATCACCTTATATTTTGAGCTGAATGACTCGCCGGACATAGCAAGAGGTATACTCTGGGAAGCTTCAAAAGCCTATATTAGGGGCCAACTTATCTCTTTTGTCTCCAACCTGAAAAGAGCCGAGACGTCCCAAATGGCAGACCTGTTACGAAAAATAAAGGACATTGATGATAAATACGCATCTGACCCAGACCCTAATTTTTATAAAGAACGCTTTAGGTTACAAATAGACTTTGACCTCATGTCTACCAATAAAGCCAAGTTACGACTGCTTAAATCTAGGCAACACTTTTTTGAATCTGGGGATAAAGCTGGGAAGCTTTTGGCCCATCAGGCCAGAACCGAGGCGACTTCACGGCTAATTCCAGCCATTAGATCCAGCTTAGGGGAGATTCATACCGATCCTCTTAGAATTAATGAAGCATTTGCTAAATTTTACGCTGAGCTATACACTTCCGATTGTCCTCCCACTGCAGATGACATGTTCCATAGTATGATGTTTCCCCGAATTGACGATGAAGCCACGAAAGTCTTGGGTGGTCCCATAACTGTCACTGAGGTCCAAGCAGCCATCACATCGCTGCAAAGCGGAAAGTCGCCCGGCCCTGACGGCTTCACTGTAGAATATTACAAAGCTTTCTCTGTTCTCCTCGCACCAGTCCTGAGAGATATGTACAATGAGGCGTTTTTACATCGCCGCCTACCGCCCACCTTGTCGTTGGCTACTATCTCCCTAATTCTTAAAAAGGAGAAAGATCCTCTGCTTTGTAGCAGCTATAGACCAATTTCACTCTTGAATGTGGACCTCAAAATCCTCTCTAAAGTTCTTGCGCTCCGTCTTCAACAAGTGATGCCCTTTATTATCTCATTAGATCAAACAGGGTTTATGCCAGGCCGACAGTCCTCCCACAATACCAGGCGTCTCCTTAACATCATCCATTCACCAAGTAGTGAGACCCCGGAGATAGTGGTCTCCCTCGACGCCGAAAAAGCTTTCGACAGGGTCGAGTGGAAGTACCTATACGAGGCGATGGACAGGTTTGGCCTTGGCAATAGTTTCATTCATTGGGTCAGTCTATTATATTCGTCCCCGGTGGCCTCAGTACAAACAAACGACACACTGTCGCCCCACTTCCCCCTTCGGAGAGGTACCAGGCAGGGTTGCCCGTTATCACCACTTCTGTTTGCTGTCGCGATAGAACCCTTGGCGGTCTGGTTACGCTCAGAGAAGGGCTTTAAAGGTATTACACGGTTTGACACAATTCATAAAGTCTCATTGTATGCGGATGACCTGCTCCTGTACATCTCGAATCCAGCCAGCTCTCTCCCTGTGATTATGAATATTTTAGAACGGTTTGGGGTGTACTCTGGTTATAAACTTAACTACCAAAAAAGTGAATTATTACCGATTAACTCATTGGCTAAGCAGCTCCCTCGCTCTTTAACCTCATTCAAATGGGCGGAGGAAGGATTTCGCTACCTCGGCGTTTTTATCACAATACCTATATTTGATATGTTCCGCACAAACTTCCAGCCTCTGGTTGAGAAAGCTGAAAGAGACTTTGACCGCTGGTCAGTCTTACCGTTATCCCTCGTGGCCCGGATAAATCTGGTCAAGATGGTCGTCCTACCCAAATTCCTGTACCTTTTCCAGCATGTTCCTATATTTATCACTAAATCTTTTTTTGATAAATTAGAAAGGAGAATATCTAAATTTTTATGGGGTAGCAAACCGGCCAGAATTCGAAAGACGCTACTACAGTCTCCTAAGAGTGACGGCGGTTTGGCACTTCCTGACTTTAGGCGATACTACTGGGCTGCTAACTTGCAAAAAATCCTGTACTGGATGAATGATGATTGCGACCACCTACCGGCCTGGGTACACATGGAAAAGGCGAGTTCACATCTCCCGTTGCGGTCTGTCCTATGCTCTCAACTCCCCCTTTCTATAACATCTGCGGGTGCAGGCCCAATTGCGTCCCTCTCGCTCAAGATATGGAGTCAATTTAGGAAAAACTTTGGTTTACAAGGCCCTTCCATCTTGACCCCACTGCTTAAAAATCACATCTTTAATCCTTCAAGTACAGACTCCGCATTCAAAACCTGGCATAGTAATGGCATCAGTAGTATCAAAAACCTATACAAGGATGGTATTTTTTCGTCTTTTGCAGAGCTTTCGCACAACTATAGCCTCCCAAACTCCCACCTTTTTCGTTTTTTCCAGATTAGGAATTTTGTGAAGAAGATATTCCCCCATTTCCCAAATCGTCCCCCTGAAACCCTGACCGATTCCATCCTAGCTCTAGATCCCAACCGGAAGAAATGCATCTCTTTTTTGTACAACTTATTAGGGTCGGTTATATTGAAACCTCATACCTCATTAAAAGCTGCGTGGGAGGGCGAGCTGAATATGAAACTAACAGACCAGCAATGGGACTCTGCCTTGGATTTGATCCATTCTTCCTCCATATGTGCCCGTCATGGCCTAATCCAATGCACATCCTTCACAAAGTCCACTACACAAACGCAAGATTATCTAGAATATACCCCGCTGTTAAAGACACCTGCAACAGATGCAATCAATCCCCTGCCAACCATAGTCATATGTTTTGGTCTTGCCCTAAGCTAGCAACCTTTTGGAGGAGTGCTTTCGACGTGCTAAGCAGAGCCTATGGCCAGACTATTCCTCCAAACCCACTGTCAGCTATTTTTGGTATTCCCCCCAACACCAACCTCTCTGTTGCGTTGAAGCGGGTCCTGGCTTTTACAACCCTGTTAGCCCGGACACTGATTTTGCTTAACTGGAGACTTACCTGTCCCCCGACACACGCCCGCTGGATCAAGGAGGTGCTCTACAACTTAAAGCTTGAAAAACTTAGGTTCTCTCTCAAAGGCTCTACCAAGACATTCCTAGATACATGGAACCCTTTCCTGGAACTTGTTAACTCTCTTAACTTGTTTCCGGACTCGGAAGAGGACTGAGTGTCCTCTATCACAGCTCTGTCTTATTGCAGCTGCTATCCCCTCAACCCCTCCCCCCCCCCTCCCTCCCCACAATCTATTTATTTATCTATTTATTTATTTATTTATTTTTTCCTCTTTTTTTTTTTTTTTTTAATTTTTTTTTAATTTTTTTTTTTATTTTCGTATTTGTGTGGATGTGTACGTATGTGAGTGTTGTTTGTTCCCGGGTGGCGAGGGTGGGTAAGGGTAAGGGTAAGGGTTTTGAGGGTCGTTTACATACTGTTGTACAATTATGTCCTGATTATCACTGTCTGTTATCATTGTATGTATGCAAATTGCTGTTAAATTCAAAATTCAAATAAAAAGATTTAAACTAAAATAATGTTGTATAAGTATGATATTAGATTTGCTGATTCAGCCTTTGTCTTCATGGCTTCATCCAATAAGTCTGGGGGCATGTTATGATAGTCTTTTGTGTATTTTTTCAGATAGTCACGGATTTGAAGATATTTAAAATATTAATTATTTTTCAAATTATATTTCAGTTGTAATTGTTGAAATGATAATAGTTTTCCTAATTCATACAGGTCTCCGAGCGTTTTGATTCCCATTCTTTCCCATTGTGTAAATGATTTATCTATAATTGAAGGTTTAATCGACGGGTTATTGACTATTGGCATTAAAAGAGATAGATTTCTTAATTTTAGATTCTGTTTTATTTGTTTCCAAGTTCTAATTGTGCTATGTATCATTGGATTTTTATTATAATTTTTGTTATTCAGATTCATTGGTGAGAGGAGAGTCGCTCCTGTATTACACGGAGAGCAGTCCTCTCTCTCCATTACAATCCAGTCCACCTGCTGAGCAGAATTGTCCAGCAGGTGAATCATATTTTTAATATTTACTGCCCAATTATAGTACATTTATAGTACATAAAGTTAGGGAGCGCTAGACCACCCATCTCTTTTGGTTTACCAAGGTGTGCTCTTTGTCTGAAGCCTCATTTTGCTGTGGTATTTTATTTCATTCACATGTTTAAACTGTAATGTTTTATTATTAATGTTCAATGTTTTATGTGTCATTCTTAATTGTTACTGTGTTTCATGTTGTTACTTGCGAGTGGAGCACCAAGGCAAATTCCTTGTACTTGGCCAATAAACTTATTCATTCATTCATTCATTCATATGGAGCATTTGCAAGGCTATATTAAAGCCATGGACTTAATTTAAATTATGACAAAGTTTCATTGGGGTTACATAGTAGTCATTTATACAGTCATACAGCATGGAAACAGGCCCATCAGCACAACTCATTCATGATAGAAACATAGAAACATAGAAATTAGGTGCAGGAGTCGGCCATTCGGCCCTTCGAGCCTGCACCGCCATTCAATATGATCATGGCTGATCATCCACTCAGTATCCTGTACCTGCTTTCGCTCCATGCCCTCTTTAGCCACAAGGGCCACATCTAACTCCCTCTTAAATATAGCCAATTAACTGGCCTCAACTACCTTTTGTGGTAGAGAATTACAGAGATTCACCACTCTCTGTGTGAAAAATGTTTTTCTCATCTCGATCCTAAAAGATTTCCCCCTTATCCTTAAACTGTGACCCCTTGTTCTGGACTTCCCCAACATCGGGAACAATCTTCCTGCATCTAGCCTGTCCAACTCCTTAAGAATTTTGTAAGTTTCTATAAGATCCCCCCTCAATCTTCTAAATTCTAGCGAGTACAAGCTGAGTCTATCCAGTCTTTCTTCATATGAAAGTCCTGACATCCCAGGAATCAGTCTGGTGAACCTTCTCTGTACTCCCTCTAAGGCAAGAATGTCTTTCCTCAGATTTGGAGACCAAAACTGTACACAATACTCCAGGTGTGGTCTGCAGTAGAACCTCCCTGCTTCTATACTCAAATCCTTTTGTTACGAATGCTAACATACCATTCGCTTTCTTCACTGCCTGCTGCACCTGCATGCCTACTTTCAATGACTGGTGTACCATGACATCCAGGTCTCGTTGCATCTCCCCTTTTCCTAATCGGCCACCATTCAGATAATAGTCTACTTTCCTGTTTTTGCCACCAAAGTGGATAACCTCACATTTATCCACATTATACTGCATCTGCCATGCATTTGCCCACTCCCCCAGCCTATCCAAGTCACCTTGCAGCCTCCTAGCATCCTCCTCACAGCTAACACTGCCCCACTGCTTCGTTTCATCCGCAAACTTGGAGATGTTGCATACAATTCCCTCGTCCAAATCATTAATATATATCGTAAATAGCTGGGGTCCCAGCACTGAGCCTTGCGGTACCCCACTAGTCACTGCCTGCCATTCTGAAAAGGACCCGTTTACTCCTACTCTTTGCTTCCTGTCTGCCAGCCAGTTCTCTATCCACATCAATACTGAACCCCCAATACCGTGTGCTTTAAGTTTGTATACTAATCTCTTATGTGGGACCTTGTCGAAAACCTTCTTTTTTTTTTTGTGTTTTTTTTTTTGTTTATTTTATTAGAAGTTAATACAGTACAAAACAGTACAGTGGAACCTAATTTTAGGTGCCAACTATGTCATACCGTAATCCATTCTATGTACAACCTCTAGTTTTATGTTTTGAGAAGGAAGTAAGCAAGACAAGAAAAAGAAAACAATAGAAAGGAGAATAAGAGGAAAAATAGATGGTAGAGAATAGAAAAACGTGAAGTGTGTATATAAAAAAAAGAAAAAGTGGGAAGTAGAAATAGGAGAGAAGGCCCCTTAAAAGAGAAATTTTCAAATCTTTATTCGGAGATGTAGATCTATCCACGGCATGAACTGAAATCAGCAATCCTTACGGTACCGCTGCATCACATGATTCCAAAAAGTCGATGAAAGGAGACCCACTCCTTAAGAATTGGTCATATTTATCTATTAGTCGGAGTCTCATTTCTTCAAGGCGTGCTATGTCCATCATATTCCTAATCCACATTTTAACAGAGGGATCTGGGAATAACCGTGCATAGTTCCTTGAAGGTGGAATCTCATATAGATAGGGTGGTAAAGAAAGCTTTTGGTATGCTAGTCTTTATAAATTAGAGCATTGAGTATAGAAGCTGGGATGTAATGTTAAAATTGTACAAGGCATTGGTGAGACAAAATCTGGAGTATGGTGTACAATTTTGGTCGCCCAATTATAGGAAGGATGTCAACAAAATAGAGAGAGTACAGAGGAGATTTACTAGAATGTTGCCTGGGTTTCAACAACTAAGTTACAGAGATAGGTTGAATAAGTTAGGTCTTTATTCTCTGGAGCGCAGAAGGTTAAGGGGGGACTTGATAGAGGTCTTTAAAATGATGAGAGGGATAGACAGAGTTGATGTGGATCAGCTTTTCCCTTTGAGAATAGGGAAGATTCAAACAAGAGGACATGACTTCAGAATTAAGGGACAGAAGTTTAGGGGTAACATGAGGAGGAACTTCTTTACTCAGAGAGTGGTAGCGGTGTGGAATGAGCTTACAGTGGAAGAGGTGGAGGCAGGTTCGTTGGTATCATTTAAATTGGATAGGCATATGGATGAGAAGGGAATGGAGGGTTATGGTATGAGTGCAGGCAGGTGTGACTAAGGGAAAAAAGTTGTTCGGCACGGACTTGTAGGGCCGAGATGGCCTGTTTCCGTGCTGTAATTGTTATATGGTTATATGGTTAACAGTTGGTATGGTTGTATTTTTCTAAAATTTAAGTATCAATTTCTTTCCAATTATTAACCCATAATTAAAAAAAAGTTTTGGTCTTTATTTAAATTGATATCTTCTACTATTATTCCAAATATAATCCATTCCGTTTTAGGTTCTATTCTTGACTTGAAAAGCTTTGTAAATATATCAAATATATCGCTCCAAAATTTATTCAACTTTGTACATCCTACAAATGAATGTGTTATATTAGCGTTTTGAAACAAACATTTATCGCATCTGGGAGAGACGTTTGGATAAAATTTATTCAACCTCGTTTTTGAATAATATAGTCTATGTGATAATTTGAATTGAATTAAATTATGTCTTGCATTAATAGAACAATTATGTGTGTTCATCAGATACTTTTCCCATCTATCCTTCGAGATCTTTATCATTAGCTCATGTTCCCAATCTTCTCTTAGTGCTTCTGTTGAGGGTAATTCTCTATTTAATATATTATTATAAAAGTATGGTATTAGTTTTTGTGAATCAGCCTTAATATTCATTGCTTCTTCTAAAGGGTTTAAAAATATAGTTTGAAATCTATGTGTATATTTCTTCATAAAGCCACATATTTGTATATATTTAAAATATTGATTATCCTTCAGTTTAAATTTTAATTTTAAATGTTGAAATGATAACAGTTTGCCCAATTCATACATATCCCCTACTTTCCTAATCCCCAGTCTATCCCATTGTTGATATGTTTTGTCGATGAGAGAAGGTTTGAATGCGGGGTTATTCAATAGTGGGGTTAGTACTGATAGATTATTTAATTTCAAGGATACTTTTATTTGTTTCCAAATTCTTATTGTATTGTGAATAATTGGGTTCTTCTTATATATTATACTATTCAATTTTATCGGTGAGAGCAAGATCGTTCCTATATCGTGCGGATAGCACTCCTCTTTCTCCATTCTTATCCACTCCTACTGCTGAGTGGAACTATCCAACCAGTACATTATGTTCTTAATATGCACTGCCCAGTAGTAATACATAAAGTTAGGTAATGATAAACCCCCAACTTCTTTAGGTTTACACAAATGCTTTCGTTGAATTCTATGTGCTCTGTAATCCCATATAAAATTAATGATAGTAGAATCTAGTTTTTTGAAAAAGTATTTTGGAATATATATTGGGATCGCTTGAAACAAATATATTAATTGTGGTAAGAAAGTCATTTTTATAGCGTTAATTCTACCTATCAATGAGAGCGGGAGCGTTTTCCAAAATTTAATCATATCATTCAGTTTATTTAACAGTGGCATAAAATTGGCACTAAATAATGATTTGTGTCTTCTTGTAATTTGAATACCCAGATACTTGAATTTTTCTGTTGCAATTTTGAAGGGGAATTTTAGTAAGTGTCTCGAATCCTGTGGTTTTAAAGACATAATTTCGCTTTTATTCCAATTTATTCTATATCCTGAAAAAGAGCCGAATTCCTCAATTAGTGTTAATAAGGTGGGTATACTCGTTTGTGTATTAGTAATATATAAAAGGATATCATCAGCGTATAATGAAATTTTATTCTTTGAGTCCTTAGTGTTATATCCGTGAATATTCGGGTGATTTCTATTCTTTTCGGCCAGCGGTTCTATCATAAGGGCAAATAGCAATGGTGATAAGGCACAACCTTGCCTATTACCCCTTGATAAGTAAAATTTTGGAGATAGCATATTGTTAGTTAATATTCTTGCTGTAGGTCTATCGTAAAGTAGTTTAACCCATCTAATAAAATTCTCTCCCGTATTAAATTTTTGGAGTACCTTGTATAAATACTGCCATTCTACCTGATCAAATGCCTTCTCTGCATCCAGCGTAACAACTGAAATATCTTCATTGTCCTCATTGTGAGTACATTATATTGAAAAGCCTTCTCAAATTATTAAATTATTGTCTTTTGGGTATAAATCCCGTTTGATCCGTATTTATTAAATTGTTAATATAATTATTTAGTCTTCTAGCTAGAATCTTTGCTAAAATTTTCTGATCCGTATTTAGAAGTGAAATAGCTCTATAAGAACCCGGTTCATCTAAATCTTGATCTTTTTTTGGTATAAGCGTTATTGTTGCTTCTGCTAGGGTTTCTGGTAGTTTATTTTCGGTATAAGCCTGCATGTATAAATTGAATAATCTTGGTACAATTGACTCCTGAAATCTTTTATAAAATTCATTACTAAAACCATCTGGTCCTGGGGTCTTCCCATTTTTCAGTGAGTTTATTATTTGTTTTATTTCTTCACTAGTAATCCGTGCTCCTAATTGCTCCTAAAAACTATCCAATTTTGGGAGATTGCAATTATCTAAAAAATTTGTAATTTTACTAACATCTGTATTTATTTTAGATGTATATAAATTATGATAAAATTGGGCAAACCTCTTATTAATATCCTTTGGCAGTGTTAGAAACTCACCCTTATCCGATTTAATTTTAGTGATAGTTTTTTCCTTTTCTTGTTGCTTCAGTTGCCTCACAAGTAATTTATGTGGCTTATCCCCAAATTCGAAGTGTGCTTGTTTTGTAATTTGGAATAATCTTATTACTCTTGCCGATAGTATTCTATTGATTTTATATTTCAATAAAGTTATCTTATTATGTTTATCTATGGTTGGGTCAGTTGCATTGCCCAGTTCCAGTAATTTTATTTCCTGTTCTATCCGCTGAAGTTCTCTTTTATTTTCCTTATTTTAGTTTAAATCTTTTTATTTGAATTTTGAATTTAACAGCAATTTGCATACATACAATGATAACAGACAGTGATAATCAGGACATAATTGTACAACAGTATGTAAACGACCCTCAAAACCCTTACCCTTACCCTTACCCACCCTCGCCACCCGGGAACAAACAACACTCACATACGTACACATCCACACAAATACGATAATAAAAAAAAAAATTTTTAAAAAAATTTAAAAAAAAAAAAAAAAAAAAAAAAAAAAGGAGGAAAAAATAAATAAATAAATAAATAGATAAATAAATAGATTGTGGGGAGGGAGGGGGGGGGGGGAGGGGTTGAGGGGATAGCAGCTGCAATAAGACAGAGCTGTGATAGAGGACACTCAGTCCTCTTCCGAGTCCGGAAACAAGTTAAGAGAGTTAACAAGTTCCAGGAAAGGGTTCCATGTATCTAGGAATGTCTTGGTAGAGCCTTTGAGAGAGAACCTAAGTTTTTCAAGCTTTAAGTTGTAGAGCACCTCCTTGATCCAGCGGGCGTGTGTCGGGGGACAGGTAAGTCTCCAGTTAAGCAAAATCAGTCTCCGGGCTAACAGGGTTGTAAAAGCCAGGACCCGCTTCAACGCAACAGAGAGGTTGGTGTTGGGGGGAATACCAAAAATAGCTGACAGTGGGTTTGGAGGAATAGTCTGGCCATAGGCTCTGCTTAGCACGTCGAAAGCACTCCTCCAAAAGGTTGCTAGCTTAGGGCAAGACCAAAACATATGACTATGGTTGGCAGGGGATTGATTGCATCTGTTGCAGGTGTCTTTAACAGCGGGGTATATTCTAGATAATCTTGCGTTTGTGTAGTGGACTTTGTGAAGGACTTTGCATTGGATTAGGCCATGACGGGCACATATGGAGGAAGAATGGATCAAATCCAAGGCAGAGTCCCATTGCTGGTCTGTTAGTTTCATATTCAGCTCGCCCTCCCACGCAGCTTTTAATGAGGTATGAGGTTTCAATATAACCGACCCTAATAAGTTGTACAAAAAAGAGATGCATTTCTTCCGGTTGGGATCTAGAGCTAGGATGGAATCGGTCAGGGTTTCAGGGGGACGATTTGGGAAATGGGGGAATATCTTCTTCACAAAATTCCTAATCTGGAAAAAACGAAAAAGGTGGGAGTTTGGGAGGCTATAGTTGTGCGAAAGCTCTGCAAAAGACGAAAAAATACCATCCTTGTATAGGTTTTTGATACTACTGATGCCATTACTATGCCAGGTTTTGAATGCGGAGTCTGTACTTGAAGGATTAAAGATGTGATTTTTAAGCAGTGGGGTCAAGATGGAAGGGCCTTGTAAACCAAAGTTTTTCCTAAATTGACTCCATATCTTGAGCGAGAGGGACGCAATTGGGCCTGCACCCGCAGATGTTATAGAAAGGGGGAGTTGAGAGCATAGGACAGACCGCAACGGGAGATGTGAACTCGCCTTTTCCATGTGTACCCAGGCCGGTAGGTGGTCGCAATCATCATTCATCCAGTACAGGATTTTTTGCAAGTTAGCAGCCCAGTAGTATCGCCTAAAGTCAGGAAGTGCCAAACCGCCGTCACTCTTAGGAGACTGTAGTAGCGTCTTTCGAATTCTGGCCGGTTTGCTACCCCATAAAAATTTAGATATTCTCCTTTCTAATTTATCAAAAAAAGATTTAGTGATAAATATAGGAACATGCTGGAAAAGGTACAGGAATTTGGGTAGGACGACCATCTTGACCAGATTTATCCGGGCCACGAGGGATAACGGTAAGACTGACCAGCGGTCAAAGTCTCTTTCAGCTTTCTCAACCAGAGGCTGGAAGTTTGTGCGGAACATATCAAATATAGGTATTGTGATAAAAACGCCGAGGTAGCGAAATCCTTCCTCCGCCCATTTGAATGAGGTTAAAGAGCGAGGGAGCTGCTTAGCCAATGAGTTAATCGGTAATAATTCACTTTTTTGGTAGTTAAGTTTATAACCAGAGTACACCCCAAACCGTTCTAAAATATTCATAATCACAGGGAGAGAGCTGACTGGATTCGAGATGTACAGGAGCAGGTCATCCGCATACAATGAGACTTTATGAATTGTGTCAAACCGTGTAATACCTTTAAAGCCCTTCTCTGAGCGTAACCAGACCGCCAAGGGTTCTATCGCGACAGCAAACAGAAGTGGTGATAACGGGCAACCCTGCCTGGTACCTCTCCGAAGGGGGAAGTGGGGCGACAGTGTGTCGTTTGTTTGTACTGAGGCCACCGGGGACGAATATAATAGACTGACCCAATGAATGAAACTATTGCCAAGGCCAAACCTGTCCATCGCCTCGTATAGGTACTTCCACTCGACCCTGTCGAAAGCTTTTTCGGCGTCGAGGGAGACCACTATCTCCGGGGTCTCACTACTTGGTGAATGGATGATGTTAAGGAGACGCCTGGTATTGTGGGAGGACTGTCGGCCTGGCATAAACCCTGTTTGATCTAATGAGATAATAAAGGGCATCACTTGTTGAAGACGGAGCGCAAGAACTTTAGAGAGGATTTTGAGGTCCACATTCAAGAGTGAAATTGGTCTATAGCTGCTACAAAGCAGAGGATCTTTCTCCTTTTTAAGAATTAGGGAGATAGTAGCCAACGACAAGGTGGGCGGTAGGCGGCGATGTAAAAACGCCTCATTGTACATATCTCTCAGGACTGGTGCGAGGAGAACAGAGAAAGCTTTGTAATATTCTACAGTGAAGCCGTCAGGGCCGGGCGACTTTCCGCTTTGCAGCGATGTGATGGCTGCTTGGACCTCAGTGACAGTTATGGGACCACCCAAGACTTTCGTGGCTTCATCGTCAATTCGGGGAAACATCATACTATGGAACATGTCATCTGCAGTGGGAGGACAATCGGAAGTGTATAGCTCAGCGTAAAATTTAGCAAATGCTTCATTAATTCTAAGAGGATCGGTATGAATCTCCCCTAAGCTGGATCTAATGGCTGGAATTAGCCGTGAAGTCGCCTCGGTTCTGGCCTGATGGGCCAAAAGCTTCCCAGCTTTATCCCCAGATTCAAAAAAGTGTTGCCTAGATTTAAGCAGTCGTAACTTGGCTTTATTGGTAGACATGAGGTCAAAGTCTATTTGTAACCTAAAGCGTTCTTTATAAAAATTAGGGTCTGGGTCAGATGCGTATTTATCATCAATGTCCTTTATTTTTCGTAACAGGTCTGCCATTTGGGACGTCTCGGCTCTTTTCAGGTTGGAGACAAAAGAGATAAGTTGGCCCCTAATATAGGCTTTTGAAGCTTCCCAGAGTATACCTCTTGCTATGTCCGGCGAGTCATTCAGCTCAAAATATAAGGTGATTTGGGAGTGCAGGAATTGCATGTAGTGAGCCTCTGCTAGTAATGAGGAGTTGAACCTCCACTGTTTAAAGGGGTTAGTTCGTTTACGAAAGTGAAGATCGAGGGAAGTCGCAGCGTGATCTGATATCACGATACTATGATACTCGCTGGATTTGATTTTGGAGAGCAGTCTGTTATCTAAGAGGAAGAAGTCTATACGGGTATAGGTACGGTGCACGTGGGAAAAAAATGAAAATAATTTAGTCGTGGGAAATGTATGTCTCCATGGGTCAGTGAGCCCAAGTTGTTTGGTAAAAGCATGCAAAGTCCTACCTGATTTAGTTAAAGTGGAGGCTTTGTTCGAAGATCTGTCCAGTATAGGGTCTTGGACCAGATTAAAATCTCCACCCACAATGATGTGGTAATTTTCAATGTTTGGGAGAGATGTGAAAAATTTGGTTACAAATGAGCTGTCATCCCAGTTGGGACCGTAAATACTGGCCAATATGACAGGTGTGTCTTGCAGTTTGCCAGAGACCATGACAAAGCGGCCAGCAGGGTCTTCCACCATTTTCTGTGGTTCGAACATAACGTTTTTACGAATCAGGATAGCAGTACCCCTAGCCCTATAATTAAATTTTGAATGAAATAAGTGGCTAATCCAGCCTCTCTTAAGCCGTGTTACCTCTCTGTTGCGAAGGTGTGTCTCTTGAATAAAAAATATATCGCCCTTAAGGTATTGCAAGTGGGCCAAGATCTTATCAGTCTTAGTAGGACCCCCCACTCCCCTCACGTTCCAAGAGACAAATCTAAGAGTGCCGTTTGTGTTGGCCATATTTAGCTATATCCAAACGAGTGGGCAGAGCGCTGTAATACTGCAGATTGAAATGGAAGAGCGCATCGAAGCCAGCTGCTGAGAGTGGGGGTGTGGGTGGTAAAAGGGGAAAACAAAAAAAACAAAACAAAAAAAAATACATACATACGTATACACACAACAAACGGTCGTGACACATATCACTTAACCATCTTTCAAACCTGAGTCCCCGGACCTGAGGTCCCCAATGTCCCAACCGAACCTTGAGTGCACATTGCACCAAGGTACGTTGTCCTCGCATCCGCATGGAGTAGTCCGATCTTAACTCCCAATATTTCCACATCCCAAAGCAGCAAAGTCGCTCAATATCAGTAAAGTAACATAAAATGAATATAACTATAATAATGATAACAATGATAATAATAATTTGAGAAATGGACAATAGAAAATAGAAATAGAAATAGAAATAAAGTGAAGTAAACCTAAATGAATAGATACAAAGTTAAAATAATAGCCTTGGTAGTTGTACTACCAATGACATTGCTAACACTAATGGTAATAATAGTAGTGATGATAGTAATAATACAACAAGACAAATTAACAAAATTAACAAAATAGTGATACTAAATAAGTAAGCCAACGTATAAGTGAAACAGGAATAGCTTCCTTTGGTATAACATAGTATAACTTAAAGTTGGTAAGGTATAAAGAAAGAGTTAGCATTAGAGAGATTAACAAGTGGCAAACTGGATTCTTGGATTAAGGCGCAGGGCAGAAGAACATCAATTAAGTTTTGTTAAACAAAAACGCTGTAAGAGTTAATTGGTGTAACGCAGCCTTGACTATAATGAGTTCTTATCAGCCCCAGACAGTCCGCTATTAAGACTAGTGTAAACAAACCATTCAAATGCTGGCCAGCTGCTAAAAGCAAGAAGGCAGAGATCAAATAATGAACCACAATGTGGGTCCCTTTAGCCCTATTTTATAGCATGTACAGGGGAAGAGCCTTTCAAGTATAATTACACATAAACATTAAAAGGAAAAGTTGGTAAGACATAGTCATTGATATAACAGCAAGGCCGAGCGCTAGCAGTGGCTAATTGCTAAGGGCAGTCAAGCTAAAGTTAGCCCATAATGTAACCCATAATGTAACCGTAGATTAACTGGATCCCTGTGCCATTCGGATGTAAACGTACCGCGCAGAGTCAGTCATCTGTGGGTCCCGGTCTGCATCAACGGTAAGATGAAATGAAAGCCTGAGCATCCTCGGGAGATGTTAACCGTCGCCTCTTTCCCTCCCCGGCCATGATGAACAGCTTGGCCGGATAATGAAGGGAGGGTTTGAGACCCAGGTTGTACAGCTCCTTCATGACGTCTCGATATGCAGAACGTTGTTCAACTATCTCGGGACAGTAATCTTCAAAAATGTGAATCGGGATATCTTTGTACTTCAGCTTACCCCTCTGCCTCCGAGCCTCACGCACCACCAAATCGCGGGTCTGGAATCTATGGAAGCAAACCACAACTGCTCTGGGTTTCCCACCAGGGCTTGGTTTGGCTGCTAGCGTGCGATGGGCTCGGTCTAGCTCCGGGGCTGATTCCAGTATGCGTTCGCCAAGTGTCTCGAGCAGGAGTTGAGAGAAAAAAGCTGTTGTTTGGGGGCCTTCGATGTTCTCGGGGAGGCCGACTATCCTTACGTTATTTCGGCGACTCCTGCCTTCCAGGTCGATAAGCTTAGACTTAAACTTGGCATTCTCTTCGATGACCGTAGTTAGCATTATCTCCATAGCTCGCATGTCTTGGCTGGTGGTATCTGCAAATGTCTCTAATGACGAAAGACGCTGTTGTTGATCTAGAATAGTGGTCTGGATATTGTCCAGCTTTGTTTCCAGCTTGGTGAATGCTGCGTTAAACTCTGCCAGTAGCGATGCCTTGTGCTCTGTTAACAAGGCTGCTAGCGTAGCCGTGATGGTGCAGGTCGACGAGTCTTCAATATTTTGCTCCTCTTTCTTTCTTCTGCCTGCCATATTTACGATGTGGAGGAGTGCTGTCGATGGTGTTAAATATTTATGGTAGTTTTAAAACTTCGGCTGAGCTGTAATAACAGTTGAAGGTTAACAGATTGGGAGCTTGGAAAAAGTGCGACTACTCCAGCTTGTTGCTCCGCCTCCTCCATACAACATTATTTTAAATATAGAAATACCTACAACCGATGGTATTAGAAGAGACTGGGAACAAGAACTAGCTATAAAAATTTCAAAAGAGAGCTGGGATAAACACTTACTATATGTGCATAAATGCTCGATCAATGTACGACATACTCTAATTCAATTTAAAACATTACATAGACTATATTATTCAAAAACTAAAATAAATAAACTTTTCCCCAATGTCTCACCCATTTGTGATAAATGTCAGTCACAAGAAGCTACCATAGCGCACTCTTTTGGTTTTTGTATAAAAATCCAAAAATTCTGGAACTAAATATTTGAAATCTTCACAAAATTAATTAAAAATAAAACTTGTACCAAAAGCAGAATGGATCATTTTTGGAATATCGGAAGGTAACACCGAACTAAACGTGTTTCAAAAGAACTTATTTAATAGTAAGATTAAACGAGAACTTACCAGTTTGAAGTTTGATCTGTATTTTATGAGGAGTTACGATGAGGGATTACGTGAAGAACCCGTTCAGCACGCATGCGCGGCATACTTCAAAGCAGCGGTGTGGAATCACAGATAGACACAGTTATTGAAGTAAACATAATAAAGATAAGGAGACATCAGTTTATGAATTTGACCCATATTATTGATGGTGGGAGCGGAGGGCAAGTAATCCCTCATCGTAACTCCTCATAAAATACAGATCACAACTTCAAACTGGTAAGTTCTCGTTTAATCTTACTATTTTACTTCGGAGTCACGTGAGTGATCCGTGAAGATTTCAAAGCTCTGTGATTTCAAACCGTGTAACAGTTATTACTACATCACTGCCGAAGTCTTTGAGGGAGGAAGTGTGTTATCGTAATCAACCAATGAATCTGTTTGTAGAAAAACACAATGGTATTTTTTAACAATAACAACAAATAAATTAAAATTGCTCCCCTGGGCTTAAATTAAATATTTGCAGTCTGGAAATCTTTCCTGCAAATAAAACAGGTTTTGCCAACGGCTTATTATAAAATTTCTGAACGGTCTTTCCCCCACCATCCTGCTGTAGCCAGGATGTGGTTTATAGGCACGTCCATTCTTTTAGCCGTCGACGTGGATGCTGCCCTGGTGGAATGAACTTTGTACATGTTAGTTTTTATCCCAGCAGCTTTTAGCACCTGCTTGAGCCATCTCAAAATGGCTCGTCACCCGACCATAAGGTTTTTTATGACTGACCCACAAGGCTTTTCATCTCCCTCGAATATTTTGGTTGTGTCTATGTAGGATAATAGGGTCATGGCACATAACCGTGTTTCTGGCGGGTAAGCCCGGAATTCCACGACTGGATTAGGTGTTCCTGGTCTGCTCAGTTTGATCATTCCCTGGATAACGACAGAGATCTGGTCTGGAGCTGTGAGCATGGTGTCCAGTCGCAATAGGTGTAGTGACTGGACCCTCTGTGCAGCTACAAGTGCCATTAACATGAGTGTTTTGAGCAGAGATGGTTTCAGGTTGAGGGATCTGGCTGGTGGGCATCCCCTGAGGTATGTCAGGACCACACTGACATCCCATATATGGGTGTACCTTGGTCTAGGGGTTAGAGTTGTAAATACCCTTCATTAGTTTGACCACCAGCTGGTGGGACCCCATGGCCTGTTGTCCTGGAGCTGGTTTTAAATAGACAGGCAGGGCAATTCTAACTGTTGATGGCTCTGTAGCTGAAGTCCTTCATCGTGGTGAAGGTTCGCCAGGAATTCCAGTACGTTGGTAACTGTAGCGGTTGAGTAGGTGGTCCCTGTATCCAAGCAGTACTTCTCCCATTTTTTGATGCTGGACAAGTGCTGTTTTTTAGTGGATGTTCAGAGGGATGCTGACATGGTGTCGACGGTTTGTTATGATAATCCCAGTCCCAGAAGTGGTTTGTGCAGCATCTGCAACCCAGGAGTTTGATTTTCTCATGGCACGGGTGGCTTGTGCCCAACACTGGGTGTTAATAACTCTGGGTCACTGGGGAATACCATCGGAGTTCCAACAACCATGTCATGGAGTATTGGGAACCATGGCTGTGTAGGCCAGTTGGGTACTATCAAAATACCTGAAGCAGAGTCCATGTGTACTGTGCGTAGCCCCCGACTGATGAGGCAGAAAGGAGGAAATGAATAGAAGACAAATTTCCCCAATCCAGCGCGAACGCATCTACCGCTGCTGCCTCAGGGTCTGGTTCCCAAGCGACATACATAGGTACCTGGTGATTTAGTCTAGATGCAAATAAATCGATATCTAGCGTGCCATATTGCTTGATAACTTTTGTGAAAAATATATATTTTGGGGTTTTAACATCCATTCGATGTTGTCATTAAATTTACGTGATCTGGTGTCTGCCACTGTATTTAGCTTACCTGGTAGGTAAGTTACTGATAGCCAAATATGTCTTTGGACACACCATTGCCAAATTGTATTGACCAACTTGTCGCATGATACCGATTTTATGCCGCCCATATGGTTAATGTAGGCCACCACCGTAGTATTATCTATTTATAACCGTACATGCAAGTGATGCATATGCTTTTGGACCATAAAAAGTCACCCAAACATCTCTAGATAATTAATGCCCAGTGTAAGTGGTAACGATGATTCTGGGTTAGTCCATCTACTTCTTGTGCTGGATATAGAGTTAGGTGCTCCCCAGTCTTGAGCACTGGCATCTGTTTGGATAACTGACGTAGGGTTAGTGATGATAATAGGCTGAAACTAAGTCAAACGTTTTTTGCCCACCACTGCAGTTCTGATATTACTTCAGTGGGTAACTTCATGAAACGATCATAATGACCTGTATGTCGTTTTTGGTACAAAGGTCCGAATTATGTAGCTGGAAATGCTGCTACCATTACCCCAATTACTCTGTTACTTGTCGAGTAGTTGGTAGTTTGTTGACCATTAAATTGTTGTACGATTGTGCCAATTCAACTATGTTGTCTCTTGGCAATGTTACAGTCACGTAGACTGAATTAATTGTGAAGCCCAAGTAGCCCATGATAGAGTATGGCTTCAACTTAGATTTATCTGGATGTAAGACAACCCCAGGGTTTCGAATAACTGTTTGGTAGCTGAACAGCTAACATAGTCAAATTCATGGTCTTGCCTACCATTTAGGATATCATCAAGATATGCCATGAAAATATGTTTTTGTCTTCTGAATATTGCCAGAGCTGGTTTTAGTGTCTGGGTGACACTCTTGGGCTGATGTGAGCCCATTGGGTAACGCTTTAAACTGCTATAGCTGCCCCATCCAGTTAAATTTCAGGTATCTGCGATGATCCTTGTGAATGGTACTAAATGGTAAACATCTTTAAGATGAATGCTTGCCATGAAGTATCCTTTGGAATTTAGTTGTTTGGCAGTAACAACCGGTTCCATTTTGAAATGTATATACTTAACAAACATATTTAGTGAAGTTAAGCCAATGATGATGGGACATCCGCCATCTTTTTAGGGTTTAGTGAATATATTTGATACGAATTGCAAGGGTTCAGGTTTCCCCATGACACCCTTTGTAATTAGTCTCACCAGTTCAGCTTGTCCCTCTTGTTTCTTTAACGGAGAGAGGAAAAATACCCTCTGGAGTGAATGTTGACCTGGTGGCAATTTTTCTAGTATGAATTGTATTCACTAATGCCATTGAGTATATACTGATCACTCGTGATAGACTCCCATGTGTTAGTATGCTCTATATACTGGTAGGAACCAGACCCACCTACCTCCATGGTTATGGGTATTCTTCTGTTTCCTGCCGGTCCAACGAGTGTTGCACGTCGTCTGACGTGGCGGTGACATGGGGGGTGGCACATTTTCCATGGGGTCCGCTCTGGGCCCTGGTCTAAATAAGACTTTCGGTGTTAGATGCGGACCCCGAGCTTTCATCAGTCCGATATGGTAGACGTTGACTGATGGATGCGATGGGGTGCTGCTGCGTAGGAATTACTGTTTTTGGTTACTCGTCCCGGCCCTGCCCTCATGAGCCGAAAGTTTTGTAAAACCTCTTGCATGTCCTTCATATGCTTTGTGAGGTTTTTGCCACAGAGCAGTGGGTCTGGCTCAGTGGCTGGGGTCTTATGACTTGTTTACGAAGGTTGTGGTCATCTCCGTATTTGTCCATGGAACGAGGAAAAAACGATGTGATGGCTGTCGTCAGGATTTTAACGGCCACCTGCACGTGGGGTTTCCACGTAGCTGTCCACCACACACACCTAGCAGCTCTTCCTGTTCCTGCACCCCTTGCATACTCCCGAGATCTTCAACCATTGCCCCTGTTCTTGACCAGCCCAGTCCTGGTCATCAATTCTATCCTCTGGAAAGGAGGAAGCAATGGACAGTGCACAAGGCACTGTGGAGGGAGAGCCTGACCCCCTCTGCGAGAGCGCCCCTCCTGGGGTGCACCTCGCTGGAGCTCCATGCTCCAAGAGCCGCTCCATGCGGCTCAGGCGGCTGTCTCTCCCCCGCCTGGGTGGAGAGACGTCCCCGTCCGATAAGTCGGAGCCACCGGCCGGACGCCTCCTTGGCTTTTACATCCAGCCCGCTGCTCAGGCGCTAGCGGGGCTGGGCTCGGTCGCGGTGTCGGGGTAGCGGACCGCCCGGTAAGCGGTCCTACCGCCTTGTTGCTGCCCCCGCGATGGAAACGCTCCTCCGTGGAGTCGAGCGGGGGACAGGTCTGTTCCGTTGCTACCCCCCCAGATGGACGCTCCTCCGTGGAGTCGAGCGGGGGACAGGTTTGTTGCAGAGCCTTTCTTCTCTGCCGGACAGCAGAAGGCTCCCTGTGAAGGAAACCGACGTCAGCTTACCTGACGGTCCGTTCTTTCACCTCCATAGCGGGAGAGCCCGACTCGCGCTGTGCCGCTGTTGCTCTGCTGGACATAATGCCGCGCATGCGTGCTGAACGGGTTCTTCACGGAATCACTCACGTGACTCCGAAGTAAAATTACGGGCTAATAATGGGAAAAAAGCTTATACTCAAATTTTGGAAAAATGCTCCAATAGCAACAATAAAAATGTGGATTTCAAACATGTTCGAAACACTACACCTGGAAGAGATGAGACTCCTCCTAGCAGGCAAAGCAGACCAATTCCAAAAGACGTGGTCTGCATTTATAGAACTATTATAAGCATAAGGTGCAATAGTAATTTAAAATATAAATGGTACCAGGATCTGGTAACGGGGGGGTATAAAATAAAATAAAACACGGTTGGTATATCCTTTTTTGCGGAGTTTTGTGTTATAATAGAGCGATTGTTTTTCCTTTTTTTTCTTTTCTTTCTAGGGTCTATTTTCTTTCTTTACTTCCTTCTCTAACTTCTTCCCCAAGGGGCTTTCTTCTCCCAACACTTTCCTGCACCTTCACGATTCTTGCTCACTTTCCTTCTTTTATTTCTAGCTTTTTTTAAAGCTCGAAAAACGAAGTGGTACAACAAATGTAATAAGATATATGTGATGTGTATTACTGCAATTTACTGTACTTCTAATAAAAATAAAATATATTAAAAAAATTAAAATAAAAAAATTAAAAAAAAGACTTTTGGTTATTGAGTAGAGCTACTACTCCGGATGTCATGCTTGGTGGCTGAGCCAAACCAGACCATGATGGAGAAAGTGAGGACTGACTCTACGATGGCAATATAGAATTGGACTATCATTGCCTGTGGCAGATTGTGTATCTCAGCTGCCGCAGGATGTATATCCTCTGTGGGGCCTTTTTGACTGTGAAGTCGATGGTGGCCCCCATTTCATTTCATGGAGATGATGGTTCCAAGAAACGTAAAAGACTCCACAGATGTGACTGTGGTGTTGCTGATGGTGAGTGGGAGGGGGAGAAGGGGAGCTCTCCTAAAGTCAACTATCAATTCCACTGTCTTAAGAGCATTGAGCTCTAGGTTGTTACAAAGGCACCAGGATGCCAGCTGTGCCACTTCCTGTCTGTAGGCAGATTCTGCCCCATCCTGGATCAGTCCAATAAGGGTTGTGTCATCCGCAAACTTGAGAAGTTTGACAGATGAGTCTGTGGAGGTGTAGTCGTTGATGTAGAGAGAGTAAAGGAGAGGAGAGAGTATGCAGCCTTATGGTGCAACTGTGCTGAGGGTCTGCAGGTCCAAGATGAGCTTTCCCAGCCTCACATGCTGCTTCCTGGCTGTCATAAAGTTGGTGATCCACTGACAGAGGGGTTTAGGCACAGTCAACTTGGAGAGTTTGGAGTGTAGTAGCTCTGGCACAATGGTGTTGAATGCAGAGCTAAAATCAACAAACATATAATCCTTGCATAGGTCCCCTGGCGGTCCAGGTGCTGGAGGATGAAGTGCAGGCCCAGACTGACTGCATCATCCACAGATCTATTGGCCCGGTATGCAAACTGTAGAGGGTCCAGCAGGGGGTTTGTGATATTTTTTAGCTTGGCCAGCACGTCATTCAAGGGCCTTCATGACTACAGAGGTCAGTGCGACAGGCCTGTAGTCATTAAGACTAGTAATCCTCGTCTTTTTGGGCACAGGGACAATAGTGGAGACTTTGAAGCAGGCAGGGACAGTACAGGTTTACATAGAAAAATAGAAACATAGAAAATAGGTGTAGGAGTAGGCCATTCGGCCCTTCGAGCCTGCACCACCATTCAACATGATCATGGCTGATCATCCAACTCAGTATCCTGTACTGTTTGCAGGGAGTGGTTAAAAATGTCTGTGTAGACCGGTGCCAGTTGTTTGGCACAGAGCTTGAGAGTAGAGGGGGAAACATTGTCCGGTCCTGGAAATTTCCGGCTTTTCTGTCTTCTGAATAGCCTCTCCACCTCACCAAATCTTATTGTTAGTGATGGAGAAATGGCCAGACTGAACGGGTGGGTAGTGGATGATGGCCCAGTCTTTGCAGACTGGAGTCAGGCTATGAGTAGGTGTGAAGTGTTGGTTGGGGATGGGGGGAGGGGGTACCAGGGTTAAGTTTCTGTTTATCGGACCTGCAGTAGAACCTGTTCAGGTCGTTAGTCAGCTGATGATTGTCCAAGGAGCGGGGGGCTTTCCTCTTGTTGCTGGTGATTTCTTGCAAGCCTTTCCAACTGAAGAAGAGTCACGAGCTGAGAACTTGCTCCTCAACTTCTCAGAGCATCTTTCCCTTGGCAGCTCTGATTCCTCTTCTCAGCTTTGTAACTTGGCCTGCCTGTAGAGGTCTGCATCCCCGCTACTGTAGGCCTCATCTTTAGACTGACGGAGCTGGCTGAGTTCTGCTGTAAACCTTGACATTGTTGACACAGATTCTGGGTCCTAGTGGGAATGCAACTGTCCTCACAAAAGCTGACATTGTCTGTATATCATCAATGTTGGGTTGCTTTCCCTTGCACATTCCAATCAGTGCAGTTCAAGCAAGACTAGGTTCTCAATGCCCTCCCCTCGCTTGTCCACCTTTTCGTTGTTCTGACCACAGGCTTAGCAGATGTTAGTTTCTGCCTGTAGGTCGGAATAAGGTGAACTAAACAATGATCACCCAGGAGACCCAGAGCCAACCAGGGAACAGAGCGATAGTGCGTTCTTGATGGACGTGTCACAGTGAGCGAGTGTTCACTCTCCCCTCTGGTGGGGCAGTAACATGAAGTCATGTACTTTGGAAGGTCAACGGCTGAGATTAGCCTTTGTTCATGTCCCCCAAACAATGACCCTGGAGTACGGGAATTCACTCTCTACCCTCATTACCTGGTCAGTGAGTTGCATTTGCGCCTCACGTATGTAGGCTTGGGGGGGAGGGGATGCAAACTCCAGTAAGAATAAAATAAGTAAATTCCCTCGGAGAATAAAAGTGTTTGTAGTTTATAAAGAAGGATTCTAGATTGGGAGAACAGAAGTTAGACAGTACCGTGTGATGTTGCTGCACCAATCCTGGTTAGTTTAGAATCATAGTCCACCACCTCTTGATTTTCCCGCTGCCTCTGCTTCACGGTCTGCACTAAGTAGTTGAAAGCCAGCCAGTTGCAATGCATTGTCCGGGGTCGAGTCACACAGCCAGGTCTCGGTGTAGCACAGGGCAGCGGCTGGAGAGAAGTCCTTGTTTGTTTTGGCACAGGAGTTGCAACAACAATCAAAGCAAAGAGTTGCAATAACAATCAAATCTAAGCAACAACAATGCTTATATTTAAGATGTGCATCACAGATATCCGAAATTGTTCCCTCCAGCTGATAAAAATGCATTTTATTTGCATCTAATGTTAATAGTTACTTTCATTACAAATACTCGAGGATACTATTTTTCCTGAAAGGTAATTTTCAACTGGTATCTATCTATATCTATATTACTAAAACTAAGATCTTGACCACTTTCTGACTTTCTGTTTCGTGATTTCTGAAAGAACGCCGCCACTTACGGCCGTCATTTTTGGACAGCTTGCTCAGCGCCCCCCCCCCCCCCTCCGCCAGATTGGACCAGAGGATATTTCCCATCGATGAAAAATCAGAGAGTTATTAATGTTTTTTAAAATGTCGCCATTCTCTCTGCTTCCCCCGCTGGCGGCAGGAGGGAGGAACTATAAAACCCGGAAGTGTCGTGCCTCACTCAGTCTCTGCGAGATGGAGAAAGCTAGAGGGTCACAGCTCTCTGAGCTGCGAATAACACTGAACGCACGTGTACTCGACGGTGAGTCCCCTCGATGTGGCTGTATAACATTTGCCAAATTGTTTGTCTTGGCTTTTTTTTAAATGTTTTCAGAAAATGTATTGGTTGTAAAGTGTTTGCCAAATTGTTTGTCTTTGCTTTTAAAAAAGTGTTTTCCGAAAATGTATTGGTTGTAAAGTGTTTGTCTTGGCTTTTAAAAAAATGTTTTCACAAAATGTATTGGTTGTAATGTGTTGTAAAGTGTGTGTGTGTGTCTGAATGTGTGTGTGTGTGTGTGCGTGAGTGAGTCTGTGTGTGTGTGTCAGTCTGTGTGTGTGTGTCTGAGAGTGTGTGTGTGTGTGTGTGTGTGAGTCTGTGTGTGTGAGTCTGTGTGTCTGAGAGTCTGTGTGAGTCTGTGTGTGTGTGTGAGTGTTTGTGTGTGTGTGTGTGTGTGTGTGTGTGTGTGTGTGTGTGTGTGTGTGTGTGTGTGTGTGTGTGTGTGTGTGTGTGTGTGAGTGTGAGTGTGTGTGTGTCTGAGAGTCTGTGTGTGTCTGAGAGTCTGTGTGTGTGTGTGTGAGTCTATGTGTGTGTGAGTCTGTGAGTGTGTGTATGAGTCTGTGTGTGTGTGAGTGTGTGTGTGTGAGTCTGTGTGTGAGAGTCTGTGTGTATGATTGTCTGTGTGTGAGTGTCTGTGTGAGGTGGAGGGTGTGTGTGTGTGATCGACAAATAACAAATAATATAATCTTTCGTAGTTCAGAGTTTATTCGTTATGTTTAGTAGCCTGATGGCTGTCAGGAAGAAGCTGTTCCTCAATGTGGATGTTATGCCCCTGTCCCACTTAGGAAACCTGAACGGAAACCTCTGGAGACTTTGCGCCCCACCCAAGTTTTCCGTGCGGTTCCCGGAGGTTTTTGTCAGAAAATGGTCGAAAGTGGTTTCCGCTTCTTCTATGTCCCGGCTATTATTTCAAAAAATTCAAAACCGGCCACGACTAAAAATAGGTTGCCGATTTAAAAATCGGTAATTTTTTAGTCTAAGCCGGTTGCGATGCTAGTTGAAGGTGGTTGCCCGAGGTTGCAGGTAGTGGAAGGTAAGACCTTTTTTTCACCCGGTTTTATTCCACCAGGGAGGTCTTACCTTTGAATGCAGCAGTCAGGACAGTGAGTGGATCACCCTTAATCTAGCAATGGTAAACCTCTTCTGCACCTTCCCCAAAGCCTCCACAACCTACCAGTAATGGGGTGACCAGAACTACATGCAAGTATTTATGCTTGTGACAAACGAGCTTTCACCTGAAATGTTGCTTTGGCTTTGGTTTGCTTCCAGCAGTCAGTTTTTTTGTTTTGCACATTCACACTTCCTTTTATAAAACCAGTCAAAGTTTCAAGATGGCGGTGGTGGAAGGTGAACGGGAAAGTTGACGACTGGGAACGGTCCACAGATCTCGCTCCTCTAGTATCTTTGGTCTCGGTGCACGGAAGTAGAGGGGCGGCTGCTGGAGGTGATGGATATCATGTTTACAGTGGTTACGAGGTAGTGGATGTGGGAGGATGTACAGCAAGCACATGAGCCAGCAGAGTGAGTGCAGCCTGCGGCAGTCACACGGGGCGGTGATGGAAGGAGCCGACGGCATCGCGCTGAGCCAGGCCAACCCCGACTTCATCGCTGTCCTGCCGCCAGGACACCAAGTCATAGAGTGAAAAAATATGTAATTGTACATTTCCTTGGGCCAGGATTGGACTCTTCAGTATTTTGGAAACTTTAGAATGTGGCGTCTCTCTGCATGCTGTCTCAGAAGAGGGTCTATTGTGCTCATGTGTAGTATGATTTGATGGATAATATGCGGAACAAGCCTTTAACTGTATCTCTGTGCATGTGACAATAAATAAACAATCTAAACTACTCAACAGACTATTACTGCCACAACCTCTACCATATAACCATATAACAATTACAGCACGGAAACAGGCCATCTCGACCCTTCTAGTCCGTGCCGAACACATATTCTCCCCTAGTCCCATATACCTGCGCTCAGACCATAACCCTCCATTCCTTTCCCATCCACATAACTATCCAATCCAATCTAGAAAAATACTAACCCTTAACTTTCTCATCCGCTACTCTCTAAAGCAGATAACCAACGAACTCTCTGGAGGACATGGATAGGAGATGTTTCATATAAAATGAAGAGTCCCGAATTGAAATGTAACCTTTCGATGTCCTCCAGAGATGCTGCCTGACCCGCTGAGTTGCCCTAGAACTTTGTGTTCTGTGCAAGATTCCAGCATCTACAGTTCCTTGTGTCTCCTGTTAACATTTGGTGATCCTCTTAAAAGGCGGGGGTGGGGAGGACATCCGCTGGATTCTCTGAGTAAATGGTAGTAGCTTGAACACTCAGATTGAACTGAGCACCAAGAAACTTCATCAGAGCATGACACATTAACTGTTGTCATGGATCTGCCAAATCTGCATGCTCAGTCATGAACACACAATACAAACACAACCACTCTTTGCAATACTGCAGACTGTGACATCACTGATGGCCAATGCTTCAAATGCACAACAAATCCTTACTTGCGGACCCAGCTTCAAGGTGCAAAATACTTGCAAGGATGGAGAAAAGAAAAACTTGCTTGCTTAAAGGAAAAGAGGATTGTTATCGCCGGGAACCAGTACGTCTTTGGAGTGTGAGAGGTAACCGGAGATCCCGGAGAAAACCCACACAGATCACGGGGAGAATGTAGAAACTCTGTACAGATAGCACCCGTAGTCGGGATCGAACCCGCGTCTCTGGCACTGTAACGCAGCAACTCTACCACCACGCTACCATGCCGCCCTAAGTGTCCTTGAATAAGAAAACAAGAGTCCAACAAATCAAAGTGATTCAGACTTTAATGCCCCTGTCCCACTTCGGAAACCTGAACGGAAACCTCTGGAGACGTTGCGCCCCACCCAAGGTTTCCGTGCGGTTCCCGGAGGTTGCAGGTGGTTGCCGGAGGTTGCAGGTAGTGGAAGCAGGTAGGGAGACTGACAAAAACCTCCGGGAACCTCCAGAAACTGCACGGAAACCTTGGGTGGGGCGCAACGTCTCTAGAGGTTTCCGTTCAGGTTTTCTAAGTGGGACAGGGGCATTCAAGTCTGAAAAGGAACAACCCTTTGGAGAAAACAAAATGGTGGGGGAGATGGTAACTTTTTTGCACAAAGGGTGGTGGGTGTACGGAATGAGCTGCAGGTAGTTTAGGCAGGTACTATTGCAATGTGTAAGAAACATTTAGGCAGGTACATGAATAGGACAGGTTTAGAGGGATATGGGCCAAACGCAGGCAGATGGGATTAGTGTAGATGGGATATGTTGACCGGTGTGGGCAAGTTGGCTGAAGGACCTGTTTCCACACTGTATGACTCTATGAATCTAACGACCTTTATGGTAATTAAAAACATACATGTAAAAACCATATAACCATATAACAATTACAGCACGGAAACAGGCCATCTCGCCCCTACAAGTCCGTGCCGAACAACTTTTTCCCCTTAGTCCCACCTGCCTGCACTCATACCATAACCCTCCATTCCCTTCTCATCCCCATATGCCTATCCAATTTATTTTTAAATGATACCAACGAACCTGCCGCCACCACTTCCACTGGAAGCTCATTCCACGCTGCTACCACTCTCTGAGTAAAGAAGTTCCCCCTCATGTTACCCCTAAACTTCTGTCCATTAATTCTGAAGTCATGTCCTCTTGTTTGAATCTTCCCTATTCTCAAAGGGAAAAGCTTGTCCACATCAACTCTGTCTGTCCCTCTCATCATTTTAAAGACCGCTATCAAGTCCCCCCTTAACCTTCTGCGCTCCAGAGAATAAAGACCTAACTTATTCAACCTATCTCTGTAACTTAGTTGTTGAAACCCAGGCAACATTCTAGTAAAATGTGTTTTTTTTAAAAAGAGAATGCAGAGGAACCAAGAGCAAAACCAAATCAATTAGTTGTCCAGCGATTGAAAGGAGTCGAAGATTCATTAGAAAAGAACAAGAAGTAAATTTACACTCTTTGCTTTGCAGGGGAAAAAAAGGCCCATATTTCAGAAGCAAAGTGACAGAGGTTAGTGAAACCCAATCAGTGCCGTGCTGGGGATGGTCCGGTGGAGGTCTGTCAGTCAATGCCCTTGCTCACGGGAACAAGCAATCTGCAGTGTCAGCTTCAGTGACCACCGCGATCAAGGAAAATAAAAATAAGAGTGCAGGTATCAGTATCAGTATCAGTATATCTTTATTGTCATTTTCCTGAGTACTCACATACCCAGAGGAAACAAAAAAACGTTACTCAACCAGTATCCATTCAGTGTGCAGTACAAATAACAACAAATAACTAGAAATAAAAAACATATATCATGAACAAATTAAATTAAACACTCTACTCTCTACTAAACATCAACAGGCGTTCCGATCGACAGCTGCTGCAGTGTGTCCAGGTTGGTGGTTGGTGCGCGATACTTTGGCAGGGGGCTAAGTCCGTTTATCAGTCTTATAGCCTGCGGGAAGAAGCTGAGGAGCATCCTGCTGGTTTTGCAGCTAATGCTCCTGTACCTCTTCCCAGATGGCAGGATGGAGAATATGTGATGCGATGGGTGGTTGGGGTCTTTGATGATGGAGATGGCTCTGTTGATACATCTCTTCCTGTATATGTCCAGCAAGAAAGGGAGTGGAGCACCAATAATCCTGCTGGCGGTCTTCACAATCCTGTCAAGTTGGTGCCGTTCGTACGCCTTGCAGATCCCGAACCAGGAAGTGATGCCGTTGGTTAATGTGCTCTCGATTGTCCCCCTATAAAAAGTTCGTAGATGTGTAGTGGGGAGACCTGCTTTACATAGTCTTCGGAGAGGGTGTAATCGCTGCTGGGCTCTCTTGACCAGTGCTGTGGTGTTGGTCGTGGACATCAGGTCATCTGACAGGTGGAGTCCTAGGAACTGCACGCTGCTGACCCTTTCCACATCAGCTCCATCGATGTGCAGAGGTGCATGGTGTTGTTTTCCCGCCCTCCTGAAGTCAACCACCATCTTCTTAGTTTTTCCCACATTGAGAATGAGGTTGTGGGATTTGCACCATCCTGTGAGCAGCTCCACCTCCATCCTGTACGCCGACTCATCATTGTCACTGATGAGACCCACCACTGTTGTGTCATCAGCGAACTTGTTGATGAAGTTGTTATTGAGTCTAGCAGTACAGTCGTGTGTAAGCAGACTAAACAGCAGGGGGCTTAGGACACAGCCTTGGGGCGAGCCAGTGCTCACGGCTATGGTTTTTGATGTCCTACTGCCCACCCTGACTGTCTGCTGCTGTTGTGATAGAAAGTTCAGGACCCAGTTACATGTGCCAGCATCAACCCCCAATAGCTCCAACTTCTCCACCAGCTGCTGCGGAATGATTGTGTTAAACGCAGAGCTGAAGTCTATGAAGAGGATCCTGGCATAAGTATTTTTCCGATCAAGGTGTGACAGTACGAGGTTCAGTGTTGTTGAGACTGCGTCCTCTGTGGATCGGTTGGCTCTGTAGGTTAACTGCAGTGGGTCTAGGTCGGCAGGTAGACTCTTTTTGATGTGCTGCATAACCAGTCGCTCAAAACACTTCATTGCTATGGGTGTTAGAGCCACTGGTCGAAAGTCATTATGGCAGGCTGGGTTTGGTTTCTTCGGGACAGGGATGATGGTGGCACTCTTAAGACAGTTGGGCACTACTGCCTGGCTGAGTGAGATGTTAAAAATGTCTGTGAAGACATCTTTCAGTTGCTCGGCGCAGTCTCTTAAAACGCATCCAGGAATGTTGTCCGGCCCTGCAGCTTTGCGTGGATTGATGCTGGCAAAGGCCTTTTTAACTCCGGCTGCGGACAGCCTGAGCGACTGGTCACTGGGAGATGGCAGTAGTGCACGTGTCTGGGTGCTGTTTTTCACCTCAAACCGTGCGTAGAACTCGTTCAGTTCATCTGGTAGAGAGGGGTCGTTTTGGCATATCCACAGCGGGGGGGGGGGCTTGTAGTCAGTGATGGTATGAAATCCCTGCCACAAGCGACGTGTGTCTTTGTCATTTTCGAAGTGGCTATTAAGTTTTTGCCCATACAACCTCTTCGCTTCGCGGTAGATGGGACTAGGGGGAAATAATTGTTCGGCACGGACTTGTAGGGCCGAGATGGCCTGTTTCCATGCTGTAATTGTTATATGGTTATATGGTTATATGTAGGAATAACGTCTCTCTTTCCAAGAATAGTTGATCAGATGGGAAGAATATAAGAACATGAGGTAAGTGAAAACAGCACAATATCCACACTCTAGCTCCCCATTGATTGTCCAATTAGATGGATGGATTGATTGAAATATGAAGCATAGAAGCAGGTCCTGTGGCCCACACACTCCGCACCGACCATGAATCACCCAGTAACACTGGCTCGATGTTATACCACGTGCGCCTCCATTCGCTATATACAAGAGGCAGTTTTACAGAGATCAATTAATTTATAAAACCTGTATATCTTTGCTGACTGTGTGGATATTTGCATGTTCGAGCTGTGGCCGTTTGGGTTTCCTCCGGGTGCTCCGGTTTCCTCCCTCATCCCAAAGCCCGAGGTCAGGATCGAACCAGGGTCTCTGGCGCTGTGAGGCAGCAGCTCTAGCAGCTGCACTTATAACCATATAACAATTACAGCACGGAAACAGGCCATCTCGGCCCTACAAGTCCGTGCCGAACAACCTTTTTCCCTTAGTCCCAACTGCCTGCACTCATACCATAACCCTCCATTCCCTTCTCATCCATATGCCTATTCAATTTATTCTTAAATGATACCAACGAACCTGCCGCCACCACTTCCACTGGAAGCTCATTCCACACCGCTACCACTCTCTGAGTAAAGAAGTTACCCCTAAACTTCTGTCCCTTAATTCTGAAGTCATGTCCTCTTGTTTGAATCTTCCCTACTCTCAAAGGGAAAAGCTTGATCACATCAACTCTGTCTATCCCTATCATCATTTTAAAGACCTCTATCAAGTCCCCCCTTAACCTTCTGCGCTCCAGAGAATAAAGACCTAACTTATTCAACCTATCTCTGTAACTTAGTTGTTGAAACCCAGGCAACATTCTAGTAAATCTCCTCTGTACTCTCTCTATTTTGTTGACATCCTTCCTATAATTGGGCGACCAAAATTGTACACCATACTCCAGATTTGGTCTCACCAATGCCTTGTACAATTTTAACATTACATCCCAGCTTCTATACTCAATGCTCTGATTTATAAAGGCTAGCATACCAAAAGCTTTTTTTACCACCCTATCTATATGAGATTCCACCTTCAAGGAACTAATCACGGTTATTCCCAGATCCCTCTGTTCAACTGTATTTTTCAATTCCCTACCATTTATCATGTACGTCCTATTTTGATTTGTCCTGCCAAGGTGTAACACCTCACATTTATCAGCATTAAACTCCACTTCTATGCCACACTCCACTATCCCTCCCCCCCCCCCCCAAGTTTACCTTCCCCGATTACCATCTGCGCTGACTCTTTGTGTAAAAAAATAATTGATTGTTCTAAACGTGGAATCCGATCAATCGTGAGCATCTGCAGTCACTCCAATAGAGAAATCCACAGATCTGGAATCTCTGGCACTTACACATTTCTCCATCTTAACCTCCTGAGAATGTTACTACCAATTCTGGAGTCTTCTGCCAGAAGCATGGTCTTTGCAGCGACTTAGTCAATCAACCACAGATATCGCCCAAATCTCTACTTGGACACAAAATACGAACCATTGTTGTAATTTGTATGAAATTACAAGTGATGAATGTGGGAACAGCATAAGAATTACAAACGAATGTTGATGATTCTCCTTGGGCTTCAACTCAACTCTATTCACAAGGTACACAAAAAAGCTGGAGAAACTCAGCGGGTGCAGCAGCATCTATGGAGCGAAGGAAATAGGCAACGTTTTGGGCCGAAACCCTTCTTCAGAAACCCTTCTTCTATTCACAAGCACTGTCTCTTTATTTCCTTTACGCCCAAATTTTGATCAGGCTTGAGTTTATTGCATTAGCAAACATGGAACATTTGAGAGCTGCCCTGCAATGAGTTTCAAATAGCCTTTTATAATCATTTCCTTGCTGGTTCCTGAACAAACAGAAATGTTATCCTCAGTTATTTTGTTGTGCAAAGTCAAAAATTAATTAGACATTTTGCATCAAGGCCCTGCTGGGAGTTGAACCCAGGATCTCCTGTTTACTAGACAGGCACTTTACCCAACTAAACCACAGAGCCATCTGATAATAAGTACCTGATTACATGAATTTCAATGCAAAATAAATTCTAATTGCAAACATCAAACGTAGAAAAGAAGGCTGAACTATAATCCAGCCAGTAAAATATATTTTATGTTCTATTATTCTGGTATTTTACTTTGGAGTCACGTGAGTGACTACGTGAAGACCCCATCAGCTCGCATGCGCGACATAGCGTCTCATGCAGTGCAACAGCAATGGGCGGGGGAACGAGCTCTCCCGCAACAGAGTTTAAAACGGGACCTACAGGTAAGTTAAGCTTATTCTGAGGTCGTTATTCCCAAACCTTGTTGTGTTCTGTGCTTCTAGAGAACATGGACAAGGGCAGAAAAATGAAGAAGGTCACACCCCATACGACTGTGATGGCCCAGGAGGGTTCCAGCAGTGGGGGGCGACCGGCGGCACCTGGACCGCACTCGCTGCGGTCCACAGTCACCGACGCAATTTCTGCACAGCCAAGCCGAACGCCGCAAGCGGCTCAGCTCGAACCACCGCAGCGGGTTGGAGGCAAGGCAAAGCAGAAGTCGGTCCGGCCGATAGACTCGGACGAGTCCGGTCAGGAAGCCGCGCTGCCCGAGAGCAGCAAAGGTGACCGTTTATCCCGCATGGAGCGGTTGATGGAGCAGATGCTCCAGTGGGACTTGCTCCGGGATATGGAGCAAGCCCGCCATGGTAGTGCTCGCACACCCACACAGTAGCCGTCCGTATCCGGCGCTGTCCATCGCAACTCCCTCGACAGAGGGTAGCGTTGGGGGCCAGGGCTGGGCTGGCCTGGAAGAGGGGCTCGTGGCTGAAGACAACAGCAGTGTGCTGGGGGTGCAGGACCAGGAAGAGCTGCTGGGAGTGGTGAACCGGTTTGCGGTTACACCACGAGCGAAACTGGCGGCCAGTATAGACTACCTGTCCGTCCACCCGCTACAAGAACAGGTAGTCAATGAGGCTATGGACAGATACACGCCTCCGGAGAATTGCATCTCACTCAATGTACCGGCCGTTAACAGCCAAATCTGGGGGTACATTGGGTTGGGCATAAGAACCCAGGAGGTGAAGCTCCAGAAAATCTTAAAGCTCCTGACGTCAGCTATCACGTCCTATGCTCGTTCTGTGGATGAGGTCGAAATGACCGAAAACCAGCAGGACACACTGGCTCTACTGTGCAACACACAGTATGAGATAAACAGCCTGCAGAAGGACGCCATAAGACCTGCCCTCAATCCCAAATTTACAGGGTTGTGCAAATCTGCAACTGCACAACCACAAATCTTGCTGTTTGGGAAGAACTTGTCGAAACAAGTCAAAGATCTGGACGAGGAGTCGAGTGCGCTTGGACTCATGAGGGCAGGTCCAGGAACGAGTAAAGCCACACAACCCAGGTGGCAGCACCTCTATGCATCCACCAGCAGGTGTCAACACCAGGGTGCTGGTGAAAGCATGGGGGCCGCACATCATCCCCAGAGGTCTTTTTTAGGTCAGGGTCCAGAGCGGACCCCATGGAAGATGCGCCAACCCCACACTCTGGCACCTCGGCCAACGAAGAAACAGAAGCCGAGGAAATGAACACACTACTGGTAACCATGGAGGTAGGTGGGTCTGGTTCCTTCCAGAACATAAAAGGTGTAAGGCCTGTACTAACAGGGGGAAGGTTACACTTGTTTTTGGAAGCATGGAGGACTATCACCCTTGATAAATATATACTACAAAGTATTCAGGGATAGAAAATTGAATTCATCCAAAAAAGTATGCCACCAGTACAACATGTACCTCACAGGGAGTTTACACTCTCACAAAGGGAAAAATACGAGGGACATGCAGAACTGGTGAGGTTACATACAAAAGGAGTCATAGAGAAAACGGACCATGACTCTTTGGAATTTGTATCGAATATTTTCACAAAAACCAAGAAAGATGGTGGGTGTCGCATCATCATTGACTTAACGACACTGAATACTTTTGTCAGGTATATACATTTCAAAATGGAAACATTTGTTACTGCCAAACAATTAATTTTCAGAGGATACTTCATGGCATGCATCGATTTGAAAGATGCATACTATTCAGTACCCATTCACAAGGATCATCGTAGATACCTAAAGTTTAACTGGATGGGGCAACTATGGCAGTACAAAGCGTTGCCTAATGAATTAACATCAGCCCCAAGACTGTTTACCAAGATATTAAAACCAGCCTTGGCAATACTAAGAAAACAAAAACATATTGTCATGGCATATCTTGATATTTTGATAGTGGGGAAAACCCTGGAATTAGCTAAATCAGCGATATTAACTACCAAACATTTGTTTGAAACACTGGGATTTGTTATACATCCAGATAAATCTAAGTTGACGCCATCCACAACTATGGACTATCTGGGACTCACAATTAACTCTATCCACATGTCTGTAACATTGCCAAAAGACAAAACAGCAGAATTGGTGCAAGCCTGCAACAAATTGATAGTTACTAATCAACCATCTATTCGACAGGTGGCAAGAGTGATTGGGAAATTAGTAGCAGCATTTCCAGCTACTCAATTTGGACCTTTGCATTACCAAAACTTACAAAAAGCAAAGGTGCAAGCGTTAAAACAACCTGCAGGTCATTTTGATCGACCCATGCAATTACCAGCTAAAGCAATTTCAGAATTACAATGGTGGAAAGAAAACATTTGGCATAGTTCCAGCCCCATCGTTATCAGTAACCCAGCATTCACGATACAAACGGATGCCAGTGCTCAGGGCTGGGGAGCAACTAACATTATATCTAGTACTGGTGGCAGATGGAACATACAAGAATCATCTCTACCACAGACACTGGGTATAAATGATCTAGAAATGTTGTGTGCATTTTATGGGCTAAAAGCTTACTGTTCAGCTATGCACCATTTGTCTGTCTGCCTACAAATTGACATCACCAAAGTGGTGGCTTATATTAACCACATGGGTGTAATAAAATCGATATCGTGTGACGATCTGGTCAACACAATCTGGAAATGGTGTGTCGACAGACAAATTTGGCTATCAGCGACTTACCTACCAGGTAAGCTCAATACAGTGGCAGACACCAGGTCAAGAAAATTTAATGATAACACCGAATGGATGTTGAACCATAAAGTATTTGCTGATATTACAAAGCAGTATGGAACACCTGATATCGATCTCTTTACATCCCGACTGAATCACCAGTTACCAACATATGTCGCTTGGGAACCAGACCCTGAGGCAGCAGCAATGGACGCTTTTTCGCTGAATTGGGTAAATTTGTTTTTCTATGCCTTTCCCCCCTTCTGCCTCATCAGTCGGGTCCTACGCAAAATACAAATGGACTCAGCTTCAGATATTTTGGTAGTACCCGACTGGCCTACACAACCATGGTTCCCTGTGGCCCTCGACATGGTCACTGAACCACTCATGACCATTTCCAAAAGACCAGATCTGTTGGCCCATCCTGTTATGGGCGAAAGTCATCCATGCCATGACAGGATAAATCTGTTGGCTTGCAGAATTTAAAAAGGCCTCTGTTGGATCTGGGATTTTCGGACAGGACCATGAACATGATCACGGCAGCCTACTGGCAATCAACCAAGAAGCAGTACCTCTCCAGCATCAGGAAGCGGGAAGCATACTGCTCGAGGACTGGGGTAGCATACAGAACAGCTACTATTACGAACGTCCTGGAGTTCCTATCCAGCCTTCACTTCGATGAAGGACTGAGTTATAGCACAATTAACAGTGCTAGAAGTGCTTTGTCAGCCTATCTATGGCAGGCACCAGGACAGCAGTCCATAGGATCTCACCCACTGGTGGCCAAACTAATGTGGGGTATTTATAACACCAATCCCCCTAGACCCAGGTACACCCAGATCTGGGACATCAGTGTCGTCCTGACGTTACTAAGGGGTTGGTCACCAGCCAGATCCCTGTCTCTGGAGCAGCTCACTCTAAAAACTGCCATGCTGATGACCTTGGTCTCAGCCCAAAGGGTCCAGTCCCTAGACAAACTAAGACCCGACAATATGGTAACATCAACAGACCAGATAACATTCAGAATCTGGGAGCTGGTTAAGCAGAGCAGGCCGGGAACTTCGGGACTGATGTTAGAATTCCGGGCGTATCCACCTGACCCCCGTTTATGTGTCATGTCACATCTATTGCTTTACATTAGCACAACTAAAGCCTTAAGAGGGAGCGAAATGACATTATGGGTTAGCTACAAACAGCCACATGGTCGGGTGTCAGTACAAACCATCTGAAGATGGCTCAGACAGGTTCTGGGAGCTGCTGGGGTGGATACTGACATTTTTAAATCTCACTCCACCAGGGCAGCAGCAACATTGGCGGCCAGAAATATGGAGGTACCAATGGACCATATTCTGGCAACAGTAGGATGGTCTACGGAAAGGACTTTCCAAATATTTTATAACAAGCCGATTGCCAAACCTGCAATGTTTGCAGAAAGAATTTTAAGTTCTGCAAATATATAATTTAGCCCGAGGGAGCATTATTTTCTGCTTAAAAAATAAATATTGTTATTGTTTTTATAAAACAGATTCATGTTTAATTATGATAACATACTTTCTCCCTTGGATGACTTCGGCAGTGAGTGAAGCATGGACTGTTCCACGGTTTGAAAACACAGAGCTTTAAAATCTTCACGTAGTCACTCACGTGACTCCGAAGTAAAATAGTAAGATTAAACGAGAACTTGCCAGTTTGAAGTTTGATCTTTGTTTTATGAGGAGTTACGATGAGGGATTACGTACTCTCCGTTCCCGCCCTCTATTCTAAAGGTCAACTGGTATCTTAGTTCTTCTTATCTTTACTATGTTTATTTCAATTACTATTTCTGTGATTCCACACCACTGCTTTGAAGAATGTCGCGCATGCGTGCTGGCGGGGTCTTCATATAATCCCTCATCATAACTCCTCATAAAATAAAGATCAAACTTCAAACTGGTAAGTTCTCGTTTAATCTTACTATTATTGATAGCATTAGAAATTGGGGCAATGTCATTCCATTTCATCCCCAAGAGCTCCCATCTATTTACTTCATTATTTTTTGCATGAATATTTGGAGAGTAGCATATACTATATATTCATATTTTTTCTAATCAATGCAAAAGGGTAAATTTATATAATTAACTATCGGATGCTCAACTATGGAGACAAAATAGACTGCAGATGCTGGAATCTTCAGCAAAACACCAACTGCTGCAGCCACTCAGCCAGTCAGGCAGCATCTGTGGTGGACAGACTATGTTTCTGTTCAGTTAGGGGTGCCAACTTTCTCACTCCCAAATAAGGGACAAAAGGTCAAAATAAGGGACAAATATGTTGATCAACTCGGCTGAGGCTGGATGAATGATGAGTTGGCCCGGGTGCTGGACAGCATACAAAACCCAGCCGGCGGGCCAGCTGAGGAGTTTTGGCCCGCGCGACGTTGCGCGCAAAGTCCGGCACCCCACCCAACTCATGAACCGATGATCGGCCATGAGAAGGAGAGGTGGTGATGTCGGCGGTAAGAGAAGGTCCGAAGGTCGGACAGCTGGCCGGGCTGCTGACCGACAGGGCCATGGGCGAGATGCTGCTGCTGCTGCACTCCATGGGCTGCACTATGTCAGGACTGGTGACGCAGGGCCGGATTCGACGCTCTGACCCGACAGTCCCCACAACCTGAGTAGTAGCTGTTAAATACGGGACAAGGGCGGTCCCGCATGGGACTAACCAATTTAGCCCAATATACGGGATGTCCCGGCTAATACGAGACAGTTGGCAACCCTATGTTTGGGGGGATTGTAATAGTGGGGAGAAAGCTGGAAAAGAGAGGTGGGGAGAGGACAATGATAGGAGGATACCCAAAACATCACCTGTCTATTCCCTCCACAGTTGCTGGCTAATACCTGCAGTACTTCATGTATGCTGATGCTCAACTATCTTTCAGCTCAGTTTCTATATTTTACAGCTTAACCAAATGGTATTCTCTAACTACCATCTCTCTGCTCTATTGCTGAAAAGGCTTTCTTTCTGCTTTTGACGATTGATTCAAAGATACAGCATGGAACAGGCCCTTTGGCTCACTAAGCCCATGATGACTTGTTCACACTAGTTCTATGTTATCACACTTTCACATCCATTCCATACACGTGAGGGGCGATTTACAGTCCAATTAACCAACAAACCCGTATGTCTTTTGAATTGGGGAGGAAACCAGAGCACCAAGCAGAAACCCACGAGGTCACAGGGAGAAGGTGCAAACAGACAGCACCCGATGTCAGGATCAAACTTGGATCTCTGGTGCTGTGAGGCAGCAGCTCTACCAGCTGCACCACCCTGTGCTGCTATTCAAGTTGCTTGCATGCGTTAATTTTTTACTTTCGTCAACCAATTTATCAAATTTGTGCAAACCTTCATTTCGATTCCATTCAGCTTCCTCAATCTTCTCTGCAATGATTTTGTGGAACTCGTTCCTTCTTATTTCACCAGTAATGATTCCTCCAATCAATTTTTTCACTATTTTTTAAATTGCCTTTTTCACAAAAGCACATATCGTTACCAACCCATGGTACATCTATCACCGATGGTTTTCATCTGTCTAACATTCCATAATGTGGAATACATTGCAGGTCACATTGAAATGACATAGCAGGGAAATAGCAAGGATGTATTCAACATGTTTATTCTACATTCATATTCCGTTTATTAAAGTCTAATATAGCTGTCCCGCTATTTTTGCACAGTCATCCCTGCATGAGGCAAGTTGTTTGTTTTCAAATTTTGGTTTGACAATCTGCAATCCCTTGACCTTTTTCTTCACATTAAAGATTTTTCATTGATTAGTTCGATATTGAACTTTCAAGCAATTGAACTTTCGTGGCAAATCATTACTTTTTTCCCCAAACTTTCTTGAACATTCTGGCTTGGAACTGATATTGGACATCTCCAACTGAAAATAAAAAGGTGGTGTTGTGTATAGGATAGAACTACAGATGCTGGTTTAAATCAAAGATAGACACAAAATGCTGGAGCAACTCAGCGGGACAGGTAGCATCTCTGGAGAGAAGGAATGGGTGACGTTTCGGGTCGAGACCCTTCCTGTATAGTTGGCGGAGCCTTAACCCAGAGAATACATGTTTTTAAGTTCAGGATGGGAATCAGACTCATGACTGTCCAGTGAGATTTTCATTAGCATGAGAAATAACGGACCAGAGGGTGCTACGGTGGTGCACTGGTAGAGTTGCTGGCTTACAGTGGCAGAGACTCGGGTTCAATCCTGACTACAGGTGCTGTCTGTACAGAGTTGGTATGTTCTTCCCGTTGCCTCTGGGTTTTCTCCATGTGCTCCAGTTTACTCCCACACTCCAAAGACGTAGGCTAATTGCCTTGGTGAAAATTGTAAAATGTCCGTAGTGTTAGTGTATGGGGATCGCTGGTTGGCATGGACTTGGTGAGCCAAAGGGCCTATTTTTGTGCTGCATCTCTCATCTAAACTGAACCAGAAAATTCTCTCAAATGATGTCAACCATTGTGCAATACCAAGCGTTTATCTCCACATTCCTGGTGGAATACAATATGCCTATTTTAAGTCATAAAGCAATGAATTTTCAATACTACAAAGCACCCTGAATCATTTCAAAGTGAGTGGGGAAAGATTAAATAGGAGCCCGAGTGGTAACGTTTTTACACAAAGGGTAGTGGGTGTATGGAATGAACTGCCAGAGGAGGTATTTTCCATGCTGTATGTGTCTACGACTCTGCGACTCTATTTAAAGGGCCAAACCTCCACAAGTATTATCTGAGGAGTTGTTTCATCGCACTGCAGCCTCACTGCTAACTTTACCTACATCCCAAACATAAGAATGAGTCCAGTTTGCATCTTTAACTATTTTTCTACTCTCAGTATTGACTTCTAATAAGGATTTACTTTAGTTTTGTTATTTAGTTTAGAAATATAGCGTGGAAACAGGCCATTCGGCCCACTGTCAATACTGACCCAGTGATCACCCCATACACTAGCACTATCCTACACACTAGGGACAATTTACCATTTCTTTCACTGAAGCCAATTAACCTAGAAACCTGTACATCTTTTGAGTTTGGGAGGAAACAGGAGCACCCGGAGAAAATACGTGCAGTCATGACGAGAATGTACAAATTCTGTACAGGCAGCACCCGTAGTCAAGATGGAGTCCGGGTTAATGATGCTGTAAGGCAACAAATCTAATGCTACACCACCGTGCTGCCCTCAATTTGTTGAATGCTATTCCTAGCTAGATAGCAGAGAGATTGATCCCAGGCATCGTAGTCAAACTTTTTCTTTCCACAGTTTGCCAAGACCCTTGCTCAGGGTGATTTGAGAATCAATATCTATGCAAGCTCAATTTTACCAAAAATGATTGTTGACCATTTTAACACCCATTTAATCAGACTCAGCTGGGCTATGTCTTGCACTAAACGTTATTCCCTTTATCCTGTAACTGGGCAGCTTGATTGTATTCATGTAGTCTTTCTGCTGACTAGATAGCACGCAACAAAAATGCTTTTCACGGTACCTTGGTACTTGTGACAATAGAATAAACTAAACTAAACTGAATGGCCTCAGTAAAAAATATAAGTTGTCACTGGTGTGTAGGATAGTGCTAGTTTATGAGGGTGATCACTGCTCCATGTGGACTCGGTGGACTGAAGAGCCCGTTTCCACTCTGTATTTCGAAAATCACCTGTCCATTCTCACCACAGATGCTTCCTGACCTGTTGAGTTCCTCCAGCACTTCGTGATTTACTAAGCTTCTAGCATCTGCAGCTCCTTATGTCTCTACTTTCTACCACAATTGGCGATGAGTCCACATTCCAAAAGATGAATATAAAAGAAGTCAATTAATATTCCACACAATCTAGAGTTGCTCTGTACTGAGAGTTCTTTTAACTTATAAAAACAAATATTCAATTTATTTCAAGCTCTACTGTAGTCATACATTTTCTAATACTTTACATACAAAAAATCAATAGAAATTTCAACTCACACTTAATAATGAAATATAAGTGCTGGAAAGAAATTTAGTTTCAAGAGACAGCACAGATACCTTATACTCTCCATCTTTCAGTATGTATTTGCCTATCTTGAAGAAATTGCTCTGTTTTTTTGTGGAAATTGTTTGTGATAATTGGTTCTGTCATAAATATACTTTGTCCTGCATTACATTGTCTCTTCATTGCCAATGCAATCAATAGACAACAAGATCTGTGCTCTAATGATGGTGACATGGCGAGGGTGTATATCATGTTACAGAAACTGACAACTAGTTTTATCAGTAACTCACATCCAATGAATCCCACATGAGCATAGTCCTTTTTTTTGACAAATCACATATATTAGTGTAGGCACTACCTGGGGGAAAAAAATCTCATCTGAGCTAACAACCAGGCACATAAAGAACAGGTCATAATGTTTTAATAATTTAGTGGCTTGATATTCAGGAAGATGAATGTTGATTGGCTTAATTTCAGTTCCTGAATCAAATCCACTTTATTGGAAGGAAAACAACTCAAAATGCTTTACTATCCCCATATGAAGTGCCTCATCTTTGAAACTCGCACCCTCAGCGATACCTGGACACTAGCGCTATCCTAACACTGGGGACAATTTACCAAAGCCAATTAACCTATAAACCTGTACGTCTATGTAGTGTGGAAGAAGACCGGACGAGTCATGGAAAACCCACAAGGTCACGGGGAAAACATACAAACTCCGTACAGACAGCACCTGCAGTCAGGATCGAACATGGGTCTCTGGCGCTGTAAAGCAGCAATTCTACCGCTGCGCCACTGTGCTCCTTCTACTACTACTAAGATCTCGTAAAATCATACAGTTAACTCCTCATCGTAATTGCTCTTCTTTCTTACTAAAATGAATCATCGCAGTTCTATGTGCATTAGATGTTATCAGCCCTTGGCCAGCTCATTTCACTGAATTGTTTTTGTCTTACTAAAATCAGTTTGTCCGCATCTTTTCCCAGCTCTGTCATGTGTTGTACTTATGCCAACTGGCACAGTAATATTATTTTCACATTTGATTAAAATTTGGCATTATCTGCAACATCATGGTGTAATTTATTTGATATTCACCTTGGTGTGCCTTACAGATAAAGATCGCTTCAAGTTGTGACTGAGGATATTTTGCATTCAACATTATGGAGCTTGATAAATGTTGGCATGAATTAGTTTGTACAATCACTTGTAGATCAGCAAAGATAACAATTATTGGAGTCATAATGCAGTTGAACATTTTGGAATTATCTTATAACCATATAACCATATCTCATCGTAATTGCTCTTCTTTCTTACTAAAATGAATCATCGCAGTTCTATGTGCATTAGCTGTTATCAGCTCTTGTCCTCTACAGTTGATAATTAATGCTTTACTCATCAAATATTATCTCATATTATGCTTTAACCCAATGTAAGGGAACAGCATTATCACCACACACACATTTGGGGAAAAAAATTATCTTTTCATGTTAATAAACTCATCATCTGCCCTGTGCATGGATGTAATTGGCCTTTCACCCAACCTGCTACCATCAATAAATGATCCAAAGTGCTGGAATAACTCAGCGGGTCAGGCAGCATCACTGGAGAACATGGATAGGTGAAGTTTCGGGTTGGGATACTTCTTCAGACATTGTAGGGGGTTGGGGGGAGGAAAGAAAGCTGGAGCAGCAGGACAAAACATGGCAGGCGATCGGTGAAGACCGGGAGGAGGGGAGGGGGGTGGGTTTGATAGGTCGATGACTGGACAAAGGTCGGAGATGATAAAACAGAAGGTGTGAAAGAAACGGATTGAGGAGTTGCGAATTGTGAAGCTAGAGGAAGGAATGTAGGTGGCAGAGGGAGGTGAAAATTAAATACAAGTCCAGATGGGGCACAGGGGAAGAGAGGGATTAAGGGTTGTTTGGGGAGAAAGGGGAGAGGGAAGGTGATGGGTTTGTTAGAGATTACCTACAATTGTAGAATTCAACGGTCATATCTTGGGTTGTAAGCTATTACGTGGAATAAGAGTTATACTGTTACAATTAGTTTCTTTAACCTTGTCATTAGTAAAAGAACTATATTCTGTCTCAGTGAGAAGACGTAATATTGTCCTCTTCAATTTTAAATCTTCCATTGCTGGGCCGTTCTTATGGAAGCTGAATGACCTTTATTTGCCGATGCATTTCCCCTTTCTCCCTCCATGACGTCTCTCTGTTATTTGGACGACTGGTAAATGATCTGCTGAGACAATGCTCTAAGGAGATTGTAACCAGTTGCAAGTATCCAAAGATCCAATCCCTTGGATATTCCACCACTTATTGACTTTGGCTGGACAGATTGTTCCAAGTTTGCAAACACCCTGCACATGCACAGCCAGTACATCCTAACCAGTGGTTGGAAGGTCAGTGGGATGCATTGCAGGCTGTTGCTTTCTTTTCCATGTGGGAACTTGCGTTTGCGACAATATCTGAACTGTGGAGTCAAACACTACATTGGTCATGGTTGGCTAATACTTTTCTTTAAATAAACTGCTGTGTTGTTGCATTTCTGATTTGTTAACTGTTCAAACAGTGGACTCCTGTAATAACTTCGGGCGACTGTATTAGAACAAGAACATAGACCTGCAAAGCACAGGAACAGGCCCTTTGGCCGATTGTAGATGCTAATGCCATTCTAACTAACCCTATTTGCCTTCACATGGTCCATTTCCCTCTATTCTATGTCTGTTCATGTCTAAATGCCTGTTAAACATTGCTATCTTACCTTTATCACCATCTCCCCAGGCAGTTCTTTCCAGATTACCAGCATTGCCTGCTATGTAAAATAAACTAGCCTCACAAACATTCTTTAAACTACTCCCCACCACCCACCTCAAAAGATTTAATAGGAATCTGAGGGGTAACTTTGTATGGAACAAGCTGCCAGAGGAGATAGTTGAGGCAGGGACTACCCTAACATTAACAGATACATTGATAGGAAAGGTTTGGAGGGATATGGGCCAAATGCTGGCAGATGGGACTAATGTAGCTAGGACATGTTTGACGGTTTGGGGAAAGTGGGCCGAAGGGCCTGTTACCACTGTATCGCTCTATAACTCCGTGACTCAAATAACTCTACCAATTTTCCTGTACTTTCAAAACTTAGTAATTGGACCAATTACATTTTTATCAAGATCATTTATAAAAATATATCATAAACAATAGAGGTCCCAACACTGATCATTGTGCACACTCGTTCCAGACCTCCAGTCTGAAAACACCCATCTTCAATGGCCAAGCCATTTTATATTCAACTGCCAACTCACTGTCGATCTCATGTGACTTAATCTTCTGGACCAGCCTACCCATGAGGGACTTGTCAAATGCCTTATTAAAGTCCACTTACACAATATCCACTGACCATGATGTCTGGATGAGTATGATGAAGGGTCTCGACTCGAAACGTCATCTATTCCTTTTCTCCAAAGATGCTGCGTGACACGTTGAGTTAATCCAGCATTTTGTGTCTTTCCGCTGCCCTAACTCAATCATCTTCGTTACTTCCTGAAAAAAATCAACCAAAATGTAAGATAAGACTTCCCTTACCAAAAGCCATACTGAATATTCTGTTTAGGATTATGCTTATCTGAATGCAAATAAATCCTCACCTTAAAAAAAATGATTCCACTAATATCCCTACCACTGAAATAATGTTCACCACTATAATATTTTGGTTATCTTTGTTGCCCTAAAGGAATAACATAGCTATTCTCCATTCTTCTATGACCTCGCCCATGGCTAAAGATGCTACCAAGATCTCCATCAAGGCTCCAACAATCTCCACTCTTGCCTCCCTCAGTATCCTGGGATAGATTATATCAGGCCCTGAGGCATGAGAATGATCCCAGGGATGATTGGGTTAACATATGATGAGCGTTTGATGACACTGGGCTGGAGTTTATGATAAATGGGAGACCACAAAGAAACTTACCGAATTGTGAAAAGTCAGGATAGAGTGGATGTGGGGAGGATGTTTCCACTTGATGGAGAGTCTGGAACCAGAGGGCACAGCCTCAGAATAAAAGGATGTACCTTTTGGCATCATATAACCATATAACAATTACAGCACGGAAACAGGCCATCTCGACCCTTCTAGTCCGTGCCGAACACGTATTCTCCCCTAGTCCCATATACCTGCATTCAGACCATAACCCTCCATTCCTTTCCCGTCCATATAACTATCCAATTTATTTTTAAATGATAAAAACGAACCTGCCGCCACCCCCTTCACTGGAAGCTCATTCCACACAGCCACCACTCTCTGAGTAAAGAAGTTCCCCCTCATGTTACCCCTAAACTTCTGTCCCTTAATTCTCAAGTCATGTCCCCTTGTTTGAATCTTCCCTACTCTCAGTGGGAAAAGCTTATCCACGTCAACTCTGTCTATCCCTCTCATCATTTTAAAGACTTCTATCAAGTCCCCCCTTAACCTTCTGCGCTCCAAAGAATAAAGCCCTAACTTGTTCAACCTTTCTCTGTAACTTAGTTGCTGAAACCCAGGCAACATTCTAGTAAATCTCCTCTGTACTCTCTCTATTTTGTTGACATCCTTCCTATAATTAGGCGACCAGAATTGTACCCCATACTCCAGAATTGGCCTCACCAATGCCTTGTACAATTTTAACATTACATCCCAACTTCTATACTCAATGCTCTGATTTATAAAGGCCAGCACACCAAAAGCTTTCTTTACCACCCTATCTACATGAGATTCCACTTTCAGGGAACTGTGCACAGTTATTCCCAGATCCCTCTGTTCACCTGCATTCTTCAATTCCCTACCATTTACCATGTACGTCCTATTTCGATTTGTCCTGCCAAGATGTAGCACCTCACACTTATCAGCATTAAACTCCATCTGCCATCTTTCAGCCCACTCTTCCAACTGGCATAAATCTCTCTGTAGACTTTGAAAATCTACTTCATTATCCACAACCCCACCTATCTTAGTATCATCTGCATACTTACTAATCCAATTTACCACACCATCATCCACATCATTGATGTACATGACAAACAACAGTGGACCCAACACAGATCCCTGTGGCACCCCACTAGTCACTGGCCTCCAAGCTGACAAACAACCATCCACCATTACTCTCTGGCATCTCCCATTCAGCCACTGTTGAATCCATCTTGCTACTCCACCATTAATACCCATCCATTGAACCTTCTTAACCAACCTACCGTGAGGAACCTTGTCAAAGGCCTTACTGAAGTCCATATATACAACATCCACTGCTTTACCCTCATCAATTTCCCGAGTAACCTCTTCAAAAAATTCAAGAAGATTAGTCAAACATGACCTTCCAGGCACAAATCCATGTTAACTGTTTTGAAAGGAGATGAGGAGGAATTTCTTTAGTCAGAGGGTGGTGAATCTGTGGAATGCATTGCCACAGACGGCTGTGGAGGCCACAAGTCAGTGGGTATTTTTAAGGCGGAGATTGAAAGATATTTGATTGATAAGGGTGTCAATCGTTATGTGGAGAAGGCAAGAGAATGGGTAGAGTGGGAAAGATAGGTCGGCCATGATGGAATGGCAGAGAAGACTTAATGGGCCAAATGGCCTAATTCTGCTCCTATAACATGAACTTATGACATCCACATTAATGGGGTTTTTTCCCAGATCCAACACTTGTTTCAGCTTAATTTTGGCTTGCCCAAAAATACTCTTTCCTAATCCCACCATCATCCATTATTACTTGACTTAATTTCATAGCCCCTTACAGAAATTAATTCCATCCCTAATGCAATGAACATAGCATCCCAGAGAAATAGAAAGCAACAGAAAACACACATATTTTTATTTGGCTGTTCAAACTGGAATTCTGCGCCAAAACAAATTATTTGCAGATTTTCTGGGTGGTTTCTCGCAAATGTAGATTTTTTCAAAATGTTTTCCATGGAGGTTATTTCACACTTAAAATATAAACTTTGTGAGTGATTTCAAAGAAGACTGATTTGGAGGTAAAGGTATTCAGATGGCACAATAGGAATAATTTTAAGGAGAAAGGTCCTTGAAGCTACCATAGACAGACACAAAGTGCAGGAATAACTCAGCATTTCTGGAGGACATGGAAAGGTATGTTTCAGGCCAAGACCCTTCTTCAGACCAATGGAAAATTTAGACTTTCTGAAGATGGGTCTAAGGAGGGAGACTCTGAGTAAGGTGGCCAAAAATCACAGCCGTAAGTGGCAGCGTTTTTTTCTAAAATCAATATACAGAACAACAGGAAGTGGTCAAGATCAGACTTTTAGTAATATAGATATATATAATTAACAACAGAGGTCCCAACACTGATCATTGTGGAGTCACTAGTTCCAGACGTCCAATCTGAAAACACCCATCACCATTACCATGTGTCTTCTATGTCCAAATCATTTTTGTATCCAACTACCAACTCACCGTCAATCCCATGTGACTTAAATTTCTGGACCAGCCTACCCATGAGGGATTTACTAATGTCCACTTACACAATATCCACAGACCATGATGTCTGGATGAGTCTGATAATGGGTCTCGACTCAAAACGTCACCTATTCATTTTCTCCAGAGATGCTGCCTGATCCACTGAGTTACTCCAGCACTTTGTATCTATCTACAGATATCATTAATGTGGGTAGGAGCATGAATTGCTGCGTTTGTTGCAATCAAGGCTTGTGGGTTAATCACATCAATCTCTTTTGGTTCCCCCTCAGCACTGAAAGTCAATTGCAGAATGGGTATCCTTTCCATTTAAATTTTAATCAACATGTTCTTAACTGCTTCTGAAGTCAGCTTGTTCTGCATCGATTATAATCAGTAGGCAAAATGTGCCTTATCTCTGACCTTAGTTGAAGTGTGCTACATTTGAGACAGTAACGTAATGTTTGAGAAGGGGAACAGTGATGATATCTACCAAGAAATCATATTTTGATGGGGATTGACAGTTAATATCTTTGTGTGTTAAATTTACTTTCCTTATAGAATAAATTCTAATGAGAATCCCGTAGGTGATAATAATCTAAGATAATATATTTCTCATTATTCGAAAATCTGGAAGAACATGAACAATTTTTCAATCAATTCATGCTGCTTCGGCATTCAATGAGCTACAGAAATTGCATTCACATTTGTCTCTGGTCTCATTACCTTAAGTACATGTGGAACTATTCCATCTGGTTCACCTCCCTCATGAATATTCCAAAATACAATTCCATTATTAATCCCCATTAATCTACATGAATTTAGCTCAAATTACATCCATTCATGCACTCTGCTCAATAGTTGAGCATTCCAAATATCCTGTAAATTATCAATATTTGAAAGTAATTCAATATCCATTGTATGGAAGAGGCAAAGAATTGGTTATTCAAAGTTTTTAGCTTTAGGTCTATTATTGACATTGTTTAGTTTGGACATGGCATGGAAACAGGCCCTTCAGCCCACAGTCCATGCCGTCTATTGATCACCCATTCTCATTAGACTCAATGAACTGCACATGCTGGTTTATACCAAAGATAGGCACACAGTGCTGGAGTCACTCAGAGGGTCGGGCAGCATCTCTAGATGAAAAAGGATGGTCGATGTTTCGCATCGGAACCCTTCTTGAAATTGAAATTAGGGAGGATTTGGGCGGGGAGCTGCAGATGAGAAAATAAAATACCTGGGTCAATGAGGCCACAAATGACCTCAGGCAGGGCCTTGCCTGGTTAGTCCATTGTTGGCTTGGGAAGATGTGATCTCAGGAAAGACAATGTGGAGAACTGTGGAATGGGTAAAAGGACTTGGGAGGAGGTAGGGGTCACGGGGGACGGGGAGGGGAAGGGTATTATGGAATTAAGTTACTTAACATTAGGGAATTCACTGTTCATACCATTGGGGTGTAAACTGCTCAAGTGAAATATGAGGTTCTGATCCTCCAATTTGCCCGTGGGGTGAGACACATTTCTACCAGTTGCACCAGTGTGCCACTCTATGCATGTATTGAGCCACAATGAATTGGATTGTTTGGCATGCTATCAAATCAAGTGAGTTAATGTTGCACATAAATACAATCAAACTAAACTCAAATGCAATAGATGGAGAAATGGAAAAAAATACAGTGCAGTCTATAGTTCTCAGCATTGTGGCACAAAGACAAAGTCTAATTTCCGCAATCGGGTAGAGGTGAATCTGACAGTACCCTTACTTATGGAAGGACCGTTTAGAAATCTGATACCAGAGTATAATCAAACATTAAATAAAATAATTAGTGTACAGTTGTAAATACGCTCTTCTCAAGCTTACCCCCCAGTCTAGTTCAGTCAAAAAACACTGAGTCAAGCACTGGAACAGTTAAACTTTATTTTTAGATTGAACAGCAAATTTCTCTATACGATACCTAAACCACCGCTGGTTCGATCCTTGTCTTTAACCCAACCCTAGTTTTATGGGTCTTTAACCCAAAGGGGAGGGCCTTTAACCTCTAACCCCAAAGGCACTTTTGCCCCCAGTGCTTGCTAGATTCTGTTCTACGATCTCGTTGGGACCCTTTCCCAAGCCCGTGAATTATCGATCTGCTCCAACTAGCGAAGTGGTGAAAACCGATGCGAATTCCGCACCGTGGCGCCGATTTCTACACTCGCGATCTGGAACAGCTCAACACCCGTAATCGCAATCTTGTGTTTGGGGGATCGTTGAGATCCCGGACGAGCCCCCAATGTAAATATGCTCTTCTCAAGCTTACCCCCCAGTCTAGTTCAGTCTAAAAACACTGAGTCAAGCACTGGAACAATTAAACTTTATTTTTAGATTGAACAGCAAATTCCTCTATACGATACCTAAACCACCGTGGGTTTGATCCTTGTCTCTGCCTGGCCAAGCCCTTCAGCCTCGAGCAAGCAGAAACACTCCAAAAGGTCACGCAGTCCCAAGCGCACTTCCAGAAGATCGACCTCGATCAAAGATGGAGCCACCTTTTATAGGTCCACGTACCTTGAGGGGCCGAACTACATAGGGGTGGTTTCTTTACAGTCCAATCAAACATATTAATTACATCAATACATTATTGACAGTTCCCCAAACCAATTACAGAGTCTCCCATGCATTGTTTCTTGGAGAAGCTTCTAGAAGGAAGCTAACTAACTGAATAATGCAGCATTTATCCTGGAACTCAAAACAATCCTGCCAGGGCTTAACACTTTGGCCAATCAACAAACAGCAGGGTAACTGTCTTGTAACATTATTTACATTATTTACAATTTCTTTTGCAGCAATCCAATCATATCAATACATTTAAGTTTGTTTGCAGAGATTTTACAATAAGGTACAAAAAGAATATTTAGTAGTCATCTGGACAGATAAATGCAAGATACAAGATACATTTATTTGTCACATGTGTCAGATGGCACAGTGAAATGTGATTACCATACTGCCATACAGTAAAAATAAAGAAAACAGCACATGATAGAATTCAACATAAAACATCCCCACACAGCAGAATCAAAGTTTCCTACTGTGAGGGAAGGCACCAAAGTCAGTCCTCTTCCTCTAATGTTCCCCAATGTTCACCCGTGGTCGGGGCCTCCCCGAGCCCTCCTCAGTTGCCGCTACGGGCGGCCCGATGTTCAGGCCCGCTCGCCGGGGTGATGTAAGTCCGACGTCGGGGCTGGGCGACGTCCTCAGCGGGATGGACATCAGAGTCGACCACCTCCTACTGGAATCCGTGACTCCTAAAGTCCGCAGGCCGAGCTGGGCGGAGATGCAACACTGGCGGCCCTCGGCAAAGGCCCCCAGAACTCCGCGATGTTGTTCAGCTCCGCCCGCGCTGGAAGCTCCCAAACCGCAGCTCCACAATGTTGGAGCAGCGGCCCAAAGCTCCGGAGTTCCAAACGGTGATCCAGGTAGGCATCGCCCACTCCGCTGTGAATTCAGCGCAGCGCCGCCACTGTTGCAGCTCTGGTCCGGTTCCCGGCAGGAAAGGCCGCTCCGATCCAGGTGGAGGGCGAGGACGTGACTTGGAGAAATAGTCGCGTCCCCGCCAGGAAGCAACTGGGAAACAGTTTCCCCTTAACCCTCCCCCACATAAAAAAGTTACAGTTTCTCCCAAAAACAAACTTTAAACTGACTAAAATTTTTTTTTAAGATTGAAAAGACAAACAGGCTGTAGGCAGAGGCTGCCACCGATGCGGCGCCTCCCTCCCACATAGAAAAGGTTTAGAGGGATATGGGCCAAACATGGACAAATAGTACGCACTTATCTTGATTCGCAAGGACAAGTTGGGCCAAAGCGCCTGTTTCCATGCTCTATGACTCCATGTGGGAGGAAACCGAAGATCTCTGAGAAAACCCACACAGATCACGGGGAGGGCGTACAAACTCCGTACAGACAGCACCCGTAGTTGGGATCGAACCTGGGTCTCCGGTGCTGCAAGCGCTGTAAGGCAGTAACATTACCACTGTGCCGCCTTATATATCAGAAACATTTGGATTTAAAAAAATCAAGGCTGAAAAGTTAGGTTTAGGTTTATTGTTGTCACTTAACGATATGGTGAAAAGCTTTGCATGCTTTCCAAACTGATCAGTTAATACTATACTTAACTATATATATGTATATATATATTTATGTAGACATAAATGCATTATCAATCAAGTCAAACTCAAGTACAATAGACAGAGCAAAGGGAGAAGATACGGAGAGCAGAATCGAACAGTTTGGAAAACATAGTAAGAAATATTTCGTTATTATGGTTAAAGAAGTATCTTAATTCAGGTTTAAAATGATAAGCTTATCTCCAGAACAATACAGATTCTAGCATTTTTTTAGCATCACCTAAATAATTAATTGCTGTACTATCATCGTTTATCTTGCAAATTTGATTATTAATTTTGAATGATAAGTGATATATGGTGAAATAAAAAACAGATTTATATTTTGCAAAACATCTATTTTACATAGTCATTGTTTTGTACTCCCGCTCTCTATGACCTTCCTTTTGACCCCATTAGATTCTGTGAATCCAGCATCTCTGGAGACTCTGGCAACAAGCATTTCACTACACCGATTAGTGTAGGTGACTAATAAAGAAACTTTGGAACATTTGACTGTAGTGAAGAGGAATTGTCTTAAATGTGGCTGCCGTTGGAAACTTGTGTCCATTCCTTGTCTGCTACCTGATAGTATGCGAGCTATGATCCTCACAGTAAGTCTAACTCAGACTCAGTCTTGAGATAGACACAAAATGCTGGAGTACCTCAGCGGGCCAAGCAGCATCTCTGGAGAAAAGGAATAGGTGATGTTTCTGACATTTCAAAAATGTCACCTCTTCCTTTTCTCTAGAGATGCTGCCTGACTAGCTGAGTAACTCCAGCATCTTGTGTCTATCTTTGGTATAAACCAGCATCTGTATTGCGTACAATTTTGGTCTCCTAATCTGAGTATTGCGTACAGTTTTGGTCTCCTAATCTGAGGAAAGACATTCTTGCCATAGAGGTAGTACAGAGAAGGTTCACCAGACTGATTCCTGGGATGTCAGGACTTCATATGAAGAAAGACTGGATAGACTTGGCTTGTACTCGCTAGAATTTAGAAGATTAAGGAGGATGCTAGGAGGCTGCAAGGTGACTTGGATAGGCTGGGTGAGTGGGCTAATGCATGGCAGATGCAGTATAATGTGGATAAATGTGAGGTTATCCACTTTGGTGGCAAAAAACAAGAAAGTAGACTATTATCTAAATGGTGGCCGATTAGGAAAAGGGGAGATGCAACGAGACCTGGGTGTCATGGTATACCAGTCATTGAAAGTAGGCATGCAGGTGCAGCAGGCAGAGAAGAAAGCGAATGGTATGTTAGCATTCATAGCAAAATGATTTGAGTATAGGAGCAGGGAGGTTCTACTGCAGTTGTACAGGGTCTTGGTGAGACCACACCTGGAGTATTGCATGCAGTTTTGGTCTCCAAATCTGAGGAAGGACATTATTGCCATAGAGGGAGTGCAGAGAAGGTTCACCAGACTGATTCCTGGGATGTCAGGACTTTCATATGAGGAAACACTGGATAGACTAGGCTTGTACTCGCTAGAATTTAGGAGATTGAGGGGTGATCTTATAGATACTTACAAAATTCTTAAGGGGTTGGACAGGCAAGATGCAGGAAGATTGTTCCCGATGTTGGGGAAGTCCAGAACAAGGGGTCACAGTTTAAGGATAAAGGGGAAATATTTTAGGACTGAGATGAGAAAAGAAAATTTACACAGTGGTGAATCTCTGGAATTCTCTGCCACAGATGGCTCCTCCTCCATAGGAGGAGGAGCCATCTTGGTGAACGGCTGCTAGCCAGCAGCCGTCCGTTTTAAATCCGTTTTTTTTTATAGTTTTTAGTGAGTCCTGTTTTTTGTTTGTAGGGGATATGGTCTTTTTAATGTGGGGGGTAGGTGTAAACTTAATTTCTAGGTCCCTACCTGGTCGGTGAGGCAGCTTCTTCTCCGGGCTGCCCGTCGATCCGTCCTCGTGGCCTACCTGCGGGCTTGGAGCGCCGTTTCCTGGCGGGAACCGCCCAGCACCTCGGCCTCGGCGGCGGCACAGCATTGGAGCGCTGGAGCGGAGCGGAGTGGAGCGGGCGATCCCTTGCCTGGGTCGCCGCGCTGGAGCGACGCGCTGGAGCTCTGGCGAGCTGGACCGCCGAGAGCAACAACTCCGGGCTGCGGGTCTGCGGAGCGGAGAGACGGCGCCGACTTTAACATCGGGAGCCTGGGAGTTCCAAACCGGCGCGGCCTTGTCGGCTTCGGCAGCCGCGGGCTCCAACCAAGAAGCGGCCGTTCCAGGTGGCCCAGCCGCCGAAAGGACTCTCCCGACGCCGGGGCAAGACCACCCGGTGAGAACGGCCAGGGACATCGGGCCTCCGTAGAGGCAATTGCGGTGGCCTCAATAGGCCTGACTTTGGGGTGAACATGGGGTGGGGACTGGACATTGTGCCTTCCTCCACAGTGGTATCCATTGTGGGGGGATGATTTTTTTTGTCTATTTGTAGTCTTGTAGGTCTGTGTCCAAGATGGCTGCCGTGAAGAGAGAGTGGACGCTGGCGCGCTTTGGCTGCCGCTGCTCCCTCTTCACACTGTGTTTTTGATTTTCTGTTTTTGGATTGAATCCTGTTTTTAATTTGTGTCTCTGTGATGTCCTTATTGTTATATTCCGATTATATGTTATTCCGATATACTATGTAAGGTGTCCTTGAGATGTTTGAAAGGCGCCCATTAAATAAAATTTATTATTATTATATTAGAATGTAGTTGAGGCCAGTTCATTGGCTATATTTAAGAGGGAGTTAGATGTGGCCCTTGTGGCTAAAGGGATCAGGGGGTATGGAGAGAAAGCATGTACAGGATACTGAGTTGGATGATCAGCCATGATCATATTGAATGGCGGTGCAGGCTCAAAGGGCCGAATGGCCGACACCTGCACCTATTTTCTATGTTTCTATGTTTCTATCTGCAGTTCCTTCCTACACATACTCAGATTATTGGTGTGTCATGGTTGTAATGCTCTCTCAATCTTTCTTGCTGCAGTATTGCAACTCTCCACCCAAGCTTTCCACTGGAGTGAAACTATTCAATACACAAGTGGAAACTGCTGAGTTTATGTTGCCTCCATTCCAAAGTTGCTTCACCCTCTTTCATCTAGTTACAGACAGCAATTTACATGCATGCATGCATGGAATTGGTGGTTTAGCTTTAGACTTTAGAGATACAGTGTAGAAAAAGGCCCTACGGCGCCAACCAGCGTCACCTCTTGCACTATCCTACTCACGAGGGACAATTCGCAATTTTATCAAAGCCAATTAACCTACAAACATGTACATCTTGGGAGTGTGGGAGGTAACTAGAGCACCCGGAGAAAAACCACGCGGTCACGGGGAGAATGGACAAACTCCGTACAGACAGCACCCGTATTCAGGATCAAACCCGGGTCCCTGGCGCTGTAAGGCAGCAACTCTACCACTACACCAGCTGTTCCAAGTCAGAATCACCTCAGGAGATACCAGGAACTGCAAAAGAGACACCAAGTGTTGGAGTAACCCATCGGGTCAGGCAACATCTCTGGAGAAAATGGATAGGTGATGTTTTGAACTGGGGGCCTTAGTTACCGCATCAGGACCGAGCCAGATGGCACCTCCTTGCCTTCTCATTCTTTTTTGTTAGTCTATTGCAGTGGCCAACGTAACATTATTGGTTTTATTGGCTGGGCCTCTTGCGTAATTGCAGTAATTATGAAATGGGACAAGGAAGCATAGTCTAGAAATGGGATAAGTAGAGCAACTCCAACACTAGTTCTCCAACATATGTTTGCACGATGAGTATTTATTTGTGCTAGCTCTCTAATGGGTCACCTTTTTAAATAAACCTGCTGCCTCTATCCAGCTCTTTGCTTTACATTTCTTCATTTCATAACAAGAAGGGAAAATAGAATACTAAGTATGTTTCCACATAATACATTGTCGAGGCAGATATTTGTGACAATGGATTTGTCAAAATCAGATCATACAAAATCAATTCTTCCAACCATGGTCTCAGATCCCTGGTTTAAGTATGACTCGAACCATCAAACAATAATGCACAAATCCCAAGTAGTTGATGTTTAACTGCTTCTTGTTAGTTACTGACAGACAATGATCCAAGTGCTCAGAAAATAAAATGAATTGCAATAAAACATTGAAATAAGTGATCTTGTGAAAAATAATTAAAATTTGTTTTAAGTTCTTAAAATTTGGTTGAGTTTAGTTTAGAGCTACAGCATGGAAACAAGCACTAAAACCCACCAAGTACAATGCCAACCATCGATCACCCGTTCACACTAGTTCTGGTATCTCACTTTCCCACTCCCTCCACACTAGGGGGCAATTTACAGAGGTCAATTAACCTACAAACCCACAGAATGTGGGAGGAAACCGGAGCACCCAGAGGAAACCCACGCATTCACAGGGAGAATGTGCAAACTTCACACAGACGGCACCCAAGGTCAGAATTGAACCTGGGCCTCTGGTGCTATGAGGCAGCAGCTCTACCAGCTGTGCCACTGTGCCATTCTATCAAGTTATCGAGAATAATTCAAATGTGCAAATGATGGATTTTCTGCTTATTATTCAAAATCCCTCAGAATATTTAATCTACATTGTTACGCTTTTAAGTCAGGGGAAACATTTCATGAAAACAGTGTCTTAAAGAAGTAGCAAAACGCTGCAGTTGCTGGAAGTCTGAAATAAACAGAGTGCTCAGAACACTGAGGCTAGACAGCTTCTATGGAGAGAAACCTTAACATTGTTATTCTCTCCACAGACACTGCCTGATCTGCAGAGTACTTCCAATAGAAGATTATCTTAAAGATGAGCTAATTGTGAAAGTGCATATTCTTCATGTTTTAAACAAATTAAACATGTAAACATGTAGGCACAAGGTGCTGGTGCTGAAATCTGGCGTAGAATACAATGTGTGTTTGCTTAAGATTCCACCATCTGCAGTTTATATGTCTCAAAACTAAAAACTTGTGTCACAAGAAGTCTTAGCCTGATACAGAGTTCTCGCGTGATTTCATGAAATACCCTGACTTTCAGAGAGCCCAGGTAAAGGATGATAGGAGATGAGATTTAGGGATTATCAAGTCCCACAGGGCAGAGAGATAGAAGTTTCGAAAATACTTCTTAAATACTTAGGAAAAAACTGCAGATGCTGGTTTAAATCGAAGGTAGACACAAAACACTGGAGTAAATCAACGGGACAGGCAACATCTCTGGTGAAGGAATGGGTGACATTTCAGGTCGAGACCCTTCTTCAGACACTTCTTCAGGTCTGAAGAAGGGTCTCAACCCGAAATGTCACCCATTCTTTCTCTCCAGAGATGCTGCCTGTCCCGCTGAGTTACTCCAGCAGTTTGTGTCTACTTTTGATTTAAACCAGCATCTGCAGTTCTTTCCTACACATTTTACCAGAAAGCAGTCTGGATCGGAGGGTTTCAGCTACAGGGAGAGGTTGGATAGATTTGGATTGGTTTTACTGGAATGTCAGAGGTTGAGGGAGGGGCTGATAGAAGTAAATAAAACAATGAGAGGCATAGATAGGGTAGACATTCTGAATATTTTTCCCAGTGTGGAAATGGCAAAGGTTAGAGGGCATAGCTTTAAGGTGAGAGTTTAAAGGAGATGTGCTGGGCAAGGATTTTGTACAGAGTGTAGTGCATGTCTGGAACGCACTGTAGGAGAGGTGGTAGAGACAGATAAGATAGTGGCATTTAAGATGCTTTTGGATAGACACGAGGGTATACATGGAGTGGAGGGATATGGATCACATGCATAGTAGAGGAGATTAGATTAAATTAGCATCATGTGCAGCACGGACCCTCTGGAGACAGACATAATAATAGTATTTAAGAGGCTTTCAGAAAGGCCCTTTGATCTATAAAGCAATGTCAAGGTTTTCATTGCGTTATTGATAATATAAATCCTATGTATGTAGATGATCCATAGAAGTGGATCTGCAATCATTCATTACAATCTCTACACTCTTTTAAACCTCTTCTCCAACAGATCATGCACAGTACATTATACCCTTTATCCTGTATCTTTACACTGTGCACGGTTGATCCTAATCATGTATAATCTTTCCACTGACTGGGTAGCATGCAACAAAAAAGCTCTTCACTCTATCTCGGTACATGTGACAATATATTAAACTAAAATGAACTAACCTTGACATTGTGACTGTAATTGGAATAGTCGGGAGCAACCCTTCAACACGATGTTCAACAATATTTTGTTATGTGTATCCCATGAGACATGCACCTGGTTAAAATTAACTTGGCAGCTCTTTCTGTGATTGCTTCCAGCTCCTGCAGATTGTGCAAATGTCAATGGTTATGTCCATAACTGCACCCTGTTGATGCACAGGACTGGATCCGTAATGGCACTCAGACAGCACTGCACCATAACCACCATAGCTGTAGCAGCTGCCCCTTGACAAATGGCCAAGCAGGAGATGAGAGTGTTCCCTTGCTGCTTGTCCAACACTCAGGCTGAACCATCTGCTTAAGAAAGACACAAATAGAATAACTCAACGGGTCAAACAACATCTCTGGAGAGCATGAAGAACATCTACAGAGATCCCTGCAATGTCACCTATCAAGGTTCAAGGTTCAGTTTATTGTTACATGTACCAATTAAGGTACAGTGAAATTCGAATTACCATACAGCCACACTAAAAAAAAGCAACAGGACACACAACTACATAAAAGTTAACATAAACATCCACCACAGTGGCTTCCCCACATTCCTCACTGTGATGGTAGACAATAGACTCCGATCTTCTTCCACCTTTGTTCTCCCGTGGTCGGGGCAGTCGAACCATCTGCAGTCAGGGCGATCGAAGCTCTCGCAGTCGGCAGCTGAAGCCCCCGCGTCGGGGCGATCGAAGCCCCCGCAGTCGGGGCGATCGAAGCTCCCGCAGTCGGGGCGGTTGAAACTCCCATGTCGGGGCGGTTGAAACTCCCGCAGTCGGGGCGGTTGAAACTCCCTTATCGGGGCGGTTGAAACTCCCGCATCGGGGCGGTTGAAACTCCCGGGTCGGGGCGGTTGAAACTCCCGCATCGGGGCGGTTGAAACTCCCAGGTCGGGGCGGTTGAAACTCCCGGGTCGGGGCGGTTGAAACTCCCATGTCGGGGCGGTTGAAACTCCCGCAGTCGGGGTGGTTGAAACTCCCTTATCGGGGCGGTTGAAACTCCCGCATCGGGGCGGTTGAAACTCCCGGGTTGGGGCGGTTGAAACTCCCGGGTCGGGGCGGTTGAAACTCCCGGGTCGGTGCGGTTGAAACTCCCAGGTCGGGGCGGTTGAAACTCCTGCAGTCGGGGCGGTTGAAACTCCCTTATCGGGGCGGTTGAAACTCCCGCATCGGGGCGGTTGAAACTCCCGGGTCGGGGCGGTTGAAACTCCCGGGTCGGGGCGGTTGAAACTCCCAGGTCGGGGCGGTTGAAACTCCCAGGTCGGGGCGGTTGAAACTCCCGGTCGGGGCGGTTGAAACTCCCGGGTCGGGGCGGTTGAAACCCCCGCATCGGGGCGGTTGAAACTCCCGGGTCGGGGCGGTTGAAACCCCCGCATCGGGGCGATTGAAACCCCCGGGTCGGGGCGGTTGAAACTCCCAGGTCGGGGCGATTGAAACTCCCGGGTCGGGGCGGTTGAAACTCCCGGGTCGGGGCGGTTGAAACTCCCTTGTCGGGGCGATTGAAACTCCCAGGTCGGGGCGGTTGAAACTCCCAGGTCGGGGCTGTTGAAACTCCCACGTCGGGCGGTTGAAACCCCACAGCATGGAGCTCCCGAAGTCGGCCTCTAACTAGAGACCGCGAGCTCCGTGATGGTAAGACCGCAGACACCCGCGGTGGAGCCCCAAAGTTGAGCCCGACATGTACCGCGAGGTCCGCGATGGTAAGGCCGCAGGCTCCTGCAGTAGAGCCCCAAAGTTGGGCCCGACATGTACCGCGAGATCCGCGATGGTAAGTCCGCAGACACTCGTGGTGGAGCTCTCAAAATCGGTCTCCAGCAAAGGTCACCAACTCCTTGATGTTAGGCCACAGTGCGGACGGAGATACCACACACAAAAAAATTGTGTCTCCGTTGAGGTAAGAGATTAGAAAAAGTTTCCCCCACCCCCCACATGAAACAAGCTAAAGAACACTTAAAACATACATTTAACACATAGAAAATCACAACAAAAAAAGAATGGACAGACAGACTGTTGGTGAGGCGGCCATTGCTGGCGCCACCCATGTTCTCTCCAGAGATGCTGCCTGATCTGATGAGTCCCTGCAGCACTTATTTTCCTTTTGTGAATAATGAGTATCTGCAATTCATTTTTTTCTGCAGTCAGGGCGATCAGCTGCCTGAGCTGCTAATTTACCCCACCACTTTGTATCTCTCCTTGGTAAACCAACAACTGCAGTTCAAGTGTTCAGGAAGGAACTGCAGATGCTGGAAAATCGAAGGTACACAAAAATGCTGGAGAAACTCAGCGGGTGCAGCAGCATCTATGGAGCGAAGGAAATAGGTAACGTTTCGGGCCGAAGACCGAAACGGCCCGAAACATCACCTATTTCCTTCGCTCCATAGATGCTGCTGCACCCGCTGAGTTTCTCCAGCATTTTTGTGTAACTGCAGTTCAATGTTGCTACTTCTAAACCTTGGATACCAGCCCATTGCCTTTGTGACAATGTCTAAGTGCCTTTGATGTTTGTCAACACAGAGTAAATGTCTGTCAGGAAATTATCCAATACTCCAAAACCTTGAGGAATAAAATCAGTTCCAGGCGCCTGCCACGCAGTGATATGAATTTGAATAAAGTGTATTGCAACTACAGCTTAATGTCCCTGATTCTACCACATTGAACTGTCAAACTATGCCAAAGTATTTCGATTTAAAAAAAATAAAAATTGGCTTCATTCAACTCCATCACATTGAAAGGAGACAGAAATGTAACAAAGAAAACAATTAGAGGAATTAAAGCAAAAACAGAATAGGGGATGAGAATAAAAGAGAAAATGCAGCAGAAAGCTAGAGCAAGGAGCTGTAACCAGTGGAACAGACAGCAATGTTGATGACCTTGAGGGTGCCGCACTGTCAAGGTACCAATGTAAAACTGAATCAGGTCCCAATCTGATCTGAAAACGTATTCAATTGACCAGCTGCCTGGCTCTCTCCCGTGATGTATTTCATGCTATTTAAGTTCAGTATCAGGTGGAGTTTAACTGCACTGTGAAGATTGGCTAATGGAGAAACAAGGAACTGCAAATGCTGGCATACAAAAGTTTTCGTTTAGTTTAGAGATACAGCGTGGAAACAAGCTCTTCGGCCCATCGAGTCCACGCCGACCAACGATCACTCGTACACTAGTTCTATCCTACACACCAGGGACAAGTTACAGAAGGCAGTTAACCTACTAACCTCTGACAAATGTTCAGGCAATACATTCCAAACACCCACTACGCGGCAGATGAAAAGTTTGTTCTTCAATTTTAGACTTTAGACCAGTGGTTCCCAACCTTTTTTTGGCCATGCCCCACCTAATCACCTCTAAAATCCTGACCCCCCCCCCCCCATGTGGTGATATATAATTCTTATCATTTAAAAAGTGAACTCCGTTTCAGCTGAAGAAGCTTAAAATGCCAATACCTTGGATTAAACAAGCTTCAAAAGAACATGGCATCCATGAAAAAGAAAAATGAAATAAACAAAAGACAGTTAAAGTTCTGAGCAAGAAATTATTAAAAAATTGTTAAAAAAAAGAAAAAAACATTAAGTGGTATTAAAATAATAATAATGATAAATATGATAATAAAAGAGTATTCACAGGTAATAAAGAGAGAGAAAATTTCTATATTAGAATATTGAAATATTTGTGGATTGTCTCATACGAAAACAGCAAATAAAGTTTAAAAACATATAATAGAGAACTGAAATGTTATACAACACAAACTAATTTGAATGGAAGCTTTTTCTGTAATACTTCGATCATTTTAATTACTGTACAAGAAAGTAAAGGTACCTATCAAATGCAAAATACCATTTGTGCTCACCTCAAGATAATTAGAATAAAGTTAGTGAGACCCTTGTGCTTCATGCCTGCTGCAAAGAGATTTTATATTAGGCACTAATTTAGTCAGCTTCAGTCTCAAATCTCCTCGTTTAGTGATATCCAGTCGATTTCTTTTCTTCAGTAGCAAATCATTTACTGCACTAAAGCCACATTCAGCTAAATATGAAGATGGGAACGGTAACAACAGTTTTCTTACAAAGCTGGTTGAATTTGGGTATTTAGTTTCTGTCTCATCACAAAGCCATGCCATCGCTCCTTTTATGTTGAATAAAGTTTTAACTGACTCATCATTTTGTATTTCCGAGAGTTCTTCTTGGTACTGCATTGAAACATCAGATAGATCCACTAGCACTGGCTGCATCACCCATGTTGGAAAATCAATCTGTTTTAAATCAGAAAATCTTTCTTTCAAATCAGAGGCCAATATTTTCAGATGATCCACAATGACAAGTACAGCAGCATCACATTTCTTTAGCCAATGAAACTGGTCAAAATTTTTGTCAGAAATATGTTTTTGGCATAACTCGATAAATGAAATAAAGCCAAATATCTTCGCCTTTGCATCAACAAGAGTTTTATTTGTTCCTTGAAGTTGTTTATTCAACACATTCAGTTTTTCAAAAATATCTGCTAAATAACTCACAAACGCTTTTCCATCAGCGGTTAGCAGGTGCTTCATTCCTCTGAATACTGACGGACTTTCTTCTTGCTTGCACTACTCATTTTAGCACGAGCAGACAAAGAAATAATTCTCAGAAAATGGATTGCTTTCCCTTGAGAGAAAACGGAGGAAATAGATATTATAAGGGTAACTTAGCAAAAGCTCTTTGAATCGCATTTCTAAATCCAATTCAATAAATAAGGTTCTCCCATGACCTCGCGCGCTTCGTGCGACGTGTATGAAGAGCGATGGCGCGGTGATTATGTAATAACTACACAATAAAGACCTTTTTTACCCCAAAAAAATTAATTACTCAAAATAACATCTGAAACATAAACTACATATGTTTAACTGATGGAAAATCCAAAAAAATAAAAATCGAAAATTTGGACCCAGACCTCCTCAGTCGCGCTCAATTGCCCCCCTGAAAAATCAAATTGCCCCCCTGTGGGGCGTACGCCCCACGTTGGGAACCACTGCTTTAGACTGACCTTTCAGGTCACCGATTCTGCGCCGACCAACGATCATCCCGTACATCAGCACTATCCTACACACTAGGGACAATTTACAATTTACAGAATCCAATTAACCTACAAACCTGTACATCTTTGGAATGCGGGAGGAAAACAGAGGCACCCGGAGAAAACCCACACGGTCACAGGGAGAACGTACAATCTCTGAGCAATAAGGATAGAAGAAGTGTGAATTGTGAAGCCGGAGGATGGAATGTAGGTGGCAGGAAGGGGGAGGGGAGAGATTCATGTGGAAGGGGAATGGGGCAGGGAAGGGAGGGGGCAGTGGGTGGAGGGGGGAGGGGGGGGGGAGAGAAAGGGCAGAGTCATTTGTACATTTATTGTAAGCGGAAACGTGCCAGCGAACTCTGTTCAAACCTGTTCTCAGCTTGTGTGGTTAAACTAGAATATAATTTCTGGAAGAAATTTGAGTGCACTTTGCTCTTCTGCCAAACACTTAGAAACGCAAATGGAGGAACTCAAGACTACCATTCTAGGTGAGATAAAGAAGCAGAGGAAGGAGTATATGGAGGAGATAAAGAAGCAGAGGAAGGAGTATATGGAGGAGATAAAAAGTTTAAAAGCGGATATGCTGGTGTCTCACGAGAAAAATAAAGAAGACTTAATAAAACAAGTTATAACGACGGTAAAAAGTATGATGGATGAGTGGAAGGAAAAGGCTAATGCCGAGTTACAAACTCAAATTGAGGAGGTAAAGGATATAGCTGCTGGGATGGAAAGAAAGCTGGATGACAAGATAGATCCTACTATAATTTCGCTAGACCAACAAGGCGAAGCAATTAAAGAGCTAACTAAGATTGCTGAAGTGAATACTAAGGAGACCGAAAAACTCCGTGCCGAGAACAAACGCCTCTTAGAATTATTACGTAAAACAAACGAGAAATGTATTGATCTGGAGGGACGCCAACGCCGTAAAAATTTGCGTATAGTTGGTCTGAGCGAAGGTCGTGAGGGGAGTCAAGATCCTCGAAAATTTGTTGCAAAACTTTTAATGGATATTCTGAATTTGGATCATGAACCCCTGTTGAGCCGTGCACATAGGGCTCTAAGACGGGCCCCTGGGATAGGTTCATCGCCCAGACAAATGATTGTAAAAGTGGCCTTTGACCATGTCTTCGAAGAAATGATGAAGATAATAATAAAAAAGAGAAACCTGAAATACGAGGGAGACAACATCAGTATTTTTAGAGACTACCCAGCAGAAGTGGCCAAGAAAAGATCACTATTTAAAGAAACAAAAGGTATCCTGAGGAATTTACAGAATACTAAGGATCTGAGATATGGCTTGATGTACCCAGCAACACTGAGAGTAACTTATGATGACAAGGAATATCGTTTCGTTAAGTATACTGAAGCATTGAAATTCGCCCGAGGCATACAGCAGAAGCCAGAAGATGAAGAGAGAGAAGACGCGGAGGAAGAACCCGAGGGAGAAGGAGAGGACTGAACTTTTATCATCGACCTGTGGTTATGAAATACTCACTTAGAAGGAAGTGGAATAATGGACATTTAGTTGTAGTTCTGTATTAATTATTAGAAAATATTTAATTATTCCATGATAATAGTATTACATATTATAGTATTAAATACAATTGATATTAGTAATTAGCAAATAGTAATATGAATAATAGAAATAATTACTAAGTACTAAGTATATAAAGTTAGTACCCCACCCCAATATATATAGCATTTGAGATAGGAGCTGGTATAATTAACATCTTTTTTTTTAATTAAAAAAACGGAAGTCTTTAGATTAATGGCCACGTTAGTGTGGCTTTCACCTTCACATACTACACACTATACAAGTGTAGTTTCTTTTTTTTCTGAGCACCCTATTAACACCCTTTACTTTTTTTTTATTATTGATATTTCTTATTGTTTTTGTTTTTTATTGATCTTATATTATATATTATTTGAATGTAGATGTGAAGGATATTATGTATTTAGTTTAAGAAGACATAGATGCGGATTAAGGTGGATAGAAATTCTCATTGGATTGATGTCCGGGTGCAACGGGGAGCTGGGGGAGTCAAGAAGGCTACTCCAAAAAAAGCCACCCTAATAGTAAAATGCATGATATAAAGGTGAAGACTGGGGGTGATGGAGTAACCTTCTGCAGTTGGAATGTAAAAGGAATTAATGAACCAATTAAAAGGGGAAAGGTGTTAGCTCAGTTGAACAGATTGAAGACAGATGTCATTTTCCTTCAAGAGACTCATCTTAAAAAAGATGCTCAACATAGATTAACAGCTAAATGGATTTCCAAGGTGTATCATTCTACATTTATTCATAAATCTAGAGGAGTTGCAATAATTATTCGCAAAGGTATACCTTTCATACAAAGTTCTATTATAGAGGATAAAGAAGGCAGATATGTAATAATTACAGGGGAATTATATTCAAAAAAGGTAATTTTAATGAATATATATGCCCCTAATTTTGATAATCCACTATTTTTTAAGAAAATATTTAATAATATTCCTATATCCACTCAACACAATTTAATAATTGGAGGTGATTTAAATTGTACTTTAGATAACTATCTAGATAGATCATCTGCAAAAAGGAAAGCTGCCTCGAAATCAAGTAAATTCATAAATGCTTTTATCAATACATCTAATATTAAAGACATCTGGAGGTTAGATAATCCATCCGGACGAGAATATTCTTTTTTCTCGCCCGTACATGGAACCTATTCGAGGATAGATTATTTTTTAATAGATTCTAAATTACTTCCTTTTACGTATGACGCAAAATATCATAATATTATCATCTCGGATCATGCGCCATTAACATTTAAGATAAAATTAAAAGATATATCTAATAAAACTACTACCTGGAGATTTAACCCTCAGATATTAAAGGACAATGACTGTTGTAAATATGTGATGGATCAGATTAAATTATTTTTTGAAACTAATGATAATCCTGAAACTTCTCCATCACTATTTTGGGACACATTTAAGGCATTCATGCGTGGCGCAATAATATCCGCACAAGCACATCTCAATAAAGAAAATCGAAAAATAGAACAAAATTTAGAAAATGAGATAAAACGTCTAGATAATGAAAATATAAAACAGCCTTCCAAAGAGTTAAGTAATAAAATTGCATCAGTAAAATATAGATTAAATAAAATATATTCTAATCAAGTGATTAAACTTTTTCAACAAACTAAGCAAGTGTATTTTGAATTTGGAGATAAGCCACAAAAATTACTAGCACGACAGCTTAGAAAATTAGAAGATGAGAAGATGATACACGGAATTAGATCTGAGTATGGAAATATATTAATTACTCCAAAAGATATTAATGATAGATTTTTACAATATTATAAAAATCTTTATTCGTCAAAACTAACAGGACAAACAGATAGTATGGAAATATTTTTACAAGAATGTCAAATCAATAGCTTAGATCAGGAAGGTAGAGAATTGTTAAATGCTGAAATAACAGTAAAAGACATTATAGAATCAATTAGTTCGCTAAAGAACGGAAAAGCAGCGGGCCCAGATGGCCTGAGTGCAGAATTTTATAAAAAATTTCAAGATCTGATTTCTCCAAGATTACAAATAATGTATAGATATGCATATGACCAAGGAAAATTACCAGAATCTCTAAATGAATCCACAATTACACTCATCCCTAAAGTAGATAAGGATTTGGAAGATCCTGGATCATATAGAGCGATTGCCCTTTTAAATACAGACCAAAAAATATTAACTAAGGTCTTATCTAGGAGATTAAGTTTAGTGATCTCTAAATTAATACATTATGATCAAACAGGTTTTATCCCAAAACGTTACTCATCCCATAATCTCAGACGTTTGTTTAATATTATATATTCAAAAAGAATACGAGATACGGAACTAGCGGTTATATCACTAGATGCAGAAAAAGCGTTTGACCAGGTGGAATGGATGTATTTATTTAATATAATGGAAAAGTTTCAATTGGGGGATAGATTTTGTAAATGGGTAAGAATTTTATACTCGAATCCTATGGCAAGAATTTTGACTAACCAAATTTTATCAGCCAAATTCAAACTCTCTAGGGGATGCAGACAGGGATGTCCGTTATCACCCTTATTGTTCGCATTGGTGATAGAACCATTGGCGGAAAAAATTAGATCTGAACCTGAAATATATGGCTATAATACTGATACAACAATTAATAAAATTTCTTTATATGCAGATGATGTTTTGATTTATATTACAAAACCGGAAACCGGAAATTAGTATTCCCAACCTGCTAAACATTATAACTAAGTTTGGTGCATTTTCTGGGTATAGGATTAATTGGGATAAAAGCGAGATTATGCCAATAACAGGAATAAATCTAAATACATTACAACAATACCCATTAAAAGTAGTTACAGACAAACTTAAATATTTAGGGATTAACGTAACTAAAACTCATAACTCATTAATAAAATCCAACTATCCTCAACTATTAGATAAACTTAGAAAAAATATTTTATATTGGAAAACACTTCCCATATCCATGATTGGTAGAATAAGTGCCATAAAGATTGCCTTCAATACCATTTCTTGAAAATCAAGCTGACAACCAGTTCTTCTGTTATTCAAAATAACCATATACCACAGTTGTTATATTTGTTTCAGGCTATTCCTTTTTTTCTTCCGAAAACTTTTTTTTTAAAAATTGATAATATTGTCAATAGTTTTATTTGGGATTATAAAAATCACAGAATAAATAAAAAACATCTATGCAAAGCTAAGATAAATGGAGGATTAGCACTTCCAAACTTTTTATATTATTTTTGGGCTGTTCAGATTAAGAATATGAATTTCTGGTGGGTAAATATGGATCATGAACCGACATGGTTAAATATAGAAAAGGAAGACTGTCTACCTTTCAATGTAGGTTCGATAATTTTTGCACCAACGGAAGTACAAAAAAAAAATTATAAAGACAACCTAATAATATATAATAATAGACGTATTTGGAAACAAATAGTTAAGACTCTACATTTGGATAATCTCTCATTTAGATTACCAATTATGAATAATCCATCGTTTAAACCTGCTATATTAGATGGGGGGTTTAAACAATGGGATGATTTAGGAATTACAAGGATAGAACACCTTTATAGAAAAGGAAAATTTCTTTTATTCCAGGAGTTACAAGATATTTATGGATTGTCTCCACAACATTTGTTTAGGTATTTACAAATTAGAGATTATATTAAATCCAATACACAAGATTATAAAAATAAAGAAGCAGGATTGTTAGACGAACTGTTTAATTTATATCCAAATACAGAAAAATGAATAGCCTATATATATAACATCATTTTGGATAAGGAGAATCCAATAACGGAAATATATCGTCAAGCATGGGAAAATGAAATGGGATTGGCTATAACAAAAGAAAACTGGGAAGAAAGTCTACAACGAATACACCGGTGTTCATTAAACGCCAGACATATACTGATACAATTTAAAGTATTATATAGGTTACATTATTCGAAAACTAAATTAAATAGTATTTTTCCGAATCTCTCCGCTATTTGTGATAAGTGCAAGAAAGCAGAGGCAAATTTAATACATAGTTTCGTTACATGTCCTAAATTGAATTATTACTGGACAGAAAATTTTAAAGTTATTTCTGAAGTCATCAAAGTTAAATTGGACCCTAACCCAAAGCTAATAATATTTGGAATTCCGGATTTACATCTATCACTTACAGTAAATCAAAGACATTTATTTGATTACTGTTTGATAATTGGGAAAAAAATCATATTGAAATTTTGGAAGGGAACATTATCCCCCACAACCAAAATGTGGGCAACAGAGATGATGGAGACGTTACATCTGGAAAGAATTAGATTTGTCCTATTGGACAAGTATAATTCTTTTGAACAGATATGGTCTCCATATATACAGTATTTAGAGAAGTAGCTGTTCTTGGCAACACAGCTCGGCGTGCACCCTGCGGGATTTGGTGAGAATAATTCATTTTTATATTGGAATTAACATATATGTCTTTATTGATACTATCACTTGTAGTAGTGTTATTAATAATACATATTGTGGTTTCTCAATTTTTTTTTTTTTTTTTTTTCGTTTCTCTTTTCTTTCTTATATATAATTAAATTATTATTTAATCACTCTCTTAATGATTTATAACTGTTCTATTCTTTCTCTATCATTATTTCTAAAAAAAATAGTAGATAAGTATTACTAGTGTTTTACTTAATGCAAATTGAATTAATTTGATATAAAGTTGTTTGAAGCATTGTAATTGATTACCTTTAATAAAAAAATATATTAAAAAAAAGAAATGCATTTGCAAGTAGTCTCAAAATGCAAAACGATAGTTGGGAGGTCATGCTGCAGTTGTATAAGACATTGGTGAGGCCACATTTGGAGTATAGTGTTCAGTTCTGGGCACCATATTATGGGAAAGATGTCAAGCTGGAGTGGGTACAGAGAATATGAGGATGTTGCTAGGGTCTGAGCTATAGGAGAGTTTGAATAGGCTGGGACACTATTCCTTGGAGCATAGGAGTTTGAGGGATGATTTTATAAAGGTGTATAAAATCATGAGAGTAGATCGGGTAGATGCACAGAGTCTCTTACCCAGGGTACATGAATCGATGACCAGATGACATAGGTTGAAGGTGAAGGGGAAAAGATTTATTAGGAATCTGAGGGGTTTATTTTTTCACACAAAGGGTGATGGGTATATGGAACAAGCTGCCAGAGGTGGTAGTTGAGGCAGGGACTATCCAAACATTTAAGAAACTTTTAGACAGGTACAGGTTTGGAGGTATATGGGCCAAACGCAGGCAGGTAGGACTAGTGTAGTTGGGACATGTTGGCCGGTGTGGGCACGTTGGGCTGATGGGGCCGTATCCATGCTGTATCACTCTATGACTCTATGATAGTAATATAATTGGCAACGACCTGTCACTTTTATTTATTTGTGCAATAAAAAATACCAGTAAATGTCAACATCTTATTTCTGTTGATATGGTCATGATTTACGAGGAGGGATTCTTCTGCCGACCTACAATCTGACATTGGAACCTTAGACAAAGTCAGCAGAAAAGTGGGTTGGATTGTGTAATACAAATCCATGAATGCCGATGTAGTCAATTAAATTTCAAAATGAAAGCCAAGAGAAGAAGCTCTATAAAACCCTCAAATACTTGGCCAGATGAATAGATTTGCCCTATTTCAGTGAGTGAATTTCAGTGTTGAATCGCAGAGAATTCATGATGGAGAAAGAGTTCTTTTTATCTGCATCAGTCAGAAAAGGAGCTGTGGAACATCGAACAGTACAGCACAGGAACAGGCCCTTCGGCCCGCAATGTCCGTGCCAAACATGACACCAAGTTAAACTAATTTCCTCTGCAAGCATGAGATCCATCTCCCTCCATTTCCTGCATACCCATGCGTCTAAAGAATAACTTCTTAAATGCATTGATTGTATCTTCCTCCACCATCACTCCTGGCTTCGCATTCCCACCATTTTCCGTGTAAAACCATCTTTCAGCAGCTCATGACTCATTAAGTTCATCAGTTATAAGACTAGAGTGTTGTGTGGTTTCAAACTTCTGTAACTTCTGTTAGACAGAAGCAGTGAGATGAAGGATTGACCGAGCTGGTAGAGCTGCTTCCTCACAGCTCCAGAGACCCAGGTTCAATCCTGGCCTTGTGTGCTGCCTGTGTGGAGTTTGCACATTCTCCTTGTGACCGTGTGGGTTTCCTCCCACATCCCAAAGACGTGCGGGTTTGTAGATTAATTGACTTCTGTAAATTGGCCCGAGTGTGCAGGGAATGGACGAAAGAGTGGGATAACATAGAACTAGTGTAAATAGGTGATTGATGGTCAGTGTGGATTAGATGGGCCAAAGGGCCCCTTTCCATGTTGTATCTCTAAACTGACCTAATCTAAACAATCTACCTATGGATAATAATCTGACTTTTTGTTTTTCAAACCAAAGTTAATAACCTCTGGGTGATTTTTATTATTTTTGGTTTCCATTCGCTTGCTTTCTATTTCGTGAGGTGAAGCTACCAATTTGTGCTGTTAATTCTATGGAAAGTAGAGTGAAACTGGAAAGAGAATAGTTCAACTTGGAACCTTAATTTTAGTTTACCTTAGAGATACGCATGCAAACAGGCTCTTCGGCTCACCGAGTCTATGTTGACTCTCGATCCACGTTCACGCTCGTTAGCCCAATTTTTCAACCACTCCCTATGCACTGATAGAGGCCAATTAATCTACAAACCCACACATCTTTGGGATGTGGGAGGAAACCGGAGCACCCGAAGGAAACCCACATGGTCACAGGGAGAGAACTTGCAAACTCCATACACAGAGCATCCAAGGTCTGGATTGAACCTCGGTCTCGAGTGCTGTGAGACAGCAGCTCAACCAGTTGTGCCACTGTTTAATATGTAGATTCCTAATACTTATTTCTGGGTGGATTTGGATTTATCTTGTCAGAAATATAAATTTCAGTTTCCGGTCACTGGAGCAGAATGTTCTTAACCATTTCAATTAATATTTAAAGATGACGTCTTGTCTGGGTTGTCATCAGTTTCATTGTAGTGGCTCTGACAACCGTTTCTTAGGAAGGATATGATATCCATGGGGAAAAAGCAAGTTAGATTTAGTGTCATACAGTGTGGAAACAGGCCTGTTAGCCCAACTTGCCCATACCGATCAACCTGCCCCACCTACACTAGTCCTACCTGCCTGCATTGGCCCATATCCCTCCAAATCCATGTACCAGTCTACATGTTTGTTAATTGTTGCCTCAACTACCTCCTCCAGCAGCTTACTGCATTTACCCACCAACCCGTTGTGTAAAAAAGTTTCGACTTAGGTTCCTATTAAATCTTTCCCCCCCTCACCTGAAACTTATGTCCTCTGGTTCTTGATTCCCCTACTCTGGACAAAAGACTGTGTGTCTACCCGATCTATTTCTCTCATGATTTTGTACACCTCTATTGGAATGATATTTGGACTTCAAAGGATCCTGCATAAAGGATAGTATTTGAAAGTTTGATTAGAGGGTCAGTGAAACAAAGTCTTCAAGTAATAGCAATGGGAGCTGATGAAGAAGATAGGGGAACCTTTTCAGCTTGGCATGTGCCAACTTTGGTGAAGATTTGAAATTCTCTTCTGCAAAAGTACAATTAAGCTAATTTAAAACCTGGACTTTGACAGATGTTTTGTTAAAAGCAAAATTCTTGAGGGTATGAAGCAAAGATAGGTATATGGAGCTCCATGATCTAATTGAATGGTGGAATAGAGTTGAATGGGTAAATGATTTTTAATCCTTATCCAATGCCCTTGTAATCTCAGGCACACTTATATAATTAAGGGTCATGCCAATTGCAGCAAAATACAAAGTGCTGAAGCAACTCAGTGCATCGGGCAGCATCTATGTTGGAAATGGATGAGTAACGTTTTGCGTTGGGACCCAACCGCAGATTGAACCTTCCTGCACAGATGTTGCCTGACCCACTGTGTTCCTCCAGCAATCTGTGTCTTGCTCAAGATTCCAGCATCGGAAGTTCCTTAGTTTGCAGGTTCATAAATTCATGTGATAGGAGTAGAATTAGGCCATTCGGCCCATCAAGTCTACTCCACGGTTCAATCATGGCTGATCTGTCTTTCTCTCTCAACCCCATTCTCCTGCCTTCTCCCCATAATCCCTGACACCCGTACTAATCACAAATCTATAAATCTCTGCCTTAACAATATCCATTGATAGCCTCCACAGCCGTCTGTGGCAAAGAATTCCACAGATTCACCACCCTCTGACTAAATGATTCCTTCTTATCTCCTTTCGAAAGGTATGTCCTTTTATTCTGAAGTTTTGTCCTCTGGTCTTAGACTCTGCCACGTGGAAATATCCTCTCCACATCCAATCTACCCAGGTATTTCACTATTTGATAAATTTCAATGAGGTCCCCCCCCCTTATCCTTATAAACTCCAGCGAGTATAGGCCCAGTGTTGTCAAATGCTCATCATATGTTGCCCCAATTATTCCTGGGATCATTCTTGTCAACATTCTCTGGACCCTCTCCAATCCTTCCTCAGAACTTCCTCGGAGGTCACAGCTGTGAGTAGCAATGATGCTCAACTGTGCAACGTTAATGCACCAGCCCGGTGGGGTAGAACATGGGTTAGCACTTGTGATCCTTCACAAATTAAACTGCAGATCACGGACAAGGCACAGCTGGAAAGAGAGTGCCTCACTGCCGGTTTACTTGCTTCCTTCCTGCTGACTATGTACACTGATCAATCACTGGACTAATAGCTGACACCTCTCATTTGGGGAAGATATGAAGAACAGAAGCTCAAGACGGAGTAATGAAGAGCTACTGAAAGGAAATTCAAATTAAAGATATGACAAAGTAAGGAAACAGAATATTTAAATTGATATCGTTTCCAGCATATAGTTTTTAAACTAGAAGCCCACATTATTCATTTGTCAATTTGTTTCCTTTCTTTAATGTATTCTTGCTCATTAAAATGTAACGTGAAACATAGAAACATAGAAACATAGAAATTAGGTGCAGGAGTAGGCCATTCGGCCCTTCGAGCCTGCACCGCCATTCAATATGATCATGGCTGATCATCCAACTCAGTATCCCGTACCTGCCTTCTCTCCATACCCTCTAATCCCCTTAGCCACAAGGGCCACATCTAACTCCCTCTTAAATATAGCCAATGAACTGGCCTCGACTACCCTCTGTGGCAGGGAGTTCCAGAGATTCACCACTCTCTGTGTGAAAAAGGTTCTTCTCATCTCGGTTTTAAAGGATTTCCCCCTTATCCTTAAGCTGTGACCCCTTGTCCTGGACTTCCCCAACATCGGGAGCAATCTTCCTGCATCTAGCCTGTCCAACCCCTTAAGAATTTTGTAAGTTTCTATAAGATCCCCTCTCAATCTCCTAAATTCTAGAGAGTATAAACCAAGTCTATCCAGTCTTTCTTCATAAGACAGTCCTGACATCCCAGGAATCAGTCTGGTGAACCTTCTCTGCACTCCCTCTATGGTAATAATGTCCTTCCTCAGATTTGGAGACCAAAACTGTACGCAATACTCCAGGTGTGGTCTCACCAAGACCCTGTACAACTGCAGTAGAACCTCCCTGCTCCTATACTCAAATCCTTTTGCTATGAAAGCTAACATACCATTCGCTTTCTTCACTGCCTGCTGCACCTGCATGCCCACTTTCAATGACTGGTGTACCATGACACCCAGGTCTCGCTGCATCTCCCCTTTTTCTAGTCGGCCACCATTTAGATAATAGTCTGCTTTCCTGTTTTTGCCACCAAAATGGATAACCTCACATTTATCCACATTATACTGCATCTGCCAAACATTTGCCCACTCACCCAGCCTATCCAAGTCACCTTGCAGTCTCCTAGCATCCTCCTCACAGCTAACACTGCCCCCCAGCTTAGTGTCATCCGCAAACTTGGAGATATTGCCTTCAATTCCCTCATCCAGATCATTAATATATATTGTAAATAGCTGGGGTCCCAGCACTGAGCAGATCATTAATATATATTGTAAATAGCTGGGGTCCCAGCACTGAGCCTTGCGGTACCCCACTAGTCACTGCCTGCCATTGTGAAAAGGACCCGTTTACTCCTACTCTTTGCTTCCTGTTTGCCAGCCAGTTCTCTATCCACATCAATACTGAACCCCCAATGCCGTGTGCTTTAAGTTTGTAAACTAATCTCTTATGTGGGACCTTGTCGAAAGCCTTCTGGAAGTCCAGATACACCACATCCACTGGTTCTCCCCTATCCACGCTACTAGTTACATCCTCGAAAAATTCTATAAGATTCGTCAGACATGATTTACCTTTTGTAAATCCATGCTGACTTTGTCCAATGATTTCACCACTTTCCAAATGTGCTGCTATCCCATCTTTAATAACTGACTCTAGCAGTTTCCCCACTACCGATGTTAGACTAACTGGTCTGTAATTCCCCGTTTTCTCTCTCCCTCCCTTCTTAAAAAGTGGGGTTACGTTTGCTACCCGCCAATCCCCAGGAACTACTCCAGAATCTAAAGAGTTTTGAAAGATTATTACTAATGCATCCACTATTTCTGGAGCTACTTCCTTAAGTACTCTGGGATGCAGCCTATCTGGCCCTGGGGATTTATCGGCCTTTAATCCATTTAATTTACCCAACACCACTTCCCGGCTAACCTGGATTTCACTCAATTCCTCCAACTCCTTTGACCCGCGGTCCCCTGCTATTTCCGGCAGATTATTTATGTCTTCCTTAGTGAAGACGGAACCAAAGTAGTTATTCAATTGGTCCGCCATATCCTTGTTCCCCATGATCAACTCACCTGTTTCTGACTGCAAGGGACCTACATTTGTTTTAACTAATCTCTTTCTTTGCACATATCTATAAAAACTTTTGCAGTCAGTTTTTATGTTCCCTGCCAGTTTTCTTTCATAATCTATTTTTCCTTTCCTAATTAAGCCCTTTGTCCTCCTCTGCTGGTCTCTGAATTTCTCCCAGTCCTCCGGTATGCTGCTTTTTCTGGCTAATTTGTACGCATCATCCTTCGCTTTGATACTATCACTGATTTCCCTTGTTATCCACGGATGCACTACCTTCCCTGATTTATTCTTTTGCCAAACTGGGATGAACAATTGTTGTAGTTCATCCATGCAGTCTTTAAATGTCTTCCATTGCATATCCACCGTCAACCCTTTTAGAATTAATTGCCAGTCAATCTTGGCCAATTCACGTCTCATACCCTCAAAGTTACCTTTCTTTAAGTTCAGAACCATTGTTTCTGAATTAACAATGTCACTCTCCATCCTAATGAAGAACTCAACCATATTATGGTCACTCTTGCCCAAGGGGGCACGTACAACAAGACTGCTAACTAACCCTTCCTCATTACTCAATACCCAGTCTAAAATAGCCTGCTCTCTCGTTGGTTCCTCTACATGTTGATTTAGATAACTATCCCGCATACATTCCAAAAAATCCTCTTCCTCAGCACCCCTACCAATTTGATTCACCCAATCTATATGTAGATTGAAGTCACCCATTATCACGGTTTTGCCTTTGTCGCACGCATTTCTAATTTCCTGTTTGATACCATCTCCAACTTCACTACTACTGTTAGGTGGCCTGTACACAACACCCACCAGCGTTTTCTGCCCCTTAGTGTTTCGCAGCTCTACCCATATCGATTCCACATCCTGCAAACTAATGTCCTTCCTTTCCATTGCGTTAATCTCCTCTCTAATCAGCAACGCTACCCCACCTCCTTTTCCTTTCTCTCTATCCCTCCTGAATATTGAATATCCCTGGATGTTCAGCTCCCAGCCTTGGTCACCCTGGAGCCATGTCTCCGTGATCCCAACTATATCATAGTCATTAATAGCTATCTGCACATTCAACTCATCCACCTTATTACGAATGCTCCTTGCATTGAGACACAAAGCCTTCAGGCTTGTTTTTACAACACTCTTACCCCTTATACAATTTTGTTGAAAAGTGGCCCTTTTTGATTTTTGCCCTGGATTTTCCGGCCTGCCACTTTTACTTTTCACCTTGCTACCTATTGCTTCTACCCTCGTTTTACACCCCTCTGTCTCTACGCTCACACATTTAAGAAACCCTTTCCCTTTAACTCCATCCTCCATTAGCCCATTCGACACCCCACCCCCCTTATTCAGTTTAAAACCACCCGTGTAGCAGTGGCAAACCTGCCTGCCAGAATGCTGGTCCCATACCTGTTAAGATGCAATCCGTCCCTTTTGTACAGTTCCCCCTTACCCCAAAACAGATCCCAGTGATCTAAGAATCTAAATCCCTGCCCCATGCACCAGTTCCTCAGCCACACGTTCAGGTCCCGTATCTCCCTGTTCCTGCTCTCGCCAGCACGAGGAACTGGAAGCAAACCGGAGATAACAACCCTGGAGGTCCTGCTTTTCAGCATTTTTCCGAGCTCTCTAAAGTCACGCTGCAGAATATTCATCCCCTTCTTTCCGACATCGTTTGTGCCGACATGCACTACCACTTCCGGATGTTCACCTTCGCCCTTGAGGATTTTCTGCACTCTGTCCGTGACATCCTGGATCCTGGCACCAGGAAGGCAGCACACCATCCTCGCATCCCGTCTGTTGCCGCAGAAACCCCTGTCCGTACCTCTCACAATGTGAAGCAACATAATAATATTTGCGGACATCATTATATGAGTGAGATCAAAGCTGCATTGATTCTGTGCCAGTAAATCATCTTTATTAAATGATTCTACAGCTACCAAAGTGAAAAGAATCAATAAATAATGGCTGACAAAACCACTCTCATGCCAATGTTCAGTCAGTTTGTCACAGTCAGCTCCATCGTTAAGGAAAGAAAAATGGATGCTGAAATATTTTTTTTCCATGTGAATGTTTTTCTAATTTCTGGTAGAAAAAAAGTCTGCAGTAAGTCAGTGACATTAATGGCAGAGTCTGGGAGCAGGGGCCATAGCCTCAGAATAAAAGAACATACCTTAAGAAAGGAGATGAGGAGGAATTTATTTTGTCAGAGGGCGGTGAATCTGTGGAATTTGTTGTTGCAGACGGCTGTGGAGGCCAAGTCAACGGATTTTTATAAGGTGGAGATTGATAGATTCTTGATTAGTAAGGGTGTCAGGGGCTATGGTGAGAATGGGGTTGAGAGGAAAAGATAGATCAGCCATGATTTAATGGCGGAGTAGACTTGATGGGCCGAATGGCCTAATTCTGCTCCTATAACATATGAACTTTTCAACTTAAATCTTCTTTTAATGGTAAATAAAATGTCCATAAATTAAGTCTGAATAGTTTAGTTTAGAGATACAGCGTGGAAACAGGCCCTTCGGCCCACCGATTATGCGCCGACCAGCGATCCCCGCATATTAACACTATCCTACGCACACGGTCACAGGAAGAAAGTTCAAACTCCGTACAGAAAGCTCCCGTAGTTGGGATTGAACCCGGGACTCCGACGCTGCAAGTGCTGTAAGGCAACTCTACGGCTGCCTTACCATGCCGCCCCTGAATAGAATGAGGATTTTTTCAAGATATAGGCAAATGCAATAGAATGATTTTTGTTGAAGAAAAATTATGTGAGTTTGATAATGTTTCAACAGAACTGACACCAGGAGAGAGAAATAAATAACCTGGCTAACTAACGTCTGGGAATTTGGCAAAGTTCCCCTTTAACTGTCGGCAACATCTGGTGTGGTTGCACAACCCAGAATAATCAGACTGTCAGTACAACTTTACTGCTTCAAATTTATTGCCTGTGAATTCCAAAATGCTAGCTTTACGAGTCAGATTATCAATTTCCACTTTTCCATTCATCACCATCACCTTAGATTTTTATGCAAGTGTTCATTGCGACTGAAAAACTAACCTGGTAAATGAATGATGACTCATTTGAACATCATCTACAGATTTCTTTATATATTTTAAGTCACAGACTTAATTTTTTGCGCTCGTGATGTTTGATTTGTCGCCTAGTTTTAAGTCTGCTACAGCAGCTGGCAAGAAGACTTTATGCTCATTGTATAATTTGTCAAGCATTGATTATCAATAGCCAGCAATGAGTGATGAGATCATTGTTAAATTTCCTATACTGGTGATGTTGCCACTTAACTGGGGAAGTCTCTTTGTTGCCAACAGATATGGTGGCGCAGCAGTAGAGCTACTGCCTTACAGCGCCAGAGGTACAGGTTCGATCCTGACTACGGGTGGCTGTCTGTACGGAGTTTGTACCTATCTTCTCCCCGTGACCTGCGTGGGTTTTCTCAGAGATCTTCGTTTCCTCCCACACTCCAAAGGCGAACAATTTGTAGGTTAACTGCCTTGGCGTAAATGTAAAAATTGTCCTTAGTGTGTGTAGGGTAGTGCTAATTGATTACTGGTCGGTGCAGACTCGGTGAGCTGAAGAGCCTGTTTCCATGCTGTATCTCTAAACTAAACTAAACTAAGACATGCCGATTGTACAAATGAGTTACTTAAGGAAAGTCAATTTCAATCTATGCACAAATGACAAGATTTTGAGGAGGTACACATTTTATTCTTCCTTTCCGTTAGAAATGACTAAAACTCCTGCTCACATTTCACATGACAGTCAGTCCCTTTTTTCCAAAGATGGTAATATCAAATATGAGAGGATATAGTTTTAAGATGGGTAAGATAAAATTTAAAGGGGATGTGTGGGGCAATGGTTTTACACTGAGAGTGGTGGGTGCCTGGATCATGCTGCTCGAGGGAGGCAGATACACCATTGGCATTTAAGAGACTTTTGGATAAGCATATGTAAGCGCCGGGTATAGATATGGATCATGTACAGGCAGGTTAGATCATTTTAACTTGGCATCATGGATATGTAGGGAATGGAGAGATGTGCAGACAGATTATAGTTGGATAGAAGCAAGGAACTGCAGATGTTAGCGTACAAAAAAAGTTGCAGAGTGCTGGAGTAATGCAATGGATCAGGTTGTACCCCTGGAGAGCGGAGAGGTGATGCTTCGGATTGGGACCCTCCTTGTTGGTCTTGGCATCGTTTTCAGCACAGACATAATGGGCTGAGAGGCTTGTTCCTGTGCTGTGCTGTTCTCTGGTCTAAAGAACATTTCTGGGCAGTGCAAGGTCAGTAATACTGGACAATTTGATCAATGCTCATCTCATTTGAGTTAATTGAGAGTTAATTATGCAACCGAGAGAAGAATGCTGCAAATATCTCCAGGAGAATGTAATAATTAGCTCTAAGCACCACTAAAAATCAATGGATACTCCTCTGAAATATTAATTACATTTGGTTTAAATATCACTGAAATATTTATAGCTTCACCTATCTATTATGGCATAGAGTTTAACAGTTACTTGCACCAAATACACAGAATTAAGTGAATATTCTCTCATTACCATTGACTGACAGTCAACCTCATTTAAAGTATCCATCTCATTATTTGTTGTATATTTGCTGCCACTGCTGGTGTGTCAGATAACAATGGAAATTTTAAATTCCTTCATGCAAAATGTCTCTTAAATTCATATTATTCCCCTTCAGGAAGAAATGACTAATACAACTGCTCACATTTCACATTCTGGCAAAATCACTTATTTTTCACACAGTGAACATTAATTGTCTGCAAAAGAACTAAGAATAAGATATAGTGTGTTGACAACGATGGAATATCGAATTACTGTTACATTGATTAATCCTTGCGTATATTTGGCAGATGTTGAAAAGATTTTGTTTTGGTTTTCCAGCACAAATCCACAAATTTCTGAAAACTCCAAGAAGCTCCAGAGAAGATAAGATAGGCACAAAATAACTCAGCGGCCAACATCCTTCCAATCCATCGGAGAGAAGCTTGTTAAACTGCAGTTAATGGCTAATCCAAAATATACGGGAAAAAAAAACTTATTTGCTTGCATTCATTTTGTTGAGCTGAAACTTTCTGTGTACAAGCACTTTGCAGTTTCTTTTGAAGAATAGCTCCAGCCTACAGAGGATAATTTGGTCTGTATTCGCCATTCTTAATGCTTATCTGTCAAGTTTGCATCTTAATTATTGTATTTATCTTTTCTTGATGTTCATCATCAGTAAATATGTTTCATATCCCAAGCTGTGCAGGTTGGTAGATGAATTTGACGCTGTTAATTGCCCCCCTAGTATGCAAGTGAGTGGTAGAATCTGGGGGAATTTATAACCATGTGTTGAGAATAAAGATGGATTTTACTTCGGAGTCACGTGAGTGACTACGTGAAGATCCCGCCAGCACGCATGCACGTATTAGCGTCTCACGCAGTGCAACAGCGACGGGCGGGGATGGAACGCTCAGGTAAATTCAAACGGACCTACACAGGTAAGGAAAAATTGAAGTTCTATTTTCTTCCACTTGCTGTGCTTTATGTTACAGCACGTTGGACAAGGGGAAGAAAAAACGGTTCTGGATCGCAGGCTGCCACGGGGAACCAGGTAGTTCCCGGCAGCCGGCAGCCACGGGCTACCAGCGGCTCCAGGACCGCGGGGAACCAGGTAGGTCCCGGCAGCCAACCCACAGACGTCCAGCAGCTCCAGGACTGCAGGCTGCCGCTGGAAACCAGGTAGTTCCTGGCAGCCGGCAGCCACTGGTTACCAGCAGCTCCAGGACCGCAGGCTGCGGGGAACCAGGTAGGTCCCGGCAGCCAACAAGCCATGGGCAAACAGCGGTTCCAGGACCGCAGACTGCGGGGAACAAGGGAAAGTTCCGGCAGCCGACAGCCATGGGCAAAGAGTGGTTTCAGGACCGCAGGCTGTGAGGAACTAGGAAGGTTCCAGCAGCCGACAAGCCATGGGCAACCAGTGGTTCCAGGACCGCAGGCTGTGAGGAACTAGGAAGGTTCCGGCAGCCGACAGCCGGGTATGACCGGCGCAGGCTGAGCCCTGGAAACAACACAGCGGGCTGCAGGCAGGCAGGAGTCGGTACGGCCGATAGACTAAGGGAGTCCGGCCAGGAGGACGCACTGCCCAAGGGCAGTGAAAGTGACCGTTGGTGTGGTTACTAAGGTCCACTTACCGACTCCAAGCTGAATCCAGCGCCATGAGTCGTACAGCTCAAAGCAGCGCAGCAGGCTGGAGGCAAAGCCCAGCAGGATTCAGCCCGGCCAATCATACTCATCTGAGTCCGGCTGAAGGGGCGCGCTGCCCGAGTGCAGCAGAGGCCCGCCCGTGACTTGCTCCGGGAGATGGAGCAAGCTCACCATGGGAGTCTTCGCACTCCCACAACAGCACCTTATCGTGGGCTGTAAAACAATGCATCTCCCTCGATAGAGGAATGCGTTATGGACCAGGGCTGGGCTGGTCCGGAAGAAGGGGGCATGGCTGAAGAAAACGGCAGTGTGCAGGGGGTGCAGAATCCTAAGGAGCTACTGGGAGTGATCACCAAAATGACGGATCAACGAAAAGTACCATTACAGACCAGTCTGGCGGCCAGCATCAACTACCTGTACTTCCATCTTCTGCAGGAACAGGCAACAAAATTACGCAGAAGTATAGGCCTCCTGTGAACTTTACTTTGTTAAAAATGCCTGCAGCAAACAATGCGATCTGGGGGTGCAGTGGGACTGGCACAAAAACGCAGGAGGTCAAACTACAGAAGATTTCAAAACTTCTGACAGCGGGCATATCATCGGTTGCTCGCCCAGACGATGGTACAGAGATAACAAGCGTCATCAGCAACGACAGCACCCCTATGCATCCACCAGCAGGTATCCTCACCAAGACGCTGGTGAAAGCTCGAGGGTCGCGCAGCACCACTAAGGTCCTTTTTAGGCCAAGGCCCAAAGCGACCCTCATAGAAAATGTGCCAACCCCGCTCTCCGGCGCCTCTTCCGCAGAACAGGCAGAAATTGAAGAAAGGGACATACCACCGGCAACCAGGTAAGTAGGTGGATCTGGTTCCTTCCAGAACACAACGGTGTACGACCTGTACTAACAGGGGGAATATTACACTTGTTTTGGGAGACATGGAGGTATCATTGTCGATACCAAAAACTTAACTGGATGGGCAACAATGGCAGGGTATAGCGTTGCCTAATGGCCTAACTTCAGCCCCAAGACTTTTCACCAAGATATTAAAATGGGCCTTGGCAATATTAGAAACAAAAACATATTGTCATGGCATGTGTTGATGATATATCAATTGTGGGGGGAAAACCCTGGATCTAGCTAAAATCAGCAGTTTTAGCTACCAAACATTGGGTGAAACTCTGGGGTCATCTCCATCCAGATAAATCTAAGTTGATGGCATCCACAACTGGACTTTCTGGGATTTACAATTAACGTTATCCATATGTCTGTAACATTGCCAAAGAGTAAAGCAGACTTGGTGGAAGCCTACAACAAAATTAATTACTAAAAACACTGGTGTTGGGTGCGTTTTATGGGCTAAAAGCCTACTGCTAACAATGCACCATCTGCATGTTCGCCCAAGAATTGACAATATCACAGTGGTGGCATATATTAATCATATGGGAGAAAAGATCGATATCATGTGTCAATCTGACCAATATATTTGGCTATGGTGAGTTAACATACATATTTGGCTATCAGCAAACTTACCTACCAGGTAAGCTCAATACTGAGGCACACACCAGGTCATGAAAATTCAATGACAGCACCGAATGACTGTTGGACCACACAAAAAAAAAAGTTGCTGATATTACCAAAAGAGGGACACCAGATATCGCAGTTCCTTTTTGAACACACCAGATATCGATCCATTTGCATCTAGATCCAATCACCAGTTCCAACATATGCCGCTTGTGAACCACACTTGGGGCAGTAGCAAAGGACATTACTCACTGAATGGGGAATAATTGTTTACAATGTTTTTTCCCTCCTGCCTCATCAGTTGGATCCTAAGCGAAAACACACATGGACTCAACATCAAGTGTCTTGAAAGTTCCTGAGTGGCCTACACGACCATGGATCCCTGTGGTCTCGGACATAGTCTCTGAACCATAGTCCACCATGCTAGATCCGGGCTGGCGGACATGACCATGAGCGTGATCACGGCGGCCTATCAAGAATCAACAAGGGCTGGTGTAGTGTATAATGGGGGGGACTGACGTTTTAAAAACAGTATGCTGATAGTACTGGTCTCAGCTCTAGGGGTCCAGTTTCTACATAAACTGAGACTTGGATAAATGATGGCATCTCCAGAAAAGATAACTTCGCATATTAGAGCTTGTTAAACAAGATAGACCATGAACATCAGGACAAAATTTGGAATTCCAGATATACCCAACTGACACCCGACTATGTGTAATGACACACCTTCTATTATACCTTAAAACTACAAAAACTTAAGAGGAAGTAAATTAGCACTATGGGCAGCCATAAACAGCCTAATGGCCGGGTATCAGCACTAACCATCGCTAGATGACTCAGACAGGCTTGGGAGCTGCTGGGGTGGATACTGACATCTTAAGTTTCTATCCACATGGGCAACAGCAACACCGGCAGCTAGAGACAAGGAAGTGCCTATGGACCATATCCTGGCAACAGCAGGATGGTCTGGAGAAAGACCTTCCAATTCTTTATAATAAGCCAATAACCAAACCTGCGGTACTGCAGAATCAAGTTTGAATTCTGCAATATATTTAGCCCCAGGGAGGATTATTCTGTCAAAATAAATTGTTATTGCCTGAATTGGATGCATGTCTAAATACAATAACATATTTTCTCCCTTGAATGATTTCGGCAGTGTGAAGCATGGACTGTTCCAAGGCTTGAAATCACAGAGCTTTAAAATCTTCAAGTAGTCACTCACGTGACTCCGAAGTAAAATAGTAAGATTAAACGAGAACTTACCAGTTTGAAGTTTGATCTTTATTTTATGAGGAGTTACGATGAGGGATTACGTGCCCTCCGCTCCCGCCCTCAATTATAAAGGTCAATTGGTATCTTAGTTCTCCTTATCTTTACTATGTAAATTTCAATTATTGTGTTGTTTCTGTGATTCCACACCGCTGCTTTGAAGAATGTCGCGCATGCGTGCTGGCGGGGTCTTCACGTAATCCCTCATCGTAACTCCTCATAAAATAAAAATCAAACTTCAAACTGGTAAGTTCTCGTTTAATCTTACTATTATATTAGTGTAGGGATAGTGTAAATGGGTGGTTGATGGTCAACATGGACTTGATGGGCCAAAGGGTCTGTTTCCATGGTATATCTGTTTGTCTATCAGTCTATGTCCCTTCTTTCGAAATGAAGTCACTCAACTTCACTTTACCTGGGAACCTTGCAGATATATACCAGGCATATTTTAAACCAGAGGACAGAGGTTTGTAAAGAGGGAAGTTTTCATTGGGTGCTGAAGGGTAACTTTTCTCACAGAGGGTGGAGGGTGTATGGAACGAGCAGCCAGAGGAGGTAGTTGAGGCAGAGATTATCGCAACATTTAGGAAACAATTAGATAGGTATATGGATAGGACAGATTTGGAGGTATATGGGCCAAACACAGGCACGTGGGACTTGTGTAGATGGGGCATGCTGGTCGGTGTGGGCAAATTGGGCCGAAGGGCCTGTTTACACACTGTATCACTCTTTGTCTATGTCTCTAATAAGAAAAAGGCTTGCAATTTTTGGCTCTGAGATAGGAGCAACAAAGCACAGAGTGCATCGAGTGGGTGAAGAATTGCAAGACTTTGACAGCACTGGTAGAGCTGCTGCCTCACAGCTCTGGAGACCCGGGTTCGATCCTACGGGTACTGTCTGTACGAAGTTTCTACGTTCTTCCTATTACCGTGTGTGTTTTCTCTGGGTGCTCTGGTTTCCTCCCACATCCCAAAGACGTGCAGATTACTTGGCCTCTATAAATTGTCCCTGGTGTGTAGGATAGAGTTAGTGTATGGGTGATAGCTGCTCGGTGCGGACCTGGTGGGCCGAAGGGCCTGTTTCCGTGCTCGATCTATAATTTTTAGGGTTTAGCAAGCAGAGTTGTGTTGCGAAACCTTCCAGAGAAACAAGATCCAAACATTAACGAACCTGAAAGGGACGATTTTCATAAAGAGGGTAGACACAAAGTGCTGGAGTAACTCAGCAGGTCTGTCAGCATCTCTGGTAAAAGGAATAGGTGGCGTTTCAGATTGGGACCCTTCTGCAGACTAGGTGGTGGTTATATGGAATGAGCAGCCAGAGGACATAGTTGAAGCTGATACAATAATAATATTTAAAAGGCATTTGGACAGGTCCATGGGTAAGAAAGGGAGATATGGGCCAAATGTGCGTGTGTGGGACCAGTGTATGTCTAAGCTCTAATACTCTAAACTCTAATATCACCTGGATCTCATTTTGATTAGAACATATAACATAGGCCAGTACTGCACAGGAACAGACCCTTCCTGCCATGATATATGTGCCGAACATGATGCCAAGATAAATTAATCTCATGATCTACATCCCTCTGTTCTCTTCATATATATCTGCCCGCCCACAATCCTCTCATGCACCACTATTGCATCTGCCTCCACCACCACCCATGCAAGCACATTCCAGGCATCCACCACCATCTGTGTAAGAAACCCAGCCTGCACATCGCCATTAAACCTTCCTCCTCTCACCTTAAAGCCATGCCTCTGCTCTTTGCATTTCCATCCTGGGAAAAAGGTGCTGACTGTCTATCCTAACTGTACCTCCAGCTAAAACAATCCTCGTCTGTTTCATTCTGGATTCCCCACCAGAAACAAGAATTTCTTCCTACTCCACGCTCACAACACTGGTACACTTTTGTCCTCTTGGTACATCTTCTACCATGGCGCACCACTTAAACTTTGAAAGGCTGTTCCTGTCGTACTTCAGAACCTGTTCAAGAAGGAACTGCAGATGCTGGAAGATCGAAGGTACACAAAAATGCTGGAGAAACTCAGAGGGTGTAGCAGCATCTATGGAGCGAAGGAAATAGGCGACGTTTCGGTCCGAGGAGGTAGTTGAGGCAGAGATTATCGCAACATTTAGGAAACAATTAGACAGGTATATGGATAGGACAGATTTGGAGGTATACGGGCCCCGAAACGTCGCCTATTTCCTTCGCTCCATAGATGCTGCTGCACCCGCTGAGTTTCTCCAGCATTTTTGTGTACTTCAGAACCTGCCTCTTCAATGTTGCCAACCTCCACAGGGATTGTTCATATAAATGCTACTTTACTGTTTGGGTTCCTCTGAAAATCTATCATGCAAGACCTAGCTTTTCTGTCCCTCATACTTAGCTTCAGATGTATTAAAGTCTTGGAAATGATTCAATTGTAATTAGCTTCCCATTGAAGATGCAGGCAATGTTTTATTTAAAAGTCCCACATAGCCACTGCTTAAATCTTTGAGAAACAATATCTTAATTGGGGTTGGACAGGCTAGATGCAGGAAGATTGTTCCCGATGTTGGGGAAGTCCAGGACATGGGGTCACAGTTTAAGGATAAAGGGGAAATCCTTTAGGACCGAGATGAGAAAAACATTTTGTGGTGAATCTCTGGAATTCTCTGCCACAGAAGGTAGTTGAGGCCAGTTCATTGGCTGTATTTAAGAGGGAGTTAGATGTGGCCCTTGTGGCTAAAGGGATCAGGGGGTTTGGAGAGAAGGCAGGTACAGGATACTGAGTTGGATGATCAGCCATGATCATATTGAATGATCGGCTCGAAGGGCTGAATGACCTACTCCTGCACCTATTTTCTATGTATTTATGTTAACATAAAACAATACAGTTTTTCTCATTAATGCAAATTTATGACTAAAAGCAGTCGTGAAACAAACTTTAAGATGGAAAGATGATTTGTAAGTGTGTATACTTTCAAGTAAACGTCTGAACAATTTGAGTTGAAAGTCATTTTTAAATTGCATTGTACTTGGCTTGACTGGATGCTGACTTCATAGGTTCATCAATAATAGCAGCAGAAGTAGACCATTCGGCCCATCGAGGCTACTCTGCCATTCAATCATGGCTGATTAATCTTTCCCTCTCAACTCCATTCTCCTGCCTTCTCCCCATAACCTCTGACACAATTACAAATCAGGAATATGTCAATCTCCGCCTTAAAAATACCCAATGACCTGGCCTCCACAGCCGTCTGTGGCAAAGAATTCCATAGATTCACTACCCTCTGACAAAATAAATTCATCCTCATCTCCTTTCTAAAGGACTTCACAGAGCTGATGTGAGTGTCCACCCTTATTCTATATTAAATTTAATAACATTTTATTTACATAAAATCACATGAAATGTTAATGTTATTCTGATATTGTAACACTTAACATATTGTAATATTTAATATACTATAAAATGATTACTTTTGACACATCATAACAGACACATTTAAAATATTCTATGGAAGATTGTTTTTGATTTAATTATTTTTAAACCTGCTCTGCAGTTTGCGTGTTTATGCTCATGGTACATGTTTGACGTTTTCATCTTAAATGTGAAGTTAAAGATATGGTGGTGTGGTGGTAGAGTTACTGCCTTACAGCGCCAGAGACCTGTGTTCGATACTGACTACGGGTGCCAACTTACATGGTGTTTGTACATTCTCCCTGTGATCTGCGTGGGTTTTCTCCGAGATCTTCGGCCATTCCTGTACTTGCCAGTCTGTGCCAGCTTTCACATCATCCCCCACTTATTTCATTGTAGCCTGTTCTTTAACACAATTGATTTTCCTGCAGTCTTCTTACATTGCAGGCCAATTACAGTCATCAGCTAACCTACCAGAGACGTGGGGGAAGCAGGAGGAACCAGAGGAAGCCCACACCTTCACAGGGTGAATTCACAAACTCCACAAAGACAGCCCACAGTGTCAGGAACAAACCTAGGCCACTGACACTGTGTAGTAACCTCTCTAATTGCTACACCACTGTGCCACACAAGGACTACAGAGATCAAATAGCCATTGGATTTGATTACGTGGCAGTCACAGCAAATGCAAAGGGAATGTGAGTTGCAGGAAGGTTAATTGTAAAATGAGGAAAATACTAAATGAGATTATGCATTGGAAAATAATGACTGTAAGAAAAATGGCAGCACAGTGGCACAGCTGGTAGAGCTGCTGCCTCGCTGAGCTAGAGACCCGGGTTCAATCCTGACCTTGAACACTGACCGTGTGCAGTTTGTGTGTACTACCTGGGATCGCGTGGGTTTCCTCTGGGATTCCTCTCCTATCCCAAAGATGCATGTGTTTGCGGGTTAATTGATCTCTGTAAAGTTGCCCCTAGGGTCAATTGTGTCGGGGGTGGATGAGAAAGTGGGATCGCATGGAACTAGTGTGAATGGGTGATCGATGATCAGCGTGGGCTTGGAGGGTCGAAGAGCCTGTTTCCATGCTGTATCTAACCATATAACCATATAACAATTACAGCACGGAAACAGGCCATCTCGACCCCTCTAGTCCGTGCCGAACACATAGTCTCCCCTAGTCCCATATACCTGCGCTCAGACCATAACCCTCCATTCCTTTCCCATCCATATAACTATCCAATTTATTTTTAAATGATAAAAACGAACCTGCCTCCACCACCTTCACTGGAAGCTCATTCCACACAGCTACCACTCTCTGCGTAAAGAAGTTCCCCCTCATGTTACCCCTAAACTTCAGTCCCTTAATTCTCAAGTCATGTCCCCTTGTCCCCATGTCATCTCTAAGCTAAACTAAAAATATTATGTGAAGTCAATGAAAAGAAATACATACCAAATTAATAGAGAGTTTACCTGTTGCCTCCACAGATGCTGCCTGATCCATTCAATTCCTCCAGCCCTTTGTGTTTTGCTCAATGCAATCTTGCATGAGCACACTATGATATTAAGTGCAGGATTTTTACCTCTCTTTGGCCAAAGAACATGCTCATGAATTTCATTTTAGATTTATTAGCAAGAATGTTATTTAGTTTAATTTAGTTTAGCGATACAGTGTAGAAAATGCCCTTCAGCCCACCGAGTCCACGGCGACCATCGATCACCCGTACACGAGTTCTATCCTACACACAAGGAACAATTCAAAGAGGCCAATTAACCTACAAACATGCATATCTTTAGAATGTGGGAGGAAACCGGAGCACCCAGAGAAAACCCACACGGTCATAAGGGGAATGTACAAACTCCATACAGACAGCACCCATGGTCAGGATTGAAGCCGGGCCTCTGGTGTTTTAAGGCAGCAACTGAGAATTTAATGTTTAAGACTTCTTGTTGAGATGAATGATTTAACAAGTATGGAAGAATGTTATTGTTCAATTCCTGGTACATATGGCAATTAAACATTCATTATCACTTTCTCTCTTCACTGTTTTTATTCCAACCAGGACCCCCACCTGTCTATCTTTTTAGGAAGAAAAAAACCTGCCTGCTCTGTCTTCCCAATAACTCGATCAACTCCAACCTTGAATTCTTCTTGTTGCTTCCACATCCTTTTTATAATAAGGAAACTAGAACGATGTTCAGTGTTCGGAATTCAATTTGGGCTGACTAAGGTTCCACAGAGATTTAACAACATTTCTCTTTCAACATTATTGTAATTAATTTATTCGCCAAGTATGTAAATATACAAGGAATTTGATTTGCCAACAGTCATACAAAAAAGCAACATGATACATAACTACATAAAAATTAAACATAGACTTAAACAGCCACCACAACGGCATGTGAGAATCTCCAGGGCACACAGCATAAGCAGAGACCCAAAGCCATCAGTTCAATGTCCGGGCCTCACACACGCTCCTTCACCGTGATGTGACCAGAGTTGTACCGACCGTCACTCCCTCTGCAGTCTTTGTCCACCTGAACAGTTAGAGAGCCGTCCACACTCGCACTAGACTCAAGTTCAAGTTCAAGTGAGTTTATTGTCATGTGTCCCTGTATGGGACAATGAAATTCTTGCTTTGCTTCAGCACACAGAACATAGTAGGCATTTACTACAAAACAGATAAGTGTGTCCATATACCATGATATAAATATATACACACATGAATAAATAAACTGATAAAGCGCAAATAACAGAAAATGGGTTATTAATAATCAGAGTTTTGTCCGAGCCAGGTTTAATAGCCTGATGGCTGTGGGGAAGTAGGTTTTCCTGAACCTGGTTGTTGCAGTCTTCAGGCTCCTGTACCATCTACCTGAAGGTAGCAGGGAAATGAGTGTGGCCAGTAATGGTGTGGGTCTTTGATGATGCTGCCAGCCTTTTTGAGGCAGCAACTGCGATAAATCCCCTCGATGGAAGGGTCAGAGCCGATGATGGACTGGGCAGTGTTTACTACTTTTTGTAGTCTTTTCCTCTCCAGGGCGCTCAAATTGCCAAACCAAGCCACGATGCAACCGGTCAGCATGCTCTCTACTGTGCACCTGTAGAAGTTAGAGAGTCTTCCTTGACAAACCGACTCTCCGTAATCTTCTCAGGAAGTAGAGGCGCTGATGAGCTTTCTTGATAATTGCATTAGTGTTCTCGGACCAGGAGAGATCTTCAGAGATGTGCACTCCCAGGAATTTGAAGCTCTTGATCCTTTCAACCATCGACCCGTTGATATAGATGGGGCTGTGGGTCCCCCTCCTACTCCTTCCAAAGTCCACAATCAGTTCCTTGGTTTTGCTGGTGTTGAGGGCCAGCTTATTGCGCTGGCACCATATGGACAGTTGCTCGATCTCTCTTCTGTACTCTAATAATAATAATAATAAATTTTATTTATGGGCGCCTTTCAAGAGTCTCAAGGACACCTTACAAAAATTTAGCAGGTAGAGGAAAAACATGTAAGGGGAACGAAATAAATAGTAGAGACATGACTAGTACACAAAGTAAAGACAGAATTCAATACAAAACACAATATGAGGCAATTAATGCACAGATGAAAAGGGAGGGGGACGTGGGGCTAAGGATAGGCAGAGGTGAAGAGATGGGTCTTGAGGCGGGACTGGAAGATGGTGAGGGACACGGAATTGCGGATCAGTTGGGGGAGGAAGTTCCAGAGCCTGGGAGCTGCCCTGGAGAAGGCTCTGTCCCCAAAACTGCGGAGGTTGGACTTGTGGATGGAGAGGAGACCGGCTGATGTGGATCTGAGGGACCGTGAGGGTTGGTAGGGAGAGAGGAGGTCAGTGAGATATGGGGGGGCCAGATGGTGGAGGGCTTTGTAGGAGAGGATCAGGATTTTGTTGGTGAACCGGTGGGAGATGGGAAGCAAGTGAAGTTGTTTGAGGACTGGAGTGATGTGATGCCAGGCATTTGGTGTGGGTGATGAGTCGGGCGGCTGCGTTCTGGACCAGTTGGAGTCGGTTGATGTAGGTGGAGCTGATGCCAAGGAGAAGTGAGTTGCATCTAGTCGGGAGGAGATGAAGGCATGGATGAGTCTTTCAGCAGCGGGAGGTGTGAGAGAGGGTCTGAGTTTGGCGATGTTGCGGAGATGAAAGAAGGAGGTTTTAATGACATGGCGGATGTGAGGCTCAAGGGAGAGGGTGGAATCAAAGATCACGCCAAGGTTGCGGGCGTGGGGAGATGGGGAGACAGTGGTGCCGTCGATGGTGAGAGTGGGGTTATTGATTTTGCTGAATGTGGCTTTGGAGCCTATGAGGAGGAATTCTGTCTTATCGCTGTTGAGTTTGAGGAAGTTATGTTGCATCCAGGTTTTTATAGCTGACAAACAGGAGTTGATATGGGAGAGGGGGGGGTTGTGGGGGGATTTGGTGCCGAGGTAGATCTGGGTGTCATCGGCGTAACAGTGGAAGTCCAGGTTGAAGTGGCGGAGTATCTGACCAAGGGGGAGATCATCCCCATCAGTGATACGTCCCACAACAGTGGTGTCGTCAGCGAACCTGATGATGGAGTTCGCACTGTGACTGGCTACGAATTCATGAGTATAGAGTGAGTACAGCTGAGCACGCAGCCTTGAGGTGCTCCCATGCTGATTGTTATCGAGGCTGACACATTTCCACCAATACGAACAGACTGTGGACTCCAGGATGTCTTCATGACGCGATGTCCCCGCAAAACACCGAGATCACTGCACTCACGGCAATCCGTCCGAGTCCTCACCAGCGCAGGCAGCAGGTCCATATTGGTTTTTTGCCGACCTCACATTCCCCACTGTGATGGAAAGCAAATAACTAATACCTTCTTTCCTCCTTTTCTCGCGCAGTCGGGGCAATCAATGCTCCGCAGTCAGCGATCGAAGCTTTCACATCGGGGCGATCGAAGCTCCCGTGATCAGGGCGGTTGAATATAAAGGACTGAGTAGCACCAGTATCACGCAAGATGGATACTGGAACTCTATCACCCCCATCCTCCATAGAAACAAAACCATTCATGATGAACGCAGAATAATTCCTACACTCATCAGACTCAGGCACCACAGGTGCCTTCTGTGTACCCACCAAAGCCACAGGCTTTGCATTTTTCTGCTTCAGAACGGGACACGCCTTTAACATGTGCCCTCTCCCTCCACAATAGTAGCACACAGGACCTTCCTTAGTCCTCAAATTTCCATCAACCTTATCAGCTCGGACCTCCCCCTGTATCAACGTGCTGCCACTTGCAGGCACAGAAACACCTTTGACACTGCCACCGGCGACACCACCACGATCAACCGGCCGTGCACCAAAACTATAGGATCGCCCAACAAAATCAGTTTTATGAGTCAATACATACTCATCTGCCAACACCGCAGCCTTAGACACCTCATTCACCTTCTGCTCATTAAGGTAAGTAGTAACCCTCTCAGGGAGACAGTTCTTAAAGTCTTCCATAATCATCAAGGCCCGCAGTTGCCAAATATCCTTCACTCCACCTGTCAAAAAATGCCTCCTTCTCTCTAGCAAACTCCACATAAGTCTTCCATATCAAACTTTCTAAAGCACCGGAATTTCTGCCGGTACGCCTCTGGAACTAATTCATAAGCCCTTAATACTGTAGACTTCACACACTCATAGTCCAGACTGCTTTCAACAGACAAAGACGAGTACACCTCCCATGCTTTACCCACAAGGACACACTGCAATAGCAAGGTCCACACGTCCCTAGGCCACTTCAAGGACAAAGCCACCCGTTCAAACACTGTGCAAAACTTGTCCACATCCTTCTCACTAAACGGGGGAACCAGGCGGATGTTCTTGCTCATATCAAACTCCCGTTCCCTAGGAGAAACCCGGGAGGCATCCAATTCCATCTCCCGCATACTAATCTCTGCCCTCTTGGTTTCCTCCACAGCCATTGCCAGCTCTAACTCCTTCAACCTAATGACTGCCTCCATGTCCTGACCAGGCTGAACAGAAGGTGGGGGACTGTCTGCACAGCCAGGCAAAGCCCCACCCTCCACCAATGCAGCCCACAACACCGATTTAATGGACTGTTTCTTTGAATGCTTGTCAATAGGCACGTCATAGTTCTCTGCCAGCAAAATCAAATGCTCCTTCGTCCATCTATCAAACAACCCCCAACTAGGAGCCTCAACAAAGTCTTGCACCTTAAATTCCATATCAAATGTAGCACCAAACCACCAGCTAAACTCTGGGCACAAATGCTACCACAAACATGGAAGAAAAAATTCCCTCACACACACAGACTTCCTCAGTCACCAGAAGCCTACCAAAAAAAACCCCCAAAAACGTCTAGGGTCCTCACTGCTTAACACGAGCCCCCATTTTGTTACGACTCCCGAATGCAGGTACTTCAGAGCCGCGTAACATAATTCAAAAACCAGGTTCAAGTTCAAAAATCTTTTAATTATTCAATGGAACACAAAACCCAAACCTGATTTAGTCAGGGATATGGATGGACTAACAAACAATTAAACAGTGCGTAATGGACCGTCGAACCAGAGACTCTAAAACCTGCCTAAAGAGATATAACCCTGAAACAAAATACACGAAAACACTAAGGCCATTCCAGAGGCCATTCGGACTGTAAACGCCTATCTCACCAGGGACTAACTCTACTGAACGTTTTTCCTTCCATTATTTATTATGTAAAAGAATATGTGTGTTATGATTGTGTTTATAGTTTGTTTGGTTGTTTGGTTGTTTGTCTTTTGCACAAAAATCCGCGAGCATTGCCACTTTCATTTCACTGCACATCTCGTATGTGTATGTGAGAAATAAACTTGACTTGACTTGACTTGACTTGACTTGACTAAGGTCAGCCCTTATCCATACCAATTCAATATTTGTTAACAAGTAATGGTGAAAGTACACAACGTTCTATGCCATATGGCCAGGCCTTCCTCAGCTCACACCAGCAGGCTGCTCACAAGTCAGGGTCTACGAAGAAGAGAGAGAATCCTGGGAAACTCTGGTATTTAAGCTTCAGATGAGTCACCCATCACCTGACGCAGCTTGGCCAATCGGGTACAGGAGCCTTTAACCCCTTGATTCCAGACTCACAGCCACAAGGCCTGTACTCGGGAGAGAAACAGAGAAAGGTAAGTACATAGCATTCACCAGGGGGGGAGCGCCTAACAGTAATTACATAAAACAGATAGAATGTAGAAAAGTACCAACACAGGAACAGGCCCTTCGGCCCACAATGTTTGTGCCAAATGTTATGCCAAGATAAACTATCACAGCATGGTTTGGGAACAGCTTCATCCAAAACTGCGAGAAATTGCAGAGAATGTGGACGTAACCCAGACCATCACGCAAACCAACCTCCCTTCCATTGTCTCCATTTATACTTCACGCTGTCTCGGCAAGGCCAGCAGCATAATCATGGATGAGTCTCACCCCGGATATTTCCTCTTCCCCCCTCTCCCATCAGGCAAGAGATACAGAAGTGTGAAACGCACACATGCAGATTCAGGGACAGTTTCTTCCCAGCTGTCATCAGGCAACTGAACCATCCTATCACCAACTAGAGAGTGGTCCTGACCTACCATATACCTCATTGGAGACCCTTGGACTATCTTTAATTGGACAATACTGGACTTTATCTTGCACTAAACATCATTCCCTTTATTCTGTATTTGTACACTGTGGGTGGTTTGATTATATGCATATGCATAGTCTTTCCTCTGACTGGATAGCAACTGGATAGTCAACAAAATAGAGAGAGTACAGAGGAGATTTACTAGAATGTTGCCTGGGTTTCAACAACTAAGTTACAGAGATAGGTTGAATAAATTAGGTCTTTATTCTCTGGAGCGCAGAAGGTTAAGGGGGGACTTGATAGAGGTCTTTAAAATGATGAGAGGGATAGACAGAGTTGATGTGATCAGGCTTTTCCCTTTGAGAATAGGGAAGATTCAAACAAGAGGACATGACTTCAGAATTAAGGGACAGAAGTTTAGGGGTAACATGAGGGGGAACTTCTTTACTCAGAGAGTGGTAGTGGTGTGGAATGAGCTTCCAGTGGAAGTGGTGGTGGCAGGTTCGTTGGTATCATTCAAGAATAAATTGGATAGGCATATGGATGAGAAGGGAATGGAGGGTTATGGTATGAGTGCAGGCAGGTGGGACTAAGGGAAAAAAATTGTTCGGCACGGACTTGTAGGGCCGAGATGGCCTGTTTCCGTGCTGTAATTGTTATATGGTAATATGGTTATACAACAAAAAAGCATTTCATTGTACCTCAGCACATGTGAGAATAAAGTAAACTTAACTAAACTGAAGTAAACTCATCGCATGTGTCTGGACATGATCTATGTCCCTCTATTAGCATCTAAGCATCTTAAATAACATCCACATAACAGCTTAAATCAGATCAATTCACAATCAAAGATACCAAACAGGACTGCAGAAGTGAGCTGTTTCTAAGTAGTTCCAAGTCGACAGTAGTTTAGTTTAGAGATAGAGCCTGGAACCAGGTCCTTCAGCCCACTGAATCCACGCCAACCATAGGTCACCCATTCACACCAATTCTATGTTATCCCACTTTCTCATCCACTGCCTGCAGACTAGGGGTTGCAGGAGGGCTGTGATTGGAAACTAAATATTCCAGGATTTCGTTGCTTCAGGTGTGATAGAATTGGAGGGGCAAGAGGTGGAGGTGTTGCATTGCTTATCAGGGAAGATATTACAGCAGTGCTTTGGCAGGATAGATTGGAGGGCTCGTCTAGGGAGGCTATTTGGGTGGAACTGAGAAATGGGAAAGGGGTAGCAACACTTATAGGGGTGTATTATAGACCGCCAAATGGGGAGCGAGAATTGGAAGAGCAAATGTAAGGAGATTGCAAATATTAGTAGTAAGCACAAGGTAGTGATTGTGGGAGATTTCAATTTTCCACACATAGACTGGGAAACACATTCTGTAAATGGGCTGGATGGGTTGGAGTTTGTAAAATGTGTGCAGGATAGTTTTTTGCAGCAATACATAGAAGTACCTACTAGAGAAGGGGCGGTGCTGGACCTCCTGTTAGGAAATGAGACGGGTCAGGTGGCAGAGGTATGCGTTGGGGAACAGTTCGGGACCAGTGATCACAATACCATTAGTTTCAATATAATTTAGGAGAGGGTCAGAACCGGACCTAGGGTTGAGATTTTTGATTGGAGAAAGGCTAACTTTGAGGAGATGCGAAAGGATTTAAAAGGAGTAAATGGGGACATTTTGTTTTATGGGAAAGATGTGGAAGAGAAATGGAGTACATTTAAAGGTGAAATTTATAAGAGTACAGAATCTTTATACAATTTCTTTTCTTCGGTATTCACCAAGGAGAAGGATATTGAATTATGTGAGGTAAGGGAAACAAGTAGAGTAGCTATGGAAACTATGAGATTCAAAGAAGAGGAAGTACTGACACTTTTGAGAAATATAAAAGTGGATAAGTCTCCAGGTCCGGACAGGATATTCCCTAGGACATTGAGGGAAGTTAGTGTAGAAATAGCAGGGGCTATGACAGAAATATTTCAAATGTCATTAGAAACGGGAATAGTACCGGAGGGTTGGCGTACTGCGCATGTTGTTCCATTGTTTAAAAAGGGATCTAAGAGTAAACCTAGCAATTATAGACCTGTTAGTTTGACGTCAGTGGTGGGCAAATTAATGGAAAGGATACTTAGAGATAATATATATAAACATCTGGATAAACAGGGTCTGATTAGGAACAGTCAACATGGATTTGTGCCTGGAAGGTCATGTTTGAATAATCTTCTTGAATTTTTTGAAGAGGTTACTCGGGAAATTGATGAGGGTAAAGCAGTGGATGTTGTATATATGGACTTCAGTAAGGCCTTTGACAAGGTTCCTCATGGAAGGTTGGTTAAGAAGGTTCAATGGTTGGGTATTAATGGTGGAGTAGCAAGATGGATTCAACAGTGGCTGAATGGGAGATGCCAGAGAGATTTATGCCAGTTGGAAGAGTGGACTGAAAGATGGCAGATGGAGTTTAATGCTGATAAGTGTGAGGTGCTACATCTTGGCAGGACAAATCAAAATAGGACGTACATGGTAAATGGCAGGGAATTGAAGAATGCAGGTGAACAGAGGGATCTGGGAATAACTGTGCACAGTTCCCTGAAAGTGGAATCTCATGTAGATAGGGTGGTAAAGAAAGCTTTTGGTGTGCTGGCCTTTATAAATCAGAGCATTGAGTATAGAAGTTGGGATGTAATGTTAAAATTGTACAAGGCATTGGTGAGGCCAATTCTGGAGTATGGGGTACAATTTTGGTCGCCTAATTATAGGAAGGATGTCAACAAAATAGAGAGAGTACAGAGGAGATTTACTAGAATGTTGCCTGGGTTTCAGCAACTAAGTTACAGAGAAAGGTTGAACAAGTTAGGGCTTTATTCTTTGGAGCGCAGAAGGTTAAGTGGGGACTTGATAGAGGTCTTTAAAATGATGAGAGGGATAGACAGAGTTGACGTGGGTAAGCTTTTCCCACTGAGAGTAGGGAAGATTCAAACAAGGGGACATGACTTGAGAATTAAGGGACAGAAGTTTAGGGGTAACATGAGGGGGAACTTCTTTACTCAGAGAGTGGTAGCTGTGTGGAATGAGCTTCCAGTGAAGGTGGTGGAGGCAGGTTCGTTTTTATCATTTAAAAATAAACTGGATAGTTATATGGACGGGAAAGGAATGGAGGGTTATGGTCTGAGCGCAGGTATATGGGACTAGGGGAGAATACGTGTTCGGCACGGACTAGAAGGGTCGAGATGGCCTGTTTCCGTGCTGTAATTGTTATATGGTTATATGGTAGGGGTAATTCACAGTGGTCATTTAACCTACAAACACACACATCTTTGGGATGTGGGAGGAAAATGGAGCACCTGGAGGAAACCCAGGTAGTTACAGGGAGAACGTGCAAAATCTACAGACACAGCACCCAAAGTCAGGAGTGAACCTGTGTTTCAGGCGCTGTGAGCCAGCAACTTTACCATCCGCTCTGCCCTGACGGAGCGAATCAAAAAGATGGACATATTGTCCAGATGTTGATTCTTGTCGTGTATCTTTACAGAGTCTACATGCAGCAAACAAATCTGGGTTTCAAAATTAGTAGAATATTCCAAGTGAACCATTTTATCAATTGTACATAAACCATGATACAAGATAAGCATCTAAAGTTCACATCAACACTGTTCAAGATTAATTTTAAAAACATGATAATAATTTAAAAATATATTGTTTATAGTAATCTTTAAAAAAAATCTAAAGCTCATATATTCTTAGAGTCATACAGCATGGAAACAGGCCCTTCGGCCCAACTCATCCATGCCGACCCAGATGTCTATCTGAGCTTCCATTTGCCAGCATTTAGCCCATATCCCTCTAAACCTTAACTGTCCATTTGTTTATGGTTTGATTTAGCTGAGACTAGTTTATTGTTGTCACACAGACTGACGAGAGATCGCAGATGCTGGAATCCTGATCAACAAACAACACTGTGGAAGATCTCAGTAGGTCAGGCAGCATCTGTGGAGGCAAATGAACAGACGATGTTTTGAGTCATGACCCTTCATCCTCAAAATCCAAATAATTATCTAGTGTTGCAACTAAGTTACAGAGAAAGGTTGAACAAGTTAGGTCTTTATTCTTTGGAGCGCAGAAGGTTAAGGGAGGACTTGATAGAGGTCTTTAAAATGATGAGAGGGATAGACAGAGTTGACGTGGATAAGATTTTCCCATTGAGAGTAGGGAAGAATTCAAACAAGAGGACATGGCTTCAGAATCAAGGGACAGAAGTTTAGGGGTAACATGAGGGGGAACTTCTTTACTCAGAGAGTGGTAGCTGTGTGGAATGAGCTTCCAGTGGAAGTGGTGGAGGCAGGTTCGATTTTATCATTTAAAAATAAATTGGATAGGTATATGGATGGGAAAGGAATGGAGGATTATGGTCTGAGTGCAGGTAGATGGGACTAGGGGGAGAATAAGTGTTCGGCACGGACTTATAGGGCCGAGATGGCCTGTTTCCGTGCTGTAATTGTTATATGGTTATATGGTTGCTTTCCGGGTGGTAAATAGGAAATGGTTGTGGAAGATCACTATCAGTTTTTTTAATCTGACTATTCCAGCAGCCGTTAAATGCATTTCCAATAACAATGTGTTGACAGATGCTTAATGCAAAATTAATTGAGTTCTAGTTTTCCTACGGTGGTGCAGCAGTAGAGTTGCTGCTTTACAGCTCCAGAGACCTGGGTTCAATCCTGACTACAGGTGCTGTCTGTACGGAACCTGTACATTTCCCCGTGACCGCGTGGGTTATCCCCGGGTGTCTCTGGTTTTCTCCCACACTCGAAAGACGTTCAGGTTTCTGGTTTACTTGACTTCTGTAAATTGTAAATTGTCCCTAGTGTGTAGGATAGAACTAGTGTGCGGCACGGCTTAATTGGCTTCGGTAAAAATTGTGAATTCTCCTTAGTTTATAGGATTGGGTTAGTGAATGAAGATCACCGGTCGGCGCGGACACCACGGGCTGAAGAGCCAGTTTCCGTGCTGTGTCTAAACTAAACTAAACTAATTATATTGACAGAGCTTGAAGAAACTTTGGATTGTCTTTCATTGGAGAGTTATTTTGTCACAACGTCTTCCTCTGGATTCCTGCTGATTTCAGTTTATGTCACTTTACAGTTTAGTTCATTGTCACGTGTACCGAGGTACAGTGAGAAGCTTTTGTTGTGTGCTATCCACTCAGCAGAAAGACAATACATGATTACAATTGAGCTATTTGCAGTGATAAGGGAACATCATAGTTAAAGTAAGAAGTGTTGCTGTAGGAATAGAGATTTAAGTGTGGGGCGATGGTATTATGAATTTGTAGATCTGCTTCTGTGGCTAGCACACTAATAGTCACCTGGGTTTGGCGCCATCTTGGAAGCACTAATATTACCTTTCTTTTTCAATAAAGTTTCATACAATTTCAATCTTTTCCATAATTTCAATTTCCCCTTTTACAATACATAATAATGTAATAAACACAACCTTTTTAAGAAAAATGTTGCTTCATTGCTTTTTCTTCGCATTCCTGATATTAGAAAGGTATGTTCACAATCATAGTCCATTTTAATCTTGGCCTTGGAAATTTAACATACAAATGCATTCCCATGGTGAAATATTTCTATCTAAGGGAACAAGGAGCACATTTCAACAATAACAATTTGGCAGGTATAAGTTATGATTGCTCTCATAATTACTAGGACTCCAAGTTACTTCTCCTTGCATTATAAATTACTTAATTTCTGTATAACCAGTTCATTCGAGCTTTAATTGATCCCTCCCCAAGTACAGAAAATACTGCATTCCTCAAAGATGGAAAGTGAAAGTCGTCAGAATGTTTTTATTATAATGCACATTGATCGATAACACAGGTCCAACAATCTGCCAACCCATTTCTGATATTCATCTTAATTTCTGCTTGAAGCTCACTGGCATCTTTATTTTTTTTCTTATTTATTTCATAGAAACATAGAAAATAGGTGCAGGAGTAGGCCATTCGGCCCTTCGAGCCTGCACCGCCATTCAATATGATCATGGCTGATCATCCAACTCAGTGTCCTGTACCTGCCTTCTCTCCATACCCCCTGATGCCTTTAGCCACAGGGGCCACATCTAACTCCCTCTTAAATATAACCAATGAACTGGCCTCCACCACCCTCTGTGGCAGAGAATTCCAGAGATTCACCACTCTCTGTGTGAAAAATGTTTTTCTCATCTCGGTCCTAAAGGATTTCCCCTTTATCCTTAAACTGTGACCCCTTGTCCTAGACTTCCCCAACATCGGGAACAATCTTCCTGCATCTAGCCTGTCCAACACCTTAAGAATTTTGTAAGTTTCTATATGATTCCCCCCTCAATCTTCTAAATTCTAGCGAGTACAAGCCGAGTCTATCCAGTCTTTCTTCATATGAAAGTCCTGACATCCCAGGAATCAGTCTGGTGAACCCTTCTCTGTACTCCCTCTATGGCAAGAATGTTTTTTCTCAGATTAGGAGACAAAAACTGTACGCAATACTCCAGGTGTGGTCTCACCAACTGCTGTAGAACATCCCTGCTCCTATACTCAAATCCTTTTGCTATGAATGCTAACATACCATTCGCTTTCTTCACTGCCTGCTGCACCTGCATGCCTACTTTCAATGACTGGTGTACCATGACACCCAGGTCTCGTTGCATCTCCCCTTTTCCTAATCGGCCACCATTTAGATAACAGTCTACCAAACAAAATTTGGAAGCATCAAGCTTTCGTAATATATGATGTATGCCCCATTGTGACTCTACGTATTCTTCACCAGAATAAAGCATAACTGATAGCTTAGAGATGGTTTGGAGATACAGCAGGGAAAGAGGCCCTTCGGCCCACCGAGTCCATGTTGACCTTCTTGTCACTCTCCACAGCCCTGTTTGTCCCCAATGCTTCAGATAGTTACCTGCATTTTCTGGACAAATTTAATGGCTTCTGTGGAGGGTTTCTCTTGTGGTAAAATCAAAGATATACTGCATAAAACAAACTCCCCCAAATATCTCTTCTCTCAGATTAGTCCAATATTATTCACATAGTTTTTAGTCAGAACTAATTCCCCCTTTTCAAACTTCCTATATCAAACAGCAATTATTGTTCAGATGGTACTGGATTGCTGGCTGAAAAGGTTGTTCAGATCTGCTAAAACTGATAGAATCAAAACAACGACCCCAATCTGTGACGATATCTTGTCTGTACAAAGATCACTAAACACTGTGACAATTTTGTACAACAAAAGCACAAGTATGTCCAAAATTATGGTTGGGCTGAACGGAATATTGTGGGCAGTTCTGGTCACCACGCTATAGCTAGGAGGTGGTTTAGACTTTAGATATCCAGTGTGGAAACAGCCCCTTTGACCCACCGAGTCCGTGCTGACCAGTGATCACCCCATACACTTGCACTGTCCTACACAGTAGGAACGAGTTACAATCAACAAAAGCCAATTAACCTACAAACCTGTACATCTTTGGAGTGGGGGAGGAAACCGGAGCACCCGGATAAAACCCACGGGGGAGAATGTACAAACTCTGTACAGATAGCACCCGTTGTCAGGATTGAGCCCGGGTCTCTGGCCTTGCAAGGCAGCAACTCTAGCGCTGCACCACCCTGTCGCCCAGCTTGATGTAAAATTATGATTGATCTATTGGAGCTTATAAATCATTACGCGTTGACTATGATTTATTTTACATTTGCGCAACTTGTAATTTGTGATAGTTAAAATGAACAATGACTATTTATATTGTGACCTCAGTGAGGCAGAGGAGATGCACCAGACCTCTGCCTGGGCGCGAGGACTTCTCTGTAGTGTGCCTGAATCTGCCTGAGAACATTTCTCTGGAGCAATGAAAGCTCAAGAGAGACTGACAGAAGTACATACAATTACACGAGGCACAGAAAGGGCCTCATAATTTTTTCCTGTGGAAATGGCATAAAAAACAAGAGGCCATTGGTTTAAAGTGAGAGTTTTTAATGTTTTTTTTAATCAGAGAGTGGTTGATTACCGGAACTCATTGCTCAAGGGGATGCTGGACTCAATAACAATCACAATACTAAAGAGACATTTAGATAGGCACAAACAGAAAAGGGATAGACGGATGCTAACTTAATGCAGGCAAATGGGATTTGTACATGGGCAAAAAGCTTGGCATAGTATGGTGAACCAAAGGCCCCACTTCTGTGCTGAACAATATGACTTTATTGACTGCTTTTGACATCAAGGCAATATTTTATCAAGAAACGTGGGTATAATTGTAATTGGGAGAAGAACTTCTCCCCTCTTCTCTCTCTCCCATCAGGTAAGAGATACAAAAGCGTGAAAACACACACCTCCAGATTCAGAGACGGTTTCTTCCCAGTTGTTATCAGGCAACTGAACCATCCTACTAACAACTAGAGTGCGGTCCTGAGCTTCTATCTACCGCTATGACGACCCTCGGATTATCTTTGAGCAGACTTTTCTGTCCTTTATGTTGCACTAAACATTATTCCATTCATCATGTATCTGTACACTGTGGACGGCTCGCTTGTACTCATGTACAGTCTTTCCGCTGACTGGTTAGCATGCAACAAAAAAGTTTTTCGCTCCATGCTGCACGTGACAATAAACAAAACTAATCTAAACTAAAGTAAACTAAATTAAACTCCACTGCAGAAGGTAATAATTGAAAGCCAGTCAGTCCTGTCGTAGATCGTCATTGTAGATGTTTCTCAGGACAGTGTCTTACGTCGAACCATCTACAGATGAATCTTCAACAGCAAACTTCCTTCCATCACAATACCTGGTGGGGATTTCCCCAATACAATTGGTCAGAAAATGAAGCAAGCCATATCTGCTTGCAGCTTTAACCTGGATGGACAAAATTCAGGCAAGTATCCTTTTGCCTGAAAATTGGATGACAGAGATTTGGAAGTTGCAGGATGGCAGCATGATGTGGCGACTATCTGCATGCTGTTCCACAAGAGTATCTATTGTACTCGTATATAGTATGATTTGATGGATAGTAGGTCTCCCATGGACGCAAGGATCGACCTGCGAGCCAACGTTCCCTTCTCGCCGGTCCACCTTTGTTCCCCGAGGGTTCTTCCTGCAGTCGATCTCGAGGGCAGTTGAATTTAATTCTGAAATATGAGGGCATCTACATACAACACCTAACTATTTTTCCAACAATGCTCATGGGCAGGGAATAGCAACATTAACTCATACCACCACTTCCACACTATTCCACTTCCCACTGACTCCCATCAGAATGAAGAAGCGTCCTGACCCAAAACGTAATCTTCCATTTCCTCCACGGATGTTGCCTGAACTGTTGAGTTCCTCCAGCACTTTCGTGTTTTGGTCCAGATTCCAACATCTGCAGTTCCTTGTGTTTCACGTTCACACTTTGCTCGATCAGAGCTCCCACAATCAGAAACATGCCACAGCCTGCAACCCAAAATAGCATCTTGAGACACCGGACGTGACATTTGTGGTCATAACATTTCTTCAGAAGAATAGTCCTGACCTGAAACATCATCTATCCATGTTCTCCAGAGATGTCGCTTAGAAACATAGATAGAAACATAGAAAATAGGTGCAGGAGGAGGCCATTCGGCCCTTCGAGCCAGCACCGCCATTCATTGTGATCATGGCTGATCGTCCCCTATCAATAACCCGTGCCTGCCTTCCCCCATATCCCTTGACTCCACTAGCCCCTAGAGCTCTATCTAACTCTCTCTTAAATCCATCCAGTGATTTGGCCTCCACTGCCCTCTGTGGCAGGGAATTCCATACATTCACAACTCTCTGGGTGAAAAACTTTTTTCTCACCTCAGTCTTAACTGACCTCCCCATTTATTCTAAGACTGTGGCCCCTGGTTCTGGACTCGCCCAACATTGGCAACATTTTTCCTGCATCTAGCTTGTCCAGTCCTTTTATAATTTTATATGTTTCTATAAGATCCCCCTCATCCTTCTAAACTCCAGTGAACTACTGACCTACTGAGTAACTCCAGCACTTTGTGTCATACAGTCATACAGCGTGGAAACGCCCCTCGGCCCAACCTGCCCACACAAACCAAGATGTCCCATCTAACCATGTCCACCTTTGGCCCATATCCCCCTAAACCTGTTCAAATGTTTCTTAAGCATTGTGATTGCAATTAGAAACATATGTCCTTTTGTGTAAAACATCTTCTGTAGTTCCTTGTGTACACATTCTGAGATACTGACCAGAATGTCCAGTTTACCACCACACCGACTGTTTGATTCCCTGATCTGTACACCTGGCAGCTCCCCCTGATTTATCACACAAAAGTTCTGATCTAACCATACAGAAACGTGTATCAATTAATGTGCATTATAATAAAAAATTCTCACGACTTTCACTTTCCAACTTTGAGGAATGCAGTATTTTCTGTACTTGGGGTGGGATCAATTAAAGCTCGAATGAACTGGTTATACAGAAATTAAGTAATTTATAATGCAAGGGAGAAGTAACTTGGAGTCCTAGTAATTATGAGAGCAATCATAACTTATACCTGCCAAATTGTTATTGTTGAAATGTGCTCTTTGTTCCCTTAGATAGAAATATTTCACCATGAGAATGCATTTGTATGTTAAATTTCCAAGGCCAAGATTAAAATGGACTGTGATTGTGAACATACCTTTCTAATATCAGGAATGCGAAGAAAAAGCAATGAAGCACCATTTTTCTTCAAAAGGTTGTGTTTATTACATTATTGTGTATTGTAAAAGGGGAAATTGAAATCTATGGAAAAGATTGAAATTGTATGAAACTTTATTGAAAAAGAAAGGTAATATTAGTGCTTCCAAGATGGCGCCCAACCCAGGTGACTATTAGTGTGCTAGCCACAGAAGCAGATCTACAAATTCATAATACCATCGCCCCACACTTAAATCTCTATTCCTACAGCAACACTTCTTATTTTAAAGGGGCTGTCCCAATTGGGCGACATAATCCGCGAGTTCTGGCGAGTTTGCCCTCAACTCATACTCGCAGCATGGTCGACATGAGGTCCTAGGAGGTCTTTGTAACTCTCCTTCATGCTCAAGAGTAGTCCCCGTGTACTCGAGGCCTCAGCTAGGTCGCGCCGTATTTTTCAACATGTTGAAAAATGCCCGCGAGTAAAAAAAGGTCGCCATGGAAAAAATCTATACTTTTTTTACTCGTAGGTTTAGTCGGAGTAGGTCATAGTAGGTCGGCATGTTAGTCGTAGGTAATCGAGGGTAGTCGAAGGTAGTCGAAGGTAGTCGTAGATAGTCTTCATCACACTCGAAGGGAGGTTGAAGGAGATCGAAGGAGGTTGTCTTCACTCTCCACTATTCAGTGTCCAATTTTCCCTAGCTAGTCGAAGCTAGTCTTCAACATAGTCGAAGGAGGTCAAAGGAAGTCTTCTACAAAGTCGAAGAAGGTCTTCAACATGACATTTGTTTCAAACTCTCCTAAACTCTTCTAAAATCGCCAATTAGGTCGCCCAAGTGGGACAACCTCTTAACTATGAATATGATATTCCTTTATCATGAATGTATATATTGTAAATGACTCAATTGTAATCATGTATTGTCTTTCTGCTGAGTGGATAGCACACAACAAAAGCTTCTCACTGTACCTCGGTACACGTGACAATGAACTAAACTGTAAAGTGACATAAACTGAAATCAGCAGGAAGCCAGAGGAAGACGTTGTGACAAAATAACTCTCCAATGAAAGACAATCCAAAGTTTCTTCAAGCTCTGTCAATATAATTAGTTTAGTTTAGTTTAGACACAGCACGGAAACCGGCTCTTCAGCCCGTGGTGTCCGCGCCGACCAGTGATCTTCATTCACTAACCCAATCCTATAAACTAAGGAGAATTTACAATTTTTACCGAAGCCAATTAAGCCGTGCCGCACACTAGTTCTATCCTACACACTAGGGACAATTTACAATTTACAGAAGTCAAGTAAACCAGAAACCTGTACGTCTTTGGGAGAAAACCAGAGCACCCGGGGATAACCCACGCGGTCACGGGGAAATGTACAAATTCCGTACAGACAGCACCTGTAGTCAGGATTGAACCCGGAGCTGGAGCTGTAAAGCAGCAACTCTACCGCTGCACCACCGTAGGAAAACTAGAAAACAATTAATTTTGCATTAAGCATCTGTCAACACATGGTTATTGGAAATGCATTTACCGGCTGCTGGAATAGTCAGATTAAAAAAACTGATAGTGATCTTCCACAGCCATTTCCTAGCTACCATCCGGAAAGCAACCATTTAACCATATAGCAATTACAGCACGGAAACAGGCCATCTCGGCCCTATAAGTCCGTGCCGAACACTTATTCTCCCCTAGTCCCATCTACCTGCACTCAGAGCATAACCCTCCATTCCTTTCCCATCCATATACCTATCCAATTTATTTTTAAATGATAAAATCGAACCTGCCGCCACCACTTCCACTGGAAGTTCATTCCACACCGCTACCACTCTCTGAGTAAAGAAGTTCCCCCTCATGTTACCCCTAAACTTCTGTCCCTTAATTCTGAAGTCATGTCCCCTTGTTTGAATCTTCCCTACTCTCAATGGGAAAAGCTTCTCCACGTCAACTCTGTCTAACCCTCTCATCATTTTAAAGACCTCTATCAAGTCCTCCCTTAACCTTCTGCGCTCCAAAGAATAAAGACCTAACTTGTTCAACCTTTCTCTGTAACTTAGTTGCAACACTAGGTAATTATTCGAATTTTGAGGATGAAGGGTCCTGACTCAAAACATCGTCTGTTCATTTGCCTCCACAGATGCTGCCTGACCTGCTGAGATCTTCCACAGTGTTGTTTGTTGATCAGGATTCCAGCATCTGCGATCTCTCGTCAGTCTGTGTGACAACAATAAACTAGTCTCAGCTAAATCAAACGATAAACAAATGGACAGTTAAGGTTTAGAGGGATATGGGCTAAATGCTGGCAAATGGAAGCTCAGATAGACATCTGGGTCGGCATGGATGAGTTGGGCCGAAGGGCCTGTTTCCATGCTGTATGACTCTAAGAATATATGAGCTTTAGATTTTTTTTAAAGATTACTATAAAGAATATCTTTTTTTATCATTATCGTGTTTTTTAAATTAATCTTGCACAATGTTGATATGAACTTTAGATGCTTATCTTGTATCATGGTTTATGTACAATTGATAAAATGGTTCACTTGGAATATTCTACTAATTTTGAAACCCAGATTTGTTTGCTGCATGTAGACTCTGTAAAGATACACAAGACAAGAATCAACATCTGGACAATATGTCCATCTTTTTGATTCGCTCCGTCAGGGCAGAGCGGATGGTAGAGTTGCTGGCTCACAGCGCCTGAAACACAGGTTCACTCCTGACTTTGGGTGCTGTGTCTGTAGATTTTGCACGTTCTCCCTGTAACTGCCTGGGTTTCCTCCAGGTGCTCCATTTTCCTCCCACATCCCAAAGATTTGTGTGTTTGTAGGTTAAGTGGCCACTGTGAATTACCCCTAGTCTGCAGGCAGTGGATGGGAAAGAGGGATAACATAGAATTGGTGTGAATGGGTGACCTATGGTTGGCGTGGATTCAGTGGGCTGAAGGACCTGGTTCCAGGCTCTATCTCTAAACTAAACTACTGTCGACTTGGAACTACTTAGAAACAGCTCAGTTCTGCAGTCCTGTTTGGTATCTTTGATTGTGAATTGATCTGATTTAAGCTGTTATGTAGATGTTATTTAAGATGCTAATGGAGGGACATAGATCATAAGGGGTTGGACAGGCTAGATACAGGAAGTTTGTTCCCGATGTTGGGGAAGTCCAGGACAAGGAGTCACAGTTTAAGGATAAAGGGGAAATCCTTTAGGACCGAGATGAGAAAAACATTTTTCACACAGAGAGTGGTGAATCTGTGGAATTCTCTGCCACAGAGGGTGGAGGCCAGTTCATTGGCTATATTTAAGAGGGAGTTAGATGTGGCCCCTGTGGCTAAAGGGATCAGGGGGTATGGAGAGAAGGCAGGTACAGGACACTGAGTTGGATGATCAGCCATGATCATATTGAATGTCGGTGCAGGCTCGAAGGGCCGAATGGCCTACTCCTGCACCTATTTCTATGTTTCTATGTTTCTATGAAATAAATAAGAAAAAAAATAAAGATGTCAGTGAGCTTCAAGCAGAAATTAAGATGAATATCAGAAATGGGTTGGCAGATTGTTGGACCTGTGTTATAAATCAATGTGCATTATAATAAAAACATTCTGATGACTTTCACTTTCCAACTGATAGGATGGTTCAGTTGCCTGATGACAGCTGGGAAGAAACTGTCCCTGAATCTGCATGTGTGCGTTTCACACTCCTGTATCTCTTGCCTGATGGGGGAGGGGGGAAGAGGAAATATCCGGGGTGAGACTCATCCATGATTATGCTGCTGGCCTTGCCGAGACAGCGTGAAGTATAAATGGAGACAATGGAAGGGAGGTTGGTTTGCGTGATGGTCTGGGTTACGTCCACATTCTCTGCAATTTCTCGCAGTTTTGGATGAAGCTGTTCCCAAACCATGCTGTGATAGTTTATCTTGGCATCACATTTGGCACAAACATTGTGGGCCGAAGGGCCTGTTCCTGTGTTGGTACGTTTCTACATTCTATCTGTTTTATGTAATTACTGTATGCAATGCTGAATACAATAGTTTTCATTTGTAGTTATTTTCAAGAGACACAGATGCTTGCTTTTGTCCACAGCTGACTGCAGGAGTAATATTGGAGGGAACGCATTTCACACAGAACTAATTTGACAGAATTTGCAAGTTTAATAGCTTTGGATAATGGGACTGCAAAGGGCAGAAGGATGTACTGTAAGTCATGGCCCTTTTTTCCCTGATCATTTGAATAATGTTTTAAACTGCAAATTTGTTTACCATTATCCCAATAAAGAAAATTGAAATTTGCCTTCTTTATCATAAAATGATTAACATATATGTTTAATTCATGGTAGGGAGCAAATGATTATACATGCACAGATTACCAATTCAGATTGTATTGAAGACAATGTGTGCTTTCAATGTAGTTTTAGAGATACGACCAGCGATCGCCGCACATTAACACTAACCGACACATACTAGGGACATTTTTTTTTACATTGACCAAGCCAATTAACCTACAAACCTGTACGTCTTTAGGGTGACTCTATTAACAGGATATTATTTCTTTGACCCATTAGGTTTTAAATTATTTTTACTTGTTTTTTAATACCGTGCTTCGCTTAAACGTATTGTTCATTATATTCTTCAATTGTTCTATGATACTTTATTTTGTCATATGTCAAATTCATTTTTGTATACAGTTCAGCACAAGCATCACTTTTCATAAGCACTTAGATATCTCTTAGATAATATCTCAGATACAGTACGTGCATATCGGTTGTAGACTGAGAGAGACAGTGTACAAAGTATACAAAGTTGCCAGGTTTGGTCCCATTTTCAAGTCCCAGTTGTTGCAAATGCAGGGTTCATGACTTGACCATGAAGGACATAGAAACATAGAAAATAGGTGCAGGAGTAGGCCATTCGGCCCTTCGAGCCTGCACCGTCATTCAATATGATCATGGCTGATCATCCAACTCAGTATCCTGTACCTGCCTTCTCTCCATACCCACTGATCCCTTAAGCCACAAGGGCCACATCTAACTCCCTCTTAAATATAGCCAATGAACTGGCCTCAACTACCTTCTGTGGCAGAGAGTTCCAGAGATTCACCACTCTCTGTGTGAAAAATGTTTTTCTCATCTCGGTCCTAAAGGATTTCCCCTTTATCCTTAAACTGTGACCCCTTGTCCTGGTCTTCCCCAACATCGGGAACAATCTTCCTGCATCTAGCCTGTCCAACCCCTTAACTAAGGACTGTTGTCATGGTCGAGTTGCGGGATCATCCACCGCTGAAGGCCACATCCCGCCTTTGATTTATTTTCAGACATGGCAGTCTTTCAACCTTCCCTTTTGAAAATGTCCTAATTCTTCACTTTAGAAGAATTTATAATTCTTCACTTTATAATTTTCCAATCTCTTAATTAATAAGCTTGTGAACTGTCAGAGCACATACAGACAGGGGATACGACTGGATAGATGGCTAACTAATTATGAAAGGGCTGGAATAGTGCCTCAGCTGCCTCATACCTCTAGCAACCCAGGTTCAATCCAGATTTCCAGAGCCGTCTTTGTGGAGTTTGCACGTGCTCCCAATGAATGCCTGGTTTCACCTGCATGATGCAGTTTCCTTTCACATTCCAAAGACTTCAGAATTTATATTTTATGGATTCAGTGGGGAAACATAGCCTTTGCCCACCGAGTCCACGTTGACCAGCGATCACCCCCGTACACTAACACTATTCTGCACACTCGGGACAATTTACAATTTTCACTAAAGCCAATTAACATACAAACCTGTACGCCTTTGGAGTGTGAGAGGAAACTAGAGCACCCGGAGAAAACCCTCAAGGTCACAGGGAGAATGTACAAACCCTGTACAGACAGCAACCGCAGTCAGTATCGAACCTGGGTCTCTGGTGCTGTAAAATGTGTGCACAATTGCAAGTAGATTGCAGCAGCCATGTCAGCGGCGCGTCAGTTTTTCCAATTTTTTTTTTTTTTTAGTGTGTTTTAAAGTATGTATTTTGTGTTTCTATGTGTGTTTTGTGTGGGGGGTGGTGTGGGGGGGTGAGGGGGAAACCGCTTCGGTCGCCTCCTCCACGGAGAGGCGACTTTTTCCAGGTCGCCTCCCCCGTGGCCTAACATCAAGGATCGACGCAGCCTTTCCCGGAGACGCGCCCGGGGCTTCAGCGGCGGGCGCAGCGTGGACTCTCGGCGTGGAGCGGGTGAGCCCTCGCTGGGGCTCGCTGGAGGGGAGCGCTCCGTTTCGCTGGCCCGGGGCAGCCGGCAGCCTGAAGTCGCAGCCTGAAGCCGCGGTCTGCAGAGCTCCAGCTGGTGCGGCGTCTACAGCCCGGGATCTCACATGGGGGACCCGGGGGGAAAAGAAGCCATCACTGCCGGCATGCGGCCAACTTCTACCGCGGGGCCGGCATGGACTTACCATCATCCCTGGAGGGGAGCTTCGACCGCCGGCCCTGCAGTCTACGGTGCTTCTGGCTGCGGCGGGGACTTTAAATCTCGACCGCCGGCCTGCGGCCTACAACAACTTAAAGCCGCGGTCTCCGGTGAGGAAGAGCCGATCCTGGACTGACTGGACTCTGGTCCTGTACACGGGGGGGAAATGGAGGAGGACTGGCCAAATTTTTGTGCCTTCCACCACAGTGATGAATGCTGTGGTGGATGTTTGTGTTACAGTTTTATTGTGTGTTCTTTATTATTGTACTGCTGCTGACAACCCAAATTTCCACCAACCCTGGTTGTGTGGCAATAAATTATATCTATCTATCTATCTATCTATCTAGATCTCAATATATTAGTTAGATAGTTTGGTTTATTGTCACGTCTACCGAGAAACAGTGTAAAGCCTTTTGTTGTGCGCTAACCAGTCAGCTGAAAGGCTATACATGATTATAATCGAGCCATTCACAGTTTACAGATACAGGATAAAGGGAATAATGTTTAGTGCAAGATAAAGTCCAGTAAAGTCCGATTAAAGATTGTCCAAGGGTCTCCAACGAGGTATATAATAGCTCAGGACTGCTCTCTAGTTGGTGATAGGATGGTTCAGTGGCCTGATAACAACTGGGAGGAAACTGTCCCTGAATCTGGTGTGTGTTTTGTGTGAGATGGTGCATTAAGAATAAAGGGAAGGCATATTCCTCACATAGTAGGATTCTAAATGGGATGGATGAGTACAGTTACACAAGATCTGATAATGGTGAAAGAGTTTTAAAAGTCCATTAACGAGAGATCTCTGACTGTTTTGATCTGTGTTTACTTGTATGTTTTTTGTGTACCTTTAGTTTTTGTATTATGTGGGGGTGTTGGGGGGGGGGGGGGGGGGGGGGGGGGTGTTGGGGGAAACCGTTTTTATCTCTTTCCTCGATGGAGTTGCGACTTTTTCATCGTATCTCCATCTGTACTTCGGCTTTAACATTGTGGAGCTGGCGGTCCCTTTGGTAGGAATTGACTGCGGGAGCCCCAATCGCAGCTTCTGACTGTATGTATGCCTCTCATAATTTTGTATACTTGTATCATTTCCCCTGAACCTCTGACATCCCAGAGAAAATGTCCTTTACATCTCTCACCTTTGTTACTTATTCCACCCATCTGCCAATAAAAACATCCCCTCACATATATCCACATATTACAGTTTAGTTTAGGGAAACAGGCACTTCGGCCCACCGAGTCCGCACCGACCAGTGATCCCTGCACATTAACACAGCCTACACACACTAGGGACAATTTACACATATCAAGTATACAAACCTAAGCCAATTAACCTACAAACCTGTACGTCTTGGGAGTGTGGGAGGAAACTGAAGATCTCGGACAAAACCCACATGGTCACGGGGAGAACATACAGATTCCATACAGACAGCATCCGTAGTCGGGATCGAACCCTGGTCTCTGGTTCTGCAAGCGCTGTAAGGCAGCAACTCTACCACTGCACCACCCGTGCCACTTGCCAGGCTTTGTCCCACGCTGCCTCTCTTTTCCTGCTTCCTCCTCCTTCCTCCAATCAGTCTGAAGAAATGTTGTCTGTCCATTCCCTCCACATTTGCTGCCTGACCCACTGGGTCCCTCCAGCACTTGTTTTGCTCAAGATTCCAGCATCTACAGTTCCTTGTGTCTGCACCTTGATATGAATATTGAGTGTGATATTTCCCATTTATATCAGCAGAATCAATCTATTAGATGTGAAGTGGTCTCAGGATATAAATTACACTAAATAGATGCAAACTGTTATTTTAGGTACACAAAATTGCAGCAGCACCCGCTGAGTTTTATAAACATATTTACAATATTTAAAAATAAACTCATGCTGCACCCGCTGAGTTTCCCCAGCAATTTTGTGTACCTTCGATATTCCAGCATCTGCAGTTCCCTTTTGAACAAACTGTTATTTTCTTGTTTTCCCTGTCAGACAGGTTCTGAAAAGTAACTACTGTGATGAAACCAAGTCCCTTCATTACACATGTAATGAATGAATGAACAGAGTGAAATCTTCTACAAAATTGTACGTATCTCATAAGATTGCTTGCAACTTCAATAATAACAAGGAAATAATGAGAACGCAAAAATGTTGCTCTTTCAAAAGGGCCTGCTTGTATAAATCAACAAAGAGTTCAGAGATTTAGACGTTGTTCCATCGAAGGATTCTTTATAAAGACACGTGGGGGAGGGGGGGCACGGTGGCACAGCGATAGAGTTACTGCCTCACAATGTCAGAGACCCTGGTTCCATCTTGACTACAGGGGCTGTCTGTATGGAGATTGTACACGCTTGTTGTGACATCATGGGTTTCCTCCCACACTCCAAAGATGTACAGCTTTGTAGGCTAATTGGCTTGGTAAAATTGTACATTGTCCCTAGTGTGTGTGGGATAGTGTTAGTGTGTGGGGACCTCTGGTCGGCGCAGACTCGGTGGACCGAAGGGCTTGTGTCTGCGCTGTATCTCTAAACTAAACTAAACACCAGGTGCTATGATCATGAGCAAAACACAAAGTGCTGGAGTAACTCAATGGGCCGGGCAGAATCATTGGAGGGAGTGGATAGGCACCATTTCAGTTCAGGAAAAGTTGTCTATCTATTCTCTCCAGAGATGTTGCCTGACCTGCTGAGCTACTCCACACTTTGTGTTTTGCGAATGATTCCTTATCCACATTGAGAGCAGAAAGGCAAATCTCCCACAGCTCAATGTTCCATGAAACTCCATGAATTTTGTGAAATGACTTACTTCCTCTAATCCCAATATAGTTAATTATTAATATAAAAAGACAACACATAAGCATTTTTGATAATTTAGCAATTCCAAGTGAGGAAATCTCCTAAACTACAAAGCATTTTATCGGGATGCATCATAGCATGGTTTGGAAACAGCTCCATCACACAAATCATCCTCCCCTCCATTGACTCAATTTATACTTCACGCTGCCTTAGCATAATGAAGTCTCACCCCACTCTCCCGCTTCTCACCTCTCTGCCATCAGGCAAGAGGGACGGAAGTGTGAAAATGCACACCTCCAGATTCAGGGACTGTTATCAGGCAACTGAACCATCCCAGCAGTCTTAATGGTCAGGTTTAGGTTTCTTATTGCCACCTGTATCGAGGTACAGTGAAAAGCTTTGTTTTGCATTTTATCCACTAAACAGATCAGATAATACTGTACATAAATACAATCAAGTCAAAATGGGAAGAGCAGTACGATGGGGGCGATACAGAGGACAGAATATAGTGCTCAGCATTGTAGCGCATCTGTTCCATAGACAAAGTCTAATGTCCACAACGGGATAAAGGTGAATCGGACAGTCCCTTAACTTATGGAAGGACCTTCAGTAGCCTGATAACAGCTGATCTTCAGCCTGGTGGTGGGTGCTTTCAAGCTACTGTAGCTTTTGCCTGAAGGGGGCAGGGGGAAGGAATGATAGGGTTTTTTTCTGAGCCAGAGAGTTTGTTTAACATTAATGATTACTTAAGATTTTTGTGTTTTTGGTTGGCATTTATTATTCGTTAAGTTATACAATTATATGCCTATGGAGTTACGTTGCTTCCAAGTTCACAGCCTCTTAGAAGCAATAAAATTATGTTTAATTTAGTTTAGTTTAGAGATACAGCGCCGAAACACGGAAGATTTTGTAAACCAAAATCGAGTCCGAATATTTTATTACGTTTTCCCAGCTCAGCAGATCAAATTTCTTCAGGATGCTACAGTGATGGTACATTGTGGGCTTTTTGTCAAGAGTTTTTAGGGCTTGTTTATAAGCAATTTCAACAGGCTTTAGTGTGGACTTACATGCCAGTGACCAAGTTGTTATACAGTAGGTCATGTATGGCACAATCATTGCATTAAAATATAGTTTGGCTGAATCAATAGTTAAATTATTTCTAATATATCTAAAGTTGGACAAATTAAATTTTATTAAATTTACTGTTCTTTTCACCTGTTGTTTGAAACAGAGCTGTGAATCGATCACGATTCCTAAATATTTAAACTCATGTACAATTTTAAGTTTTGTTCCATGTACAAACACATCAGGATCTCCATCAGTACTTGCCTTTTTGGAGAAAAACATACAGACAGTCTTTGACACATTAAGATGTAGATCAGAAAACTGCAACCAGTTTGACATATTAATCATAGCAGCTGATAGGTCTTGTGCAGCTTGATGTTTGTTTTTGGCATGTACATACACAACTGCATCGTCAGCATACATCTGGCAAGTTACATTTGATGTACAGCTACTTGGTAGATCATTAATGTACAGACTGAATAATAGCGGTCCCAAGATTGAACCTTGAGGTACACCAAGAGGGTTTTTAGAAGTTGCAGATTTACTGTTGTGCACTCTAACACATTGTTTTCTCTGTACCATATATGACTCAATCCATTTCATCGTGCTCAAAGAGAGGTTAAAATAGGACAATTTGGTCATCAAGATCTGGTGGTTCACAGTATCAAAGGCTTTTCGTAAATCAAGAAAAACAGCTCCTATAACACCACCTGCATCAATTTTGGACTTCATATTTTCCAAAAGGAAGCAAAGTGCCGTCTCAGTGGAGTGATATTTTCTGAAGTCAAACTGCATTGGGTTTAGGGTATATGGACTATTGTTTAAATGTTTAATTATCTGTCCTGCAACCCATTTTTCAGCTATCTTGGAAATTGCCGGGAGAATGCTTATTGGTCTATAATTACTAATTATAGTGGGGTCTCCTGATTTTAAAATTGGAGTTATTACTGCAGATTTCCAAGAATTTGGGAATACACATTCGTTTATGGACTTGTTGATGATGCTGGTAATTGGAGCAATGAGTGACTGCTTATGAGCTTTAAGAAACATTATATCCATACCAAAAGCATCTTCGGCTTTTTAATTTTTAAGACCACAAATAATCCTGTTAACCCATGGCTGAGACACTTCATTCAAAATAAGAACCGGAGAAGCAGTGTTCAGCGGCATAGCATGTCGGACTGCGGAACAGGAACTATGAGTCAAGTTCTTCACAGAATCTATAAAATACGTGTTAAGGGCTGTTGCAATCTCATTTGGATCATTAGTCAGATTTTCATTTAGTTGCAACTCCCTAATGTTCTTGTTGATGATATTATTTCCAGTTAGTTTCCTTATGTTTGTCCAAATCTCCTTAGCATTACCTCTTGCATTGCTTATTACATTAATAAAAAAGTTTGCCTTAGCATTCCTAATTTCTTTAGTGACTTTATTTTTGAGTGAGGTAAATATTTGTCTATTATGTGCTGCTTTTGTCTTCAGGGATATCTTAAGGGTATGGTCTCGCTGTTTCATCAGTGACCATATTTCACTATTTAGCCAGGGAAGATGATTCTTTTTCCGTGGTTTTGGTTTTATCTTTTTCATAAAACAATTCATTGTTTCTTGAATAACTGCCATAAGTACATTACAATTTTCATCAACGTGTTCATGGTTGAGGTGATCAGACCAGTCAATTTCATTCAAGGCATTTTCCAGGTTTTTTATTTCACCCTTGGGCATTCTTAGTTGCTCAGACCTTTTACTGGAGTGACAGGTGAACCTATTTTTTGACAGTTTTCTTGAAAAGAGGATCAAATTATGGTCAGAGAGACCTGTCACCATATTATATGTTTTTTGTATTCTGTCATATTTATTGCTGAAGACCAAGTCTATACATGTTTCTGATGAGCTACTTATTCTAGTAAGTCCTGTATTTTTTGTGAGAGATCAAAGCTATTTGTTATTGATTTTAAACGTTTTCGATTTGTTTTGTCATTCCAATTTATATTAAATTGTACAAGGCATTAGTGAGACCAAATCTGGAGTATGATGTACAATTTTGGTCGCCCAATTATAGGAAGGATGTCAACAAAATAGAGAGAGTACAGAGGAGATTTACTAGAATGTTGCCTGGGTTTCAACAACTAAGTTACAGAGATAGGTTGAATAAGTTAGGTCTTTATTCTCTGGAGCGCAGAAGGTTAAGGGGGGACTTGATAGAGGTCTTTAAAATGATGAGAGGGATAGACAGAGTTGATGCGATCAAGCTTTTCCCTTTGAGAATAGGGAAGATTCAAACAAGAGGACATGACTTCAGAATTAAGGGACAGAAGTTTAGGGGTAACATGAGGGGGAACTTCTTTACTCAGAGAGTGGTAGCGGTGTGGAATGAGCTTCCAGTGGAAGTGGTGGTGGCAGGTTCGTTGGTATCATTTAAGAATAAATTGGATAGGCATATGGATGAGAAGGGAATGGAGGGTTATGGTATGAGTGCAGGCAGGTGGGACTAAGGGAAAAAAATTGTTCGGCGCGGACTTGTAGGGCCGAGATGGCCTGTTTCCGTGCTGTAATTGTTATATGGTTATATGGTTATATGGTTATTAAGATCTCCAAGTAAAATAACCTCTTTCTTAAAATTACATTCTTTAAGAATAGCTTGCAGTTCCTCATAAAATACACTAGGGGCTGATGGAGGTCTATAAATTCCAATCAGTGTGATCGTCATTTGTGGGGAGAGGATTATCGTGAGACCAATACATTCTATGTTATTTACACATGACCATTGTATTTGTTTACACTTTAAGTGAATCCTTACATAAAACATCACCCCCCCACCTCTACCCTCAGACCTGTCTTTTCTGAAGATGTTATACCCCGGTACATTTAGACCAGCCATTGGAGAGTTGGCGTGTAGCCAAGTCTCAGAAATACACAGAAAGTCCAAGTTTGAGTTATTAAGCAGATGTTGTACTTGATCGCATTTTGATATGATACTTCTGATATTCAAGTGTCCACCAAATAGACCCCTTGGTTTAGCTTTTGAGTCCCATAGGACATGAGCGTGGTTTAAAGTCTGGAGGAATCTGTATTGACGATGTTTAGTAATCGCTTTATTTCTCTGCCAGTTTTGCTTTGTGACATTGGAGGACTCACCCATCTTAGCGACCGTAATGCTATTGTGATTGTTTTTGGTCCCCTGGACCATCATATTAGCAGTTCCAGTTTGTGGAGTATCTGATGCGGTCGGTGAGTCAGCCCGGGAATCCCTTGGGGCCGAGAGAGCCAGCTGCTGGACCGCAGGTCGTGAGCGCGGAACCGCTGTTGTACCCTGGTGCCGGTGGAGATCCGCAGACGTCGATGAAGCAGCCAAAGGGACCACTGGGGGCCTTGTCGTGCCCCCGTCCCAGGTCTGGGCCGCAAGATGTTTGTCGCTGGTCCCGAGCAGTCTACCAGGAAAGAACCACGGCGCCACTGGAGGAGGCAGCCACGGGAACACTGCAGATGGTAGGAGGAGCGCAGACGGGTAGATTTTCCAGCCATTTGTGGTGTTTAGGCCTGCGACATTCACAGATAGCGGGCCAGGATTCACCTCTATATCATCAGCTAGGAGCAGCATCAGTGTAAGCCAGACAAACCCCAGGCAGGGGTTAAAATCAATAAAAGCAATTAAAATCAATTTTTGAGACGGAGTGTTATTTGAATTGGTAGTTTTGGATGGTTTCAAGAGCAAACCCACAGCACCTGCTGAGCTTCATACCTGCTTGACTGTCGCCATAACCATTTAACCATATAACAATTACAGCACGGAAACAGGCCATCTCGACCCTTCTAGTCCGTGCCGAACACATAATCTCCCCTAGTCCCATATACCTGCGCTCAGACCATAACCCTCCATTCCTTTCCCATCCATATAACTATCCAATTTATTTTTAAATGATAAAAACGAACCTGCCTCCACCACCTTCACTGGAAGCTCATTCCACACAGCTACCACTCTCTGAGTAAAGAAGTTCCCTCTCATGTTACCCCTAAACTTCAGTCCCTTAATTCTCAAGTCATGTCCCCTTGTTTGAATCTTCCCTACTCTCAGTGGGAAAAGCTTTTCCACGTCAACTCTGTCTATCCCTCTCATCATTTTAAAAACCTCTATCAAGTCCCCCCTTAACCTTCTGCGCTCCAAAGAATAAAGCCCTAACTTGTTCAACCTTTCTCTGTAACTTAGTTGCTGAAACCCAGGCAACATTCTAGTAAATCTCCTCTGTACTCTCTCTATTTTGTTGACATCCTTCCTATAATTAGGCGACCAAAATTGTACACCATACTCCAGAATTGGCCTCACCAATGCCTTGTACAATTTTAACATTACATCCCAACTTCTATACTCAATGCTCTGATTTATAAAGGCCAGCACACCAAAAGCTTTCTTTACCACCCTATCTACATGAGATTCCACTTTCAGGGAACTGTGCACAGTTATTCCCAGATCCCTCTGTTCACCTACATTCTTCAATTCCCTACCATTTACCATGTACGTCCTATTTTGATTTGTCCTGCCAAGATGTAGCACCTCACACTTATCAGCATTAAACTCCATCTGCCATCTTTCAGCCCACTCTTCCAACTGGCATAAATCTCTCTGTAGACTTTGAAACTCTACTTCATTACCCGCAACCCCACCTATCTTAGTATCATCTGCATACTTACTAATCCAATTTACCACACCATCGTCCAGATCATTGATGTACATGACAAACAACAGTGGACCCAACACAGATCCCTGTGGCACCCCACTCGTCACTGGCCTCCAACCTGACAAACAACCATCCACCATTACTCTCTGGCATCTCCCATTCAGCCACTGTTGAATCCATCTTGCTACTCCACCATTAATACCCAACCATTGAACCTTCTTAACCAACCTTCCATGAGGAACCTTGTCAAAGGCCTTACTGAAGTCCATATACACAACATCCACTGCTTTACCCTCATCAAATTCCCGAGTAACATCTTCAAAAAATTCAAGAAGATTAGTTAAACATGACCTTCCAGGCACAAATCCATGTTGACTGTTCCTAATCAGACCCTGTTTATCCAGATGCTTATATATATTATCTCTAAGTATTCTTTCCATTAATTTGCCCACCACTGACGTCAAACTAACAGGTCTATAATTGCTAGGTTTACTCTTAGACCCCTTTTTAAACAATGGAACAACATGCGCAGTACGCCAATCCTCCGGCACTATTCCCGTTTCTAATGACATTTGAAATATTTCTGCCATAGCCCCTGCTATTTCTACACTAACTTCCCTCAATGTCCTAGGGAATATCCTGTCCGGACCTGGAGACTTATCCACTTTTATATTTCTCAAAAGTGTCAGTACTTCCTCTTCTTTGATCCTCATAGTTTCCATAGCTACTCTACTTGTTTCCCTTACCTCACATAATTCAATATCCTTCTCCTTGGTGAATACCGAAGAAAAGAAACTGTTCAATATCTCCCCCATCTCTTTTGGCTCTTGTGTCCATCTTTGGCTCTTGTGTCCATCTCGCCATCTTGTGTCCCTTCTTGTTTGCGAGGGATCTGGCGTTTGTGAGAGACAGGCTGGGAAGCGGTGATTTCAGTGGCTGCCTCCGTAGCCTGGCTAGCACGCCGGCCCTGCAGCCTCGCTTTTGCCTTCTCTCTCTGCGCCGTCTTCGCCGTCTTCGCCTCCTCCCCGCGGGGATGGTAATCCACGGAGAGTCGGGGCTCCTTGCTAATTCCGCCGGGATCTTATGTGAGCGGACAAACTCGGCGGTAACAAACTCGGTGGTAACCCTCCGTTCGCGACCGGCTCCAATCCTAAGAAGCTCCTGCCGGCCGTAGACGTTATTCGCCCGACAGTAAGTACACAGGGCACAAAACAAAATGCACACATACACAAAAAACACGAAACACTGACCGGGAGAACATCGAGCTGCTGCAACTGTGTGCGCCACCATCTTCCCCCTGTCAACCACTGTTGCAACAAAGTGCTGTACATGACTTATCATAAACATAAAACAAAACAATAAAAACATTAAAAGACAGTAAAAACAATAAAAAGCAATAATAGAAACACTAAAACAAGAGCAAAGTCTCATGCAGGGGCAAAAGCCAAGGAATATAACAGGGTTTTAAGACTAGTTTTGAAAATGGACAGTGAAGGGGCCTGTCTAATGTGCAAAGGTAGAGTGTTCCATAATGTCAGAGCAGCAACAGAGAAGGCTCTATCCCCTCTGAGCTTCCGCTTAGACCTCGGTACCTCCAGGAGCAGCTGATCAGCTGACCTGAGGCACCGGGCAGGAGCGTAGGGATGAAGCAGCTCAGAGAGGTAAGGCGGGGCGAGACCATTTAAAGATTTAAAAACAAATAAAAGAATCTTAAAATGAACTCTAAAGTACACCGGGAGCCAGTGGAGGGAGGCCAGAATTGGCGTTATGTGCTCCCTCTTTCGTGTTCCAGTTAAACGGCGAGCAGCAGCATTCTGAACCAACTGGATACGAGCCTGGGAAGATTGGCTAACTCCAAAATAAAGTGCGTTACAGTAATCCAGCCTAGACGTGATAAAGGCATGGATTACTGTTTCAAAATGCTGTCGTTCAAGAATGGGCTTCACCTTTGCCAGCTGCCTTAAATGAAAGAAGCTGGACTTAACTACCGCGCCTATTTGATGATCTAATTTAAAATCACTGTCCATCTTAAAACCCAAGTTTAAAACTATTGGCTTCACATACCGTGCCAAGGGACCCAAGTCAACAGGGGGAGGTTCACGGCAGCCATTGGGACCAAACACTATCACTTCTGTTTTCTTTTCATTAAAATTTAAAAAGTTTAGGGCCATCCAGGATTTAATGTCATCAAGACATAACAGAAGTGGTTTGACTGAGAAAGCATCTTCCTTCTTCAGCGGCATATATAGTTGGCTAACATCAGCATAACAATGAAAAAAGATGCCATGCTTTCTAAGAATGGAACCCAGAGGAAGTAAGTACAGTGAGAAAAGCAGGGGCCCTAAAATTGAGCCCTGTGGAACCCCATATGACAGAGGAGCGGAGGAGGATTCAGAACCAGCAAGGCTTACACACATAGTTCTGTCTGCCAGATAAGATCTGAACCATTCCAGGGCACTACCACAAATGCCCACTAGGAGCTGTAACCGAGTTACTAAAATATCATGATCCACTGTATCAAAGGCAGCAGATAGGTCCAGCAGGACAAGAATCACATAATCACCAGAATCATTAGCTAGGAGGATGTCATTAAAGACCCTTAGCAATGCTGACTCTGTGCTATGCATAGTTTTAAACCCAGACTGGAAAACCTCCCGAATATTATGCTCCTCCAGGAAAAGTTTTAACTGAGCATAAACAACTTTCTCCAGGATGAAGGCCTCAGAGGTTTGTTAGAGAACATTAGTGAACAAACAGCATCATGAAGCCCAAGGAACACACCAGACAGGTTAGGGATAAAGTTGTGGAGAAGTTTAAAGCAGGGTTAGGTTATAAAAAAATATCCCAAGCTTTGAACATCTCATGGAGCACTGTTCAATCCATCATCCGAAAATGGAAAGAGTATGGCACAACTGCAAACCTACCAAGACATGGCCGTCCACCTAAACTGACAGGCCGGGCAAGGAGAGCATTGATAGAAGCAGCCATGGTAACACTGGAGAAGCTGCAGAGATCCACAGCTCAGGTGGGAGAATCTGTCCACAGGACAACTATTAGTCGTGCACTCCACAAATCAGGCCTTTATGGAAGAGTGGCAAGAAGAAAGCCATTGTTGAAAAAAAGCCATCAGAAGTCCCGTTTGCAGTTTGCTACAAGCCATGTGGGGGACACAGCAAACATGTGGAGGAAGGTGCTCTGGTCAGATGAGACCAAAATTGAAGTTTTTGGCCTTAATGCAAAAAGATATGTGTGGCGGAAAACTAACACTGCACATCACCCTGAACACACCACCCCACTGTGAAACATGGTGGTGGCAGCATCATGCTGTGGTGATGCTTTTCTTCAGCAGGGACAGGGAAGCTGGTCAGAGTTGATGACTAGATGGATGGAGCCAAATACAGGGCAATCTTGGAAGAAAACCTGTTAGAGTCTGCAAAAGACTTGAGACTAGGGCGGAGGTTCACCTTCCAGCAGGACAACGACCCTAAACATACAGCCAGAGCTACAATGGAATGGTTTAGATCAAAGCATATTCATGTGTTAGAATGGCCCAGTCAAAGTCCAGACCTAAATCCAATTGAGAATCTCTGGCAAGACTTGAAAATTGCTGTTCACAGACCCTCTCCATCCAATCTGACTGAGCTCGAGCTATTGTGCAAAGAAGAATGGGCAAAAATTTCAGTCTCTAGATGTGCAAAGCTGGTAGAGACATACCCCAAAAGACTTGCAGCTGTAATTACAGCGAAAGGTGGTTCTACAAAGTATTGACTCAGGGGGGCTGAATACTTTTGCACGCCACACTTTTCAGTTTTTTATTTGTACAAAAATTGAAAACCATGTATCATTTTCCTTCCACTTCACAATTATGCACCACTTTGTGTTGGTCTATCACATAAAATCCCAATAAAATACATTTACGTTTGTGGTTGTAACGTGACAAAATGTGGAAAAGTTCAAGGGGTATGAAAACTTTTGCAAGCCACTGGTACTAGGGACAACTTATAAAAGCCAATTAACCAAAAAACCTGCGGGTCTTTGGAAAGTGGGAGGAAACCAGAGCACCCGGAGAAAACCCACGCAGTCACAGGAAGAACATACAAGCTCTGTACAGACAGCACCCATCGTCAGGATCGAACCCGGGTCTCTGGCATCTGGCTGCGACTCGACCACTGTGCCGCTGAGCCATGTAACACTAGACCGTAACAAATAATAAATCCCAGCACATTAATATTGCTATCATCAGCAATAAAGATAATCATTAAGGAAATATTATTTTTATTCAATTAAATATTCCAGTTTATTTCCAACCTCTAAATCTCAGCTCAGTCTATAACCATATAAACCATATAACCATATAACAATTACAGCACGGAAACAGGCCATCTCGGCCCTACAAGTCCGTGCCGAACAATTTTTTTCCCTTAGTCCCACCTGCCTGCACTCATACCATAACCCTCCATTCCCTTCTCATCCATATGCCTATCCAATTTATTCTTAAATGATACCAACGAACCTGCCGCCACCACTTCCACTGGAAGCTCATTCCACACGGCTACCACTCTCTGAGTAAAGAAGTTACCCCTCATGTTACCCCTAAACTTCTGTCCCTTAATTCTGGTCATGTCCTCTTGTTTGAATCTTCCCTATTCTCAAAGGGAAAAGCTTGATCACATCATCTCTGTCTATCCCTCTCATCATTTTAAAGACCTCTATCAAGTCCCCCCTTAACCTTCTGCGCTCCAGAGAATAAAGACCTAACTTATTCAACCTATCTCTGTAACTTAGTTGTTGAAACCCAGGCAACATTCTAGTAAATCTCCTCTGTACTCTCTCTATTTTGTTGACATCCTTCCTATAATTGGGTGACCAAAATTGTACACCATACTCCAGATTTGGTCTCACCAATGCCTTGTACAATTTTAACATTACATCCCAGCTTCTATACTCAATGCTCTGATTTATAAAGGCTAGCATACCAAAAGCTTTCTTTACCACCCTATCTATATGAGATTCCACCTTCAAGGAACTATGCACGGTTATTCCCAGATCCCTCTGTTCAACTGTATTCTTCAATTCCCTACCATTTATCATGTACGTCCTATTTTGATTTGTCCTGCTAAGGTGTAACACCTCACATTTATCAGCATTAAACTCCATCTGCCATCTTTCAGCCCATTTTTCCAAATGGCCTATATTCCCTAATATTTTGCTTCATCATCAATCTACATCAATAAATGTCTTCGTTGACTGAATGAAGAATTTTCAATCTGATTGTTAGCAGGGCTCACCATGTCCTTGCTACTGCTGAACATTTGTGGTGTGCAGGATACGATATCACTCAAAGATCAGAAGAATGTGTAGCGAGACAGGGATAACCAATGAAGCAGCTGGTAGCAAGATTCAGTTCTTCATTGCTTTAGTTATTATTTAAAGCTATTAACCTTTTTTTTGAAAAGTAAATGATACAATGTTAATACAAGGGAGTTAAACTTGGCTCATAAAATGGTTAGTTGGAGTGTTGTTTGGGACATCGTTATCTATATTACATCTCTATACATAAAACTTTGATCTTGGATGTGTATTTATTTGTGTGATGTTCGTGTGTATTTCACATCTCCTCGAAAACACGATGCGCGCACGGTGATATTTTTAAATATTCCGATAGCGATTTACGTCAAGATGTCAAAAATCGCCTTATTTGAAAATTTCATGCATTATTTCTCGAGTTATTTATAAAAATGTTCACAAATCTCAAATAACTTAGAAAATAAATGAGATGGTCCCGCTGATGACGTCACACTGGCTCTGACTGCCTGCCTCTGCTCGCGCCGCGAGTGACGTCACTCCTGTTATATCTTCTGTACTTCTTGGCTTCTTAACTTTCACTTCTTTAAATTTGTCACATAGCGTTTTTAAACTGCTGCTCAGGTCATGCTGCGCGCTCCGCTGGGCTCCTTGAAGTTCTAGAACATGGCGGCGGCGGTCATTATCGGCGCGCGGGCGTAGGCAGCGCGATGGGAAGGTGGCCGTGGCGTTCATTACTCCCTCTGGGAGAGGCCGTCTATGGAAACCTGCAATTCCTCCATCGATCGCAGGGACTCGGGGAATCGTGACACCTTTTCCTCGCTGGTGATCGCGATCCCACCTGGCAATCTCTGGCTGTCATGGGGGACGGCCTCCTCTCCGTCACCCCCGCCCGATCGTCTGTCACGCGGGTGGGTGGGCTTCCCCTTGCGTTAGCCATGATCAGCCGGTCCTCTGCTGCATGGAGAGTGGTCTCGCCCCCTCAGCGCCCGCATGCCTGGTGGGGAGGCTAATGCCATGGGCCATGCCCGGCTCGACGCCCGCCCACCTGCCCGTGGCCTCCCTCGAGTCTATATCTGCCCGCAACCTCCCTCAGGTCGGCGATCGCCCGCCACCTCGCTCGGGGTCCTCGGCTCCATGCCTGCCCGCGGCCTCGCTAGGGCCCGGCACCTGGTGGGGAGGCTGCTGCACTACGACCTGGTAGCTACTGCCTCAACCCCTCCCCCTCCATCTCTACCCACTCCCTCTCTATCCCCTCCCCCTCCACCCCCTCGCGCTCCCTCTCTACCTCCTCTGCCTCCCTCTCTTCCCCCTCCCCTCCCTCTCTTCCCCCTCCCCTCCTTCTCTACCACCTCCCCCTCCCTCTATACCCCCACCTCCCCCTCCCCCTCGCACCCTCTCTACCCCCTCCCTCTCTATCTCCTGCTCCCTCTCTACCCTCCCTCTCTAGCTCCTCCCTCTCTGCCCCCCCTCCCTTTCTGCCCCCCCCCCCCCCGCCCCCTCTGGTGGAGTATTGCATTCGGGAACCAACCCTCCCCTGTGACGCTGCGCGCTCCCACCCCTCAATCACTACCCCTCCCTCTCCCTCTCTACCCTCCTCCCCCTCCCTCTCTACCCTCTCCCTCTCTACCCTCCCATTTCTAGCCGCGCCTGCACAGTTGGGGGCTATGCGTGAGTGGATAGGGCGGGGAATGGGGTAAAAGGAGCGAATGAATAATATTAATATAATATCAAGGGGGGGGGGTTAGTGTGTGTGTGTGGGGGCTGGTTAGTGTGTGTGTCAAGCTGAAGTCCTCCCCTCCCCCCCCCCCGCAACCGTGCGTTGAGGGGACGGGACCCAACGGGTCCTACTTGGTCTAGTAATCTTTAAAATCAGCAGTCAGGAAAAAGCAAAGCACAGCCAACAATAAGTTTGCAATGAAGATATAGGTGACTGGAAATGATCCAAAAAAAACTGCTGGCGAAACTCAATAGGTCAGGCATCATCTGTCGAGGAGAAATAGCCAACGACATTTCCGGTAGGGAACTGTCTTCAGACTGTGAATTCAGAATAGTGAAAGCTTGGATAGAGTGGATGTGGAGAGAATGTCTCCACTAGTGGGTGAGTCTAGGACTAGAGGTCATAGCCTCAGATTTAAAGGACATTCTTTTAGGAAGAAGAGGAGGTAAATGTATTTAGTCAGAGGGTGGTGAATCTGTGGAATTCATTGCCACAGAAGGCTGTGGAGGCTGTCTGGGGATATTTTTGAGGCAGAGATAGATAGATTCTTGATGTCAGAGGTTATGGGGAGAAGGCAGGAGAATGGGGTTAAGAGGAAGAGATAGATCAGCCTTGATTGAATGGCAGAGTAGACTTGATGGACTGAATGGCCTAATTCTTTCCTATTCCTTATGACATGACCTTATGTTAATTATTATATTATCTGTGGCTGGATCAGAATTGCTTTCTATATCAACATAATGTGTTAAACACATGACCAGAACCTCTCTCAGCTGACTGCTTTTTATTTACCGTTCATCTCCATGCATGTGGAAGCATCCGTCTTATCAAACGTTTAGAGAGTGAAACATATGTGAATAAAGAATACATGCCCTAGAGGGAAGCAAAATCATTTTTAAACTGGATTTGAATGTCCATCATAACACAGATGGCATCAAACATCTAAAAATGTGATCAGTCCCAGAAGGAATTGAGCACCGCTTATTTTTTCATACTTTGTAGTCATGGAACTTTTGTGCATCAATGCACAAAACATTTTACATTAGTTTAGAGAATCAGCATGGAAACAGGCCCTTCGTCCCACCGAGTCCATTCTGACCATTGCTCGCCCGTTCGCACTGTTCTATGTTAACCATATAACAACCATATAACAATTACAGCACGGAAACAGGCCATCTCGGCCCTACAAGTCCGTGCCGAACAACTTTTTTCCCTTAGTCCCACCTGCCTGCACTCATACCATAACCCTCCATTCCCTTCTCATCCATATGCCTATCCAATTTATTTTTAAATGATACCAACGAACCTGCCGCTACCACTTCCACTGGAAGCTCATTCCACACCGCTACCACTCTCTGAGTAAAGAAGTTCCCCCTCATGTTACCCCTAAACTTCTGTCCCTTAATTCTGAAGTCATGTCCTCTTGTTTGAATCTTCCCTATTCTCAAAGGGAAAAGCTTGATCTAAGCTTGATCTAACATCTTGCATATGTTATCCCGATTTCTCATCCACTCCCTACACATTAGGGGCAAATTTACAAAGGCCAATTCACCTACAAACCTGCAAACCGATGGGTCAAATGACCTAATTTTGCTCCTATGTCTTACAATGTCTTTGGGATCTGGGAGGGACTCGAAGCACCCAGAGGAAGCCCCTGTGATCACAGGGAGAACTTGCAAGCTCCACACAGACAGCACCCAAGGTCAGGATCGAATCTGGGTCTCTGGCACTGCGGGTAGTGTTATACATGATACAGGTACAATGAATTAACCTACCTTAGGAAAATTATATTGTCCTGAAACCTACTCTCGCAGGGGTCCAGTCTTTTACTTCTTGCATATGGCGTGCACAGACTAATGTTGTAGGACAACTTGTTCTATTTGATCTTATTTAATTGCGCATGCCAGGTTGATTGCATTAGTTGAAACAGGGCAGATCACGTGAAAGTTGCAATCTCCGACCCCGCAGTGGACCAGTAATTGAATGACCACCATTATGCAAAGTCCGAGTGAGGAATTTTGGTGAATAATGGCAGATCAGAGTAGTATTATCTCAGAAGAGATTTCAATAGGTTTACCAATGCAACAAACTTTAGACCCCTGAAGAAGGGTCCCGACCCAAAATGTTGTCTATCCCGTCCTTCCCAATGAGTTCCCAATGTTGTCTATCCCAGCCTGACCCAATGAGTTACTCGAACACTTGTTGCGAATCAAAAAATTATGACTTCAAGACAAATCAGCCACAATATTGGATTGTAAAGTTTAGTTTAGTTTAGCCTAGTTTAGTTTAGTTTAGTTTAGTTTAGTTTAGTTTAGTTTAGTTTAGTTTGGAGATACAGCGTGGAAATAGGCCATTCGGCCCACTGGGTCCACGACGACCAGCGATCACCCCGTACATTAGCACCATCCTAGACACTATGGACAATTTATAATTTTAACAAAGCCAATCGACCTACATACCTATACGTCTTTGGAGTGTGGGAGGAAACCGGAGCATCGAGAGAATACCCAAGCCGTCAGGTGGAGAACGTGTAAACTCAGTAAAGACAACACTGCTAGTCCAGATCGAACCTGGGCCTCTGGTGCTGGAAGGCAGCAACTCTTTTGCAGTGCCACCGTGCAGCCCTTAAAAAAGCAGCTGAAAGATTCACTCATGGTCTTTCTGTTTACCATCCATCAAATTTACTTTCATATTACATAAGGGACTGAAGTTTAGGGGTAACATGAGGGGGAACTTCTTTACTCAGAGAGTGGTAGCTGTGTGGAATGAGCTTCCAGTGAAGGTGGTGGAGGCAGGTTCGTTTTTATCATTTAAAAATAAATTGGATAGTTATATGGATGGGAAAGGAATGGAGGGTTATGGTCTGAGCGCAGGTATATGGGACTAGGGGAGATTATGTGTTCGGCACGGACTAGAGGGGTCGAGATGGCCTGTTTCCGTGCTGTAATTGTTATATGGTTATATGGTTATATATTACTGTGAGATACACCAGTTTTGGATTATCTTTAATATGAGCAAGAAATTCCTTTCCTTATGTGCATCAGACATTTTTGTTTACAGATTTGCACATGAGCAACTGAGATCAGAATGAAATTAATTTTGTAACAAAATAAATAAATAGTTGTTTGTAATGCTAACTTTAATAGCAACTGAATTTTCTCTACAGCTGTTCCTACTTGCAAGCACTGTTATTGTTGTTATTCTTGAGTGATTTATGTATTTAAATTAAAGATGTACTTTGCACAATGATATACCATCTTGCATTAAATAACCCAAATCAGGTATGATTTATGATCCGTTTGTTGTGCTGCCTTTTATACTCCAAATATATTGGTCCAAAATCCATATCCTAAATATTAGGATGATTTTATTGCACTGAATCAAAGTACTAGATCACAATACCATTCTATCATCAAATGCAAACCCAAACCTTAGGTTAATTTGTTCCCTCACTGAAATAAATATTTGTGACCTCTCTTGGTGTTTAGACTTTAGCAATACACTATGGAAACAGGCCTTTCGGCCCACCAAGTCCGTGCCACACACTGGTTCTATCCTACATACTAGGGGCAATTTACAATTTACAGAAGTCAACTAAACTACAAGCCTGCACGTATTTGGAGTGTGGGAGGAGACCAGAGCACCCAGGGAAAACCCACGGTGATGGGGAGATGGTACAAACTCCGTACAGACAGCACCCGTAGTCAGGATCGAACCCGGGTCTCTGGCTCTGTAAGGCAGCAACTCTACCGTTGCACCACTGTGCCGCCCCTGAATGAAGTGTCTAAATTTATGGGATGCATAGATGAGGTAGACAGTCAGAACCTTTATCCCAGGATGGAAAAAACAAATACTAGAGGGCATAGCTTTAAGGTGAGACGGGCAAAGTCTAAAGGAGATGAGCAGGCAAGTTTGTTAGACGGAGGGTGGGGGGTGCCTGGAATGAATGCACTGTGGAAGTTGAGATAGATATAATAGTGGCATCTAAGAGACATGTGGATAGGCGGAGGATGGAGGGATATGGATTATGTGCAGGCAGATAAGAGTTGGTCTCGGCATCATGTTCAGTACAGACATTGCGGGCTGAAGGGCCTGTTCTTGAGCCATACTGTTCTTTGTTCTTTGACACTCCATTAATACTTAATCCAATTATTCCAATCATTTACAGTTGCTACAAATATTTCACTTCCTTTATGAGCACATTTTCCAACGTACATTTAATTAAAAATTAATATAATTAAAATCTGAACATTTTTAATTGAATCTTGTAACAAAGCTATTCTAATGGGAGAGGTCTGCCACTGCTTAGATCTGCTGGTCCCCTGCACCTGAGACCATGTTAATTCTGCCCGTGCAGTCCTGGCCACTGTCATGAGACTTGTTTTCTGCTGTGCATTTTCTTTTACAAAAGTGAGTTGACGACAAGAGTGTTTTATCCAAGTGTTTTATTGTCAGACGTCCCAAACTGGAACAATTAAATTCTCACAGGTTCAAAGGACAACAAATACACTATTCAAAGGAAACAATATTCGAAGGGTCATACAACGCCACAGCTGGTAGGGCTGCTCCCTCCCCAGGTTCAATCCAGATCTTGTTTGGTGTCTTTGTGGAGTTTGCAAGTTCTCCCTGTGACTGCGTGTGTTTCCTCTAGATGTAATAGAGTCTTAGTTTAGTTTGGTTTAGTTTAGAGATACAGCAAGGAAACAGGCCCTTCAGCCCACCAAGTCCGCGCGGACTCGGTGGGCCAAAGGACCAGATTCCACACTGTATCTCGAGACTAAACTAAACTAAACTAATTTCTAACTTTTGCAGTCCCCACACTGTGCAACTTCATTGATTGAACACAGCACCTCATTTTTCTTTTCAAGAAGTAATCTGAAGCCCTGAGCCTTTCTATCAATGTGCTTTGATTTGGTGGTTGACAAACTGCGGTTACTAATTGCAGAAGAGATCTGGCCAGCAATTATTTTTCTTAAAAATAGTAGTGTCGAGGCCTCAAAAATCCTAAAAACATCTGACGTATGTTGACATTATGTGTATATTTAAAAGCTCAACTCAGTATTGACACCTACAATTCACTCTGCAATTGACCACTGAAAATAACAGCAAGAATTGAATAAAAAGGAATAAGAATATTCCTCATTGGAAACAGTCATTCTCATTCACCAACGTATAACATTTCCCTAATGTTTACAAGATAAATTATAAAAAAATTATGAATATAATAAAAGTATTACAACAATGGATTATTCCCTTGTTGTGCCAACCAAGCAATAATAAAAAGTACATCAAGATTTTCAAAAGGATTATTCAACTCGCCACTGCCTCAGAGCTATGTCATGCAAAATGGATATCCAAGAATATAATAAAAGACCCCTCTATCATTAATCTGCAATATGATAAGGCTCTGATGACCTATTCTATTTTTATTAAGTCTTTTTCAAAAAATCAGAAAGGAGAAATTACTCGTGAGAGTGAGATAATATAATTGAAAAGAACACTTCAAAGGACACTATTGAAGTCTTTTATCTGTAGAGGACTGAAAAAGAGTTGGTAAAATATTCAGTATTCCACTTACAAGAGCACAAGGGCTGTGAATAACAATGGATATTTGTTTGGCATATTTTGAATAACAATAATACCATGTGATCCCATTGATCAGTGGATTCAGCTTCGAGTGTGCTGCCACATTACATTATGTTGTGCTTTGATGTGGCAGATGGTAGTTCTATTCTGATGATAATTAGTGTAAAAGAATTTACAATAGAAAAACCGATATGTTAATTATAGCTTGATGGGAAGAAGGCAGGAGAATGGGATTAGGAGGGAGAGATAGATCAGCCATGAGTGAATGGCAGAGTTGACTTGATGGCCTAATTCTGCTCCTATCACTTATGACCTTATTATCACTGTACTTGTAGCTCATCTATGTACATCTTATTGGCTTGCTGTTATCACAATATTCCATTTTACTAGGAAAGATTTGAGTTTAGTTTGAGTTTAGTTAATTGTCACATGTACCGAGGTACAGTGAAAAGCTTTTGTTGCATGCTAACCAGTCAAAGTAACATTAGCAAATTTGCAGATGACACAAAGCTGGGTGGCAGTGTGAACTGTGAGGAGGATGCTATGAGAATGCAGGGTGACTTGGACAGGTTGGGGGAGTGGGCAGATGCATGGCAGATGAAGTTTAATGTGGATAAATGTGATGTTATCCACTTTGGTAGCAAAAACAGGAAGGCAGATTACTATCTAAATAGCGTCAAGTTGGGAAAAGGGGAAGTACAATGGGATCTGGGGGTCCTTGTGAAGTGAAGAAAGCGAATGGCATGTTGACCTTTACAACAAGAGGAGTCGAGTATAGGAGCAAAGAGGTCCTTCTGCAGTTGTACAGAGCCCTAGTGAGACCACGCCTGGAGTATTGTGTGCAGTTTTGGTCCCCTAATTTCAGGAAGGACATTCTCGCTATTGAGGGGGTGCAGCGTAGGTTTACAAGATTAATTCCCGGGATGGCGGGACTGTCATATGCTGAGAGAATGGAGCGGCTGGGCTTGTACACTGGGTTTTAGAAGGATGAGAGGTTATCTTATTGAAACATATAAGATTGTTAAGGGTTTGGACATGCTAGAGGCAGGAAACATGTTCCCGATGTTGGGGGAGTCCAGAACCAGGGGTCACAGTTTAAGAATAAGGGGTTAGCCATTTAGAACGGAGACGAGGAAACACTTTTTCTCACAAAGAGTTGTTAGTCTGTGGAATTCTCTGCCTCAGACGGTCGTGGAGGCCGGTTCTCTGGATACTTTCAAGAGAGAGCTAGATAGGGCTCTTAAAGATAGCGGAGTCAGGGGATATGGGGAGATGGCAGGAACGGGGTACTGATTGGGGATGATCAGTCATGATCACATTGAATGGCTCGAAGGGCCGAATGGCCTACTCCTGCACCCATCTATTGTCTATTGTCAGCAGAAAGACAACACATGATCTCAATCGAGCCGTCCACAGTGCACAGACACATGATAAAGGAAATAGCGAGAATAAGGATTAGCACAAGATAAAGTCCAGTGAAGTCCCATCAATGGTCCGAGGGTGTCCAGTGAGGTTGATAGTAGAATGGAATGGAAGCAATTACATTGTTTGGAAAGTAAAATTATGAATATTATCTGATAATGTGTTTGTCCTACATGCATTAGGGTGACTTGAAATAAGGCAATGTTTCAAGTTGTGTGCTTTACAATGTGGGGTTCTTCCCAACATATTTTCTGATAGTTATGGATTCATGGAGTTATACAGCATGGAAACAGGACCATCCACCCAATTTGTCCCTGCCAACCAAGTTGAGCAAATCCCATTTGCCTACATTTAGCCCATCTCGCTCTAAACTATAGTAAAAAGGAACTGCAGATGCTGGTTTATAACAAAGATGGACATAAAATGCTGGAGCAGCTCAGCGGGACAGGCAGCATCACTGGAGAAAATAGGTAACGTTTCAGGTTGGTACTGTCTGAAGATGGGTCCCAACCCAAAATATCACCAATCCATATTCTCCAGAGATGCTACCTGAGCTGCTGAGTTAATCCAGCATCTTGTGTCTATCCCTCTAAACTATTCCTTACCATCTATCTGTTTGAAAGTCTAATTTAAAAGTTTGTTTTGTTTCACAGAAACATAGAAAATAGGTGCAGGAGGAGGCCATTCGGCCCTTCGAGCCAGCACCCCCATTCATTGTGATCATGGCTGATCGTCCACAATCCATAACCTGTGCCTGCCTTCTCCCCATATCCCTTGACTCCACTAACCCCTAGAGCTCTATCTAACTCTCTCTTAAATCCATCCAGTGATTTGGCCAAATTCATAACTCTCTGGGTGGAAAAGTTTTTTCTCACCTCAGTCTTAGAAGGATGAGGGGGAATCTTATAGAAACATATAAAATTATAAAAGGACTGGACAAGCTAGATGCAAGAAAAATGTTCCCAATGTTGGGCGAGTCCAGAACCAGGGGCCACAGTCTTAGAATAAAGACTCGCCCAACATTGGGAACATTTTTCCTGCATCTAGCTTGTCCAGTCCTTTTATAATTTTATATGTTTCTATAAGATAGCCCCTCATCCTTCTAAACCCCAGTGAATACAAGATTCAAGATTCAAGAGAGTTTATTGTCATGTGTCCCTGACAGGACAATGAAATTCTTGCTTTGCTTCAGCACAACAGAACATAGTAGACATGACTACAGAACAGATCAGTGTGCCCATATACCATTGTATAAATATATACACACATGAATAAATAAACTGATAAAGTGCAAATAACAGATAATGGGCTATTAATGTTCAGAGTTTTGTCCGAGCCGAGCCAACTTTAATAACCTGATGGCTGTGGGGAAGTAGCTATTCCTGAACCTGGTCGTTGCAGTCTTCAGGCTCCTGAAGGTAGCGGGGAGATGAGTGTGTGGCCAGGATGAAGACAAGCCTAGTCTTTTCAATCTTTCCTCATATGACAGTCCCGCCATCCCAGGGATCAATCTCGTGAACCTACGCTGCACTGCCTAAAACACAAGGATGTCCTTCCTCAAATTAGGAGACCAAAACTGTACACAATACTCCAGATGTGGTCTTACCAGAGCCCTATACAACTGCAGAAGAACCTCTCTACTCCTATACTGAAATCCTCTTGTTATCAAGGCCAACATTCCATTAGCTTTCTTCACTGCCTGCTGTACCTGCACGCCAACTTTCAGTGACAAGGACACCCAGGTCTCGCTGTACCTCCTCCTTGCCTAACCTAACCCCCATTGAGATAATAATCTGCCCCCTTGTTTTTGCCACCAAAGTGGATAACCTCACATTTATCTATATTATACTGCATCTGCCCACTCACTCAACCCGTCCAGGTTACCCTGCAACCTCCTAACATCCTCTTCACAGTTCACACTGCCACCCAGCTTTGTGTCATCTGCAAACTTGCTAGTGTTGCTCCTAATTCCCTCTTCCAAATCATTAAAATATATGGTAAACAGTTGCGGCCCCAAAACCGAGCCTTGTGGCACTCCACTCGCCACTGCCTGCCATTCTGAAAAGGACCCGTTCACTCCTACTCTTTGCTTCCTGTCTGCCAACCAATTTTCTATCCATGTCAACACCCTACCCCCAATACCATGTGCTCTAATTTTAGTCACCAGTCTCCCGTGCGGGACCTTGTCAAAGGCTTTCTGAAAGTCTAGATACACTACACCCATTGGCCTCCCCTTCATCCATTTTACTTGTCACATCCTCAAAAAATTCCAGAAGATTAGTCAAGCATGATTAGTAAAACATGTTTCAGTAAACAAGGGTGGAGTTCAGTTGAATCAAAGTTTGACCTTACCTAGTAAATATTTATGAGAGTTTACCGGTCACCAATTGGGGTTGTAAACCGAGGGATTTTACAGGGTAGATAGAGAGTTAATGTTTCTCTGGCTAATGTAACTAGAATGAAGGTCACTGTCTTGGTATGATGGGCCAACCACTAGAATCTTATGTTCTTTTCTCCTTCCTACCTGTGGGAGAAATGGCAAATGGAGTTTAATCTGGACAAGTGTGAGGTGGTACCTTTTGGGAGGGTAACTGTGAGAGGTAAGTATACTGGATTTGCAAGACCTGCGGAGCGTTGTGCAGAGGAATCTTGGGGTGCGAGTTCCAAGCTTCTTTAAAATGGCAACACACTGGACAGGATAGGATAGAAGACATACTTTCCTTCATTTGTCACGTTTTGAGAATAAAATTTAGCACGTTATGCTGCAACTAAAACTTTGGTTACACCATAGTGTCTGGTACTGAATAAGGACCCTGACCCGAATCATCGCCTATCCATTCCCTCCACAGATGCTGCCAGACCTGCTGAGCTCCTCTGGTGCTCTGTGTTTTGTGTCTAGGTTAGTTAGATCAGTTTAGTTTAGTGTCACGTGTACCATGGTACAGTGAAAAGCTTTTGTTGCATGCTAACCAGTCAGCGGATAAGGCAATACATGATTACAATCGAACCATCCACAGTGTACAGATACATGATAAAGGAAATAATGTTTTGTACAAATTCTAGCTTTACAGGAATGATGTGGAGATTTTGGAGAGAGTGCAGAAGAGGTTTAAAAAGAGATTGGTTTGTTCTTGCGAAAGTTTTGCAGACCGAGGGGTGACCCGATAAAAGTAAATAAAAGTATGAGAGGCATAGATACGGTAGATGCTTATAGCTTTTTTACACAGGATGTCAAATACTAGAAGGCACAGGTTTAAGGTGAGACAGTGAATGTTTAAAGTGTGGCGAGACCAAGCAGATAGAGCAAATAGTTTTATCAACAAAACGGCATTTGAAAAACATATGCACTTGGTCGAGAGAAACGGTTTTGAGTTCTTGTCGTTGCAAAGAGCACTAACTAACTGAACACACCTCCTAACTCAAAACCCCGCGATAAAACCTTGTCACGTGACAGTCCCGACTTCTGACGAGGGTTCTGCATAACAAAGCTTAACCACTGGGTGCCACTACAAAAGGAGATTTATGAAGTACGTTATGAAGCCTGTACGGAGTTTACACAGAAAGTGGAATGAACTGCCAAAGGAAATGGGGAAAACAGATATGAAAGCTACTACCAAATAGCCATCAGGATCTTAAACACTACACAACACTAACCTCAAAGATGAACATCTGTGGATGTTCTTTGGTTGAACTGAGAACTTCACGTTTATTGCACCAGTATTGTAGTTATTAATTTATTGAATGTTGTATCAGGACCTGGCAATGGGAGGTAAAACAACAAAAACAGACTTGGTTGGTAGTCCCCTTTCTGCGGAGTTTAATGTTATTAATCCGGAAGTGGCGGCGCTGTGATACAGCTGCGGCTCGCCTGCAGTCTGTCTGTTTTTACTTTTTGTGTTGTTTTTTTTGTCTAGTTTAGTAATTTTTTTGGTTATTAGGTGGTGTTATGTGTGTGGGGGGAGGGTGAAACAGAGCTTTCTGTCTCTCCCTTCGGGGGAATGCGACTTTTTGTCGTATCCCCCTTCTCTTCCCCCGTCTGCGCTGAGGCCTAATGGCGGAGCTGGCGGCCTCCAACCTGCGACCGACCTCGAGGGTCCGGAGGTAGAGCCAGCCAGGACTCACCAACGCGAGGCTGGCCGTCTTCGAGCTGTGGCGACGTCCGGGTAGCGGCACGACTCGGCGCTCCGGTGAGGGCGGACGGCGCGGAGCTGAGACACTCCTGTGTGAGCGGCACGGCTACTGGCTGGAAGGCGCTCCCGTGTGAGCAGCCCGGTGCGGGGCTGAGACGCTGCCGTGTGGGCGGACCGGCTCCCGGCTGGAAGGTGCTCTCGTGGGGGCAGCCCGGTGCGGGGCTGAGACGCTGCCTTGTGGGCGGCCCGGTGCGGGGCGGAGACGGTGCTACGGCGGCTGAGGCGGCGTTCTGGCGGCGGCGACCTGGATCCGGGGCTCGGCCGCGGGCCAGTGGAGGACAATGTCGGGAGCTCGCAGGTCACAGGCTGGTGCCTGTTTTCCGGAGCACCCGTTGCAACAGCTGCGGGCAGCTTCGACCACCCCCGGGCCGCGGAGCTTGAACCGCGGGACTGATGCCATCGCCCGGTGGGGTATCGCCTCGGCGCAGAGGGAGAAGAGGAGGGAAGAGACAGTAACTCTAAGACTTTTGCCTCCATCACAGTGAGGAGGTGTTTGGTGAACTCACTGTGGTGGATGTTAATTTGTGTTTATTGTGTTTTGTTATTATTACATGTATGGCTGCAGGCAACAGCATTTCGTTCAGACCGAAAGGTCTGAATGACAAATAAAGGATTCAATTCAATTCAATTCAATTCAATAATAGAGCGATTGTTCCTACTTTCTTTTTCTTTCTTTTCTAGGGTCTACTTTCTTACTTTACTTCCTTCTCTAACTTCTTTTCTAAGGGGCTTTCTTTTCCCAACACTCTATTGCACTTCACGACTCTTGCGCACTTTCTTTACTTTCCTTACTTCTATCTTTTTCTTAAAGCTCAAAAAAATGAAGCGGTACAAAAAATGTATTAAGATATATGTGTTGTGTATTATTGTAATTTACCGTACTTCTAATAAAAATAATTAAAATTTTTTTTTATTTTTATTGAATGTTATTTAGTATACATGTATCTTATCCATGTAAATTGTGTTCATGGGCCTGTTATGCCGCTGCAAGTAAGCATGTCATTGTTCAATTGCTGGTACACATGAAAATTCAGCACTTGACTTGACTTGGGTCGACACAGTAGCACAGTGGTAGAGCTGCTTCCTCACACCACCAGGGACCCAGGTTTAATCCTGCCTGTACGGAGTTTATACGTTCTCCCTGTGACCACGTGGGTTTCCCGTGGGAGTCCGGTTTCCTCCCACACTCCAAAGATGTGCAGGTTTGTAGGTTAATTGGCTTCGGTAAAGATTGTAAATTGTCCTTACAGTTTCCACACTGTATCTCTGAACTAAACTAAACTAGACAGAAACATGAAGAGGCAGGGAACAAAGGATTTCAGCCTTGTGCAAGTGATGGGATTACTTTTGGGGAAGGTGTGACCTGTACAAAAAGGACGGGTTGCACTTGAACCCGAGGGGGACTAATATCCTGGCGGGGAGATTTGCAAAGGCTACTGTGGAGACTTTAAACTAGAATGGTTGGGGGGTGGGACTCAAATAGAGAAAGCTAGTAGACAATGTGTGAGGCAGGAGGCAGAGAAGGGAAGCACTCAGACCCAACATGTAGGGGGTAAGAAGGAAAAAATAATAAACAGAGAATAAGAGGTGGTGGGGTTCTTAAATGTGTGAGCAGAGAGACAGAGGGCTGTAAAATAAGAGTAGAAGCAATAGGTAGCAAGGTGAAAATTAAAAGTGGCAGGCAGACAAATCCAGGGCAAAAATCAAAAATGGCCACTTTTCAACATAATTGTATAAGGGGTAAGAGCGTTGTAAAAACAAGCCTGAAGGTTTTGTGTCTCAATGCAAGGAGCATTCGTAATAAGGTGGATGAGTTGAATGTACAGATAGCTATGAATGACTACGATATAGTCGGGATCACAGAGACATGGCTCCAGGGTGACCAAGGATGGGAGCTGAACATCCAGGGATATTCAATATTCAGGAGGGATAGACAGAAAGGAAAAGGGGGTGGGGTAGCGTTGCTGGTTAGAGAGGAGATTAACGCAATGGAAAGGAAGGACATTAGCTTGGAGGATGTGGAATTGATATGGGTAGAGCAACGAAACACTAAGGGGCAGAAAACGCTAGTGGGTGTTGTGTACAGGCCACCTAACAGTAGTAGCGGAGTTGTGGATGGCATTAAACAGGAAATTAGAAATGCGTGCAACAAAAGTAAAACAGTTATAATGGGTGACTTCAATCTACATATAGATTGGGTGAATCAAATTGGCAGGGTTGCTGAGGAAGAGGATTTCTTGGAATGTATGCGGGATAGTTTTCTAAACCAACATGTAGAGGAACCAACGAGAGAGCAGGCTATTCTAGACTGGGTATTGAGTAATGAGGAAGGGTTAGTTAGCAGTTTTGTTGTGCGTGGCCCCTTGGGCAAGAGTGACCATAATATGGTTGAGTTCTTCATTAGGATGGAGAGTGACATTGTTAATTCAGAAACAAGGGTTCTGAACCTAAAGAAAGGTAACTTTGAGGGTATGAGACGTGAATTGGCCAAGATTGACTGGCAATTGATTCTTAAAGGGTTGACGGTGGATATGCAATGGAAGGCATTTAAAGACTGCATGGATGAACTACAACAATTGTTCATCCCAGTTTGGCAAAAGAATAAATCAGGGAAGGTAGTGCATCCGTGGATAACAAGGGAAATCAGGGATAGTATCAAAACAAAAGATGAAGCGTACAAATTAGCCAGAAAAAGCAGCCTACCAGAGGACTGGGAGAAATTCAGAGTCCAGCAGAGGAGGACAAAGGGCTTAATTAGGAAAGGGAAAATAGATTATGAAAGAAAACTGGCAGGGAACATAAAAACTGACTGCAAACGTTTTTATAGATATGTGAAGAGAAAGAGATTAGATAAAACAAATGTAGGTCCCTTGCAGTCAGAAACAGATGAATTGATCATGGGGAACAAGGACATGGCAGACCAATTGAATAACTACTTTGGTTCCGTCTTCACTAAGGAAGACATAAATAATCTGCCGGAAATAGCAGGGGACCGCGGGTCAAATGAGATGGAGAAACTGAGTGATATCCAGGTTAGCCGGGAAGTGGCATTAGGTAAATTGAATAGATTAAAGGCCGATAAATCCCCAGGGCCGGATAGGCTGCAACCCAGAGTACTTAAGGAAGTAGCCCCAGAAATAGTGGATGCATTAGTGATAATTTTTCAAAACTCTTTAGATTCTGGAGTAGTTCCTGAGGATTGGAGGGTAGCTAATGTAAACCCCACTTTTTAAAAAGAGAGGGAGAGAGAAAACGGGGAATTACAGACCAGTTAGTCTAACATCGGTAGTGGGGGAAATGCTAGAGTCAGTTATTAAAGATGGGATAGCAGCACATTTGGAAAGTGGTGAATTCATTGGACAAAGTCAGCATGGATTTAAAAAAGGTAAATCATGTCTGACGAATCTTATAGAATTTTTCGAGGATGTAACTAGTAGAGTGGATAAGGGAGAACCAGTGGATGTGTTATATCTGGACTTTCAGAAGGCTTTCGACAAGGTCCCACATGAGAGATTAAACTTAAAGCACACGGTATTGGGGATTCAGTATTGATGTGGATAGAGAACTGTCTGGCAAACAGGAAGCACAGAGTAGGAGTAAACAAGTCCTTTTCAGAATGGCAGGCAGTGACTAGTGGGGTACCGCAAGGCTCAGTGCTGGGACCCCAGCTATTTACAATATATATTAATGATTTGGATGAGGGAATTGAATGCAACATCTCCAAGTTTGCGGATGACACAAAGCTGGGGGGCAGTGTTAGCTGTGAGGAGGATGCTAGGAGGCTGCAAGATGACTTGGATATGCTGGGTGAGTGGGCAAATGCATGGCAGATGCAGTATAATGTGGATAAATGTGAGGTTATCCACTTTGGTGGCAAAAACAGGAAAGTAGACTATTGTCTAAATGGTGGCCGATTAGGAAAAGGGGAGATGCAACGAGACCTGGGTGTCATGGTACACCAGTCATTGAAAGTAGGCATGCAGGTGCAGCAGGCAGTGAAGAAAGCGAATGGTATGTTAGCATTCATAGCAAAAGGATTTGAGTGTAGGAGCAGGGAGGTTCTACTGCAGTTGTACAGGGTCTTGGTGAGACCACACCTGGAGTATTGCGTACAGTTTTGGTCTCCAAATCTGAGGAAAGACATTCTTGCCATACAGGGAGTACAGAGAAGGTTCACCAGACTGATTCCTGAGATGTCAGGACTTTCATATGAAGAAAGACTGGATAGACTCGGCTTGTACTCGCTAGAATTTAGAAGATTGAGATTAGAAACTTCCAAAATTCTTAAGGGGTTGGACAGGCTAGATGCAGGAAGATTGTTCCCGATGTTGGGGAAGTCCAGGACAAGGGGTCACAGTTTAAGGATAAAGGGGAAATCCTTTAGGACCGAGATGAGAAAAACTTTTTTCACAGAGAGAGTGGTGAATCCCTGGAACTCTCTGCCACAGAAGGTAGTTGAGGACAGTTCATTGGCTATATTTAAGAGGGAGTTAGATGTGGCCCTTGTGGCTAAAGGGATCAGGGGGTATGGAGATTACAGGATACTGAGTTGGATCATCAGCCATGATCATATTGAATGGCGGTGCAGGCTCGAACGGCCGAATGGCCTACTCCTGCACCTATTTTCTATGTTTCTATGTTTAGATGGATATGATGGCCAGCACAAACATCATGGGTCAAATAGCCTGTTCCTGTGCTGTGCTGTTCTATGTTCTACCTAAGGGCGTTGAGGCTAATTATAGTTACACTGCAAAGTTAGTGTTGGCTAACCTTGAATTCATTTAGAATTCATTCCGCATTAGCACAGAAGTTAGCTGCTGAAATAGTATTTTCCTGAAGATTTTATTATAACCCTTCCTTTGAAAGGTAGTAGAAACCACAGTATGACAAGTGTTAAGTTGCAAACAGCTGACAGTTGCTCTTTGAAGGAATGGGTGACGTTTTGGGTTGAGACCCTTCTTCAGAGTAGTCAGGGTAAATGGAAACAAGAGACATAGACAATAATGTAGTGAGATAAAGAACAATGAATGAAAGATACGCGAAAAAAGGTTATGATGATAAAGGAAACAGGCCATTGTTAGCTAACTTGGTGGAGAAAACAAAATTGATACTGTGAGAGAATGAACTGCAGATACTGGTTTAAACCGAAGATAGACACAAAAAGCTGGAGTAACTCAGCGAGACAGGCAGTATCTCTAGAGAGAGGAATGGGTGATGTTTCGGGTCGAGACCATTCTTCAGATTGGTTAGAGATAAGGGAAACAAGAGATATAGACGGATGTGGAGATAAAGAACAATGAATGAAAGATATGCAAAAAAATCATGATGATAAAGGAAACAGGCCATGGTTAGCTGTTTGTAGGGTGAAAATGAGAAGCCATTGGGTGGGGGAGGGATAGAGAGAGAGGGAATGCCGGGGCTACTTGAAGTGAGAAAAATCAATATTCATATCACTGGGCTGTAAGCTGCCCAAGCGAAATATGAGATGCTGTTCCTTCAATTTGCATTTAGCCTCACTCTGACAATGGAGGCGACTGAGGACAGAAAGGTCTGTGTAGGTATGGGAAGGTGAATTAAAGTGTCCAGCAACCGGGAGATCAGGTTGAGCGAAGGTGTTACACATTTTTCACAGAGAGTGGTGAATCCCTGGAATTCTCTGCCACAGAAGGTAGTTGAGGCCAGTTCATTGGCTATATTTAAGAGGGAGTTAGATGTGGCCCTTGTGGCTAAAGGGATCAGAGGGTATGGAGAGAAGGCAAGTACAGGATACTGAGTTGGATGATCAGCCATGATCATATTGAATGGCGGTGCTGGCTCGAAGGGCCGAATGGCCTACTCCTGCACCTATTTTCTATGTTTCTATGTTTACTGCTGGGGTGTAAGCTGCCCAAGCAAAATATGAGGTGCTCTTCCTCCAATTTGCATTGGGCCTCATTCCCACAGAATAACATCTCCACTCCAAGACTGATGTATAGCTGGCCCCCTCTGACCCAACTAATTAACACCGTAGTATGAAACTTCGATTGATTACGAACAATCATGAGAATAATAGAGTGTAACTTCTTATTGGTAAAAAACACTTATCAGAATGTAGCTAGACTGGTATTTCTATATGGCAAAAGGAAATCCAAATGATCAATGATGTATAAATAGCCGATCTTTCCATATAGAAGGAAAGGAGTCTGAAGAAGGCTCGACCTGAAACGTCACCCATTCCTTCTCTCCAGAGATTCTGCCGGTCCCATTGAGTTACTCCAGCATTTTGTGTCTACATTCCGTGCAGAATTTCAGAGCAGCACTATGAATGGGACTGTGCTGTTCTCCTCGTGCACAAATAAATAAAGTGTGTCTGGGAAACAAATGCAAGTTGTTTGAGTCCAGTTGATCAATGATAACAGGGTCATACAGTGTTGTTAAAATGGAACACGCACATCTTAATGAACACTTCACGATCAACAACTCAACTCATTAGAACTGATTCCACTCAGTCATGGAGTCATAGAGTGATAGAGTGGAAACAGGCCCTTCGGCCCAACTTGCCCACACCGGTCAACGTGTCCCAGCCACACTAGTCCCACCTTCCCGAGTTTGCTCTGTATCCCACCAAACCTGTCCTATCCATTGAGGAAATACAACACATTGTAGTAAGGCCTTGTAGTAAGCAGGAGAAAAAAATATTTGTTTCTGTTATATTTTACACTACGCATAATATTAAATGTTAAAAAGAAAAGTGTAGGAAGGAACTGCAGATGGTTATAGACCAAAGATAGACACAAAATGCTGGAGTAACTCAGCGGGACAGGCAGGATCTGTGGAGAGAAGGAATGGGTGACGTGTTGGGTCGAAACCCTTTTTCAGACTGAAAGAAAACAAGAACAACAATAAAAAGAAAACACTGAGGCAACTCAAAGTAGTTTCAGCAGAATGTTATTGTTATTATGTTTATAATGGCACAATAATAGTTTCTATACATAGAATTCAGGTTTTTGTCTGTCGGTAAAGTAGGATGTGTCACATTAATGAGTATATTAAATATGGGTTATCAGTTACACGAGGAACAACGAGCTGCAGATACGGGTTTACCAAGGAATGACACAAAGTGCTGTGGTAATTCAGCGGGTCAAGCAGCATCCCTGGAGAATGTGGAGAGATGATGTTTCGGGTCAGGACCCTTCTTCAGCCTGAACAGTCAGGAGAGTGGGACAAGATAAATTTCATGTCAGGTACTGAATGTGTAGATATCAGAAATTTGGGAGCTTTGAGACAGAACCATTGTTTGTGAAAAAGAGCTGCTGATGACCTCATTTTGCAAGTTACTGGACCAGGCTCCACAATGTCTGGAGTTTTGCTGCAGGAGGTTTCTGCACCTGTTTTGTTGACACTCTGTTCGGGGCGTTAAGTGCTTTTTTGTTATTTTGCAGAGCAAGGATGCTGAATGCATGCATATGATTGGTTGGGGAAGTTTTAGGTTCTTACTTAGTTTTTCCTTTGTTCCAGTGTCCCCCATGGGCCCAGATAGTGGCCTGCACCAGACATGTTTCTTTGTACGCTAGGAGTGTAACTACTTTGTTTCTGTGTGTTAGGAATGAGATGTATATTGATCTATGATTGGGCAAAGTGGGATTGGATAAATTTTGCGTTGGTATTGATTATTGGCTTGTTGGGGTTGCCTCGCCCAGTAATTTCATGCCCTTGGTCTATGGGGGTATAAAAGGGTGAGCTTTCAGTTGGGGCGTGCCGGTTGTCTCTGTCTTCTGTACTGTTTGCACGAGGCCAGTGTGGGCTCGAGAAAGGAGTTCTGCGGTACCGTTCACAAATAAAGAAGAGTTTGGGTCACAGTGTTTGAATCAGTGCTTGATTCAAACTGAATCAGTGCTAGTCAATTAGACCTCATCTTCCCATCGACTTGTTTATGATCTACTTCTCTTTTACTCTCTCTCATTGCCATTCTCCCTCTTCTTTTCATCAGCTATTGAGTGGCCTACTGGTCATGGTAGTGGTGTTATACGGCATGACCCATGGAGATCCATCTACAGGGTACCCTCAGAGTGACCACGCCAAGCAGAATGATACTAGCTGCAAGGAGAGCTTGGTCAAACCTGGATTGCTTTCTCTGAAACATTGGAGGTTAAGGAGAGATTTGATAAAAGTATATAAAATTAGGAAAGACATAGATAGTCAGAAACTTCTTCCTGGGTTGAAGATGTCAGAGACTAGAGGGTATAGGGTTAAGATCAGAGGGGGGGGGGGGGGAGTTTAAATGAGATTAGCAAGGCATGATTTTTACACAGAGTGGTAGGCACATGCATCGTGCTGCCAGGTATGGTGGTGGAGGCAGATACAATAGTGGTGTCTGAGAGGCTTTTCAATAGATACACGGATATAGAAACAGAAATTAGGTGCAGGAGTAGGCCATTCGGCCCTTCGAGCCTGCACTGCCAGTCAATATGATCATGGCTGATCATCCAACTCAGTATCCTGTACCTGTCTTCTCTCCATACCCCCTGATCCCTTTAGCCACAAGGGCCACATCTAACTCCCTCTTAAATATAGCCAATGAACTGACCTCAACTACCTTCTGTGGTAGAGAATTACAGAGATTCACCACTCTCTGTGTGAAAAATGTTTTTCTCATCTCGGTCCTAAAGGATTTCCCCTTTATCCTTAAAATGTGACCCCTTGTCCTGGACTTCCCCAACATCGGGAACAATCTTCCTGCATCTAGCCTGTCCAACCCCTTAAGAATTTTGTAAGTTTCTATAAGATCCCCCCTCAATCTTCTAAATTCTAGCGAGTACAAGCCGAGTCTATCCAGTCTTTCTTCATATGAAATTCCTGACATCCCAGGAATCAGTCTCTGCAAGGAATAGAGTGATATGGATCACAAGCAGGCAGAGGAAATGAGTTTAACTTGGCATCATGTTCGGCATGGGCTGAAAGACCTATTCCTGTGCTGTATTCCTGTGCTGTGCTGTCTCCAACTACAAATTCCTCGGGGTACACATCTCAGAGGATCTGTCCTGGTCCCTCAATACCACCAAACTGATCAGAAAGGCGCAGCAGCGCCTCTACTTTCTGAGGAGGCTTAAGAAAGCCCACCTGTCCCCCAGATCCTGTCCAACTTCTACCGCTGTACCATTGAAAGCATCCTGACCACCTGCTTCACGGTATGGTACAGCAGCTGCACTACAGCTGACAGGAAGGCACTGCAACGGGTGGCAAAAACCGCTCATCACATCATCGGTGCCCCCGCTCCCTGCCATGGATGCCCTCCACCGCAAACGGTGTATGAGACGGGCCTGGAAAATCATTAAGGACCCCTCTCACCCTAACCATGGACTATTTGCCCTCCTCCCATCAGGGAGGCGGTACAGGAGCCTCAGGTCTCGCACAAGCAGGCTGAGGAACAGCTTTTTTTCCAAAATACCATTACCCTGCTGAACTCACAGGCCCGACGCTAGCTATCTTTTATACTCTTTTATCTGTATATATTTATTTGCCTATGTACTAGTTTAATTCATCCACATTGTACATATTGTTTTAACCAGTATTTGTACTACTTTGCACTCTGATTAGATGCTAAACTGCATTTTGTTGTACCTGTACTCGTATTTGTGCAATGACAATAAAGTTGAATCTAATCTAATTTGTATCTAATGACTCTTTCATTTGTTGTAGTGGCACACACTCAATGGCACTGAATTGCTATGACAAAGGGAATCCGGGGGAAAGACACAAAATGCTGGAGTAATGCAGCAGGTTCAAGCAGCAACTCTGGAGAACGTGGATAGGTGATGTTTCGATTGGGACCCTTCTTCAGACTAAAACGTCACCTATCCATGTTCACCAGGGATGCTGCCTGACCTGCTGAGTTGCCACAGCATTTTGTGTCTTTCCTTGTCTAACCAGCATCTGCAGTTCCATGTGTCTACAAAAGGCTTGATGAGTCTTATCTGGAACCCAGCATGACTCACTGTGTATAGTCACACATTGATTTGATAGTGAGAGAGCAGCACAACCCTCTTTCTGGGACACCTTTGAGTTCACTTGCCAGACCAGAACAGCCATGTGCATGCAGGAAATGACACCCTCCTAACTCGTCAACAATTTAGTTGCTCCTATTACATCTTTCCCCTCTCACCTTAATATTAACCCCTCTGGTCCGTGCTCCCACTGCACTGGGAAATAGACTAAAGGCATTCACCCTAATGCCCGTCCTACTTACGTTTCCGTGAGGTTCCCGGAGGTTTTGGTCACTCTCCCTAATGGTCAAAAGTGGTTTCCGTGTAGTCAAGGCTTCTTCTGTGTTCCTGTGATTATTTCAACAAATTCAAAACCGGCCTCGACCAAACATAGGTTGCCGTTTGGTCGAAGCCAGTGGAATGGGGTCGCTATTTACTTACAGGCAGTCGAAGGCCATCTCCTTCGCTGACCGGCCATTTTGATTGGCTCATTGGAGTTTTCAGCTTTGGTTTTCAGGACCTAGAAGATCCGCCGGAAGGTAAAATGCCCGCTAACTTTATTAAACTTCTTAAAACTGTCTCCACTCCTTCTCCTCCCCCCCCCCCCTTCTCTCTCCCATTCTCTCCCACATTCTCTGTCCTTCTCTCCTCTTCTTTCCCCTTCTCTCCCTCCGTCCCGCGCTCTCTAAAGGACTTACCGTGCTCTGTGGCAGCCGTTTACCTTCCTCTTCATCGCGCAGACAGCGCACCTCCGCTGTCCCTGGCCCCCACCTTCGCGATGTGTGTGTGTGTGTGTGTGTGTGTGTGTGTGTGTGTGTGTGTGTGTGTGTGTGTGTGTGTGTGTGTGTGTGTGTGTGGTCGGTAGCAAAGATCCTGTAGGATCTTTGGTCAGTAGATGCAGTTCACGCTTCGGTCGAGGCTTTCCAGCCGAGTGGCCAAAACCTCTGGCGACGCATGGAAACCTTGGGTGGGGCGCAAGGAGGTTTCCGTTCAGGTTTCCTAAGTGGGACAGGGGCATAAGGGACATAGTCTATGGAACGGTTCTGCCAATTCAGTCCCCAGTCCTGCTGTAAACATTAAATCTCTCCCTGCACGGGAGACCCGACCTTTTCTTTGTCGGGTCTCCGTTGTCGTTGGGGCTGCAACGAGGAGCGGCCTCCAACAGGAAGACCGGGGGCTGTGGTGCCGACTACTCACCTCACCGTCGCGGAGCTGGCCGAGTCCGGAGCGGGTGGAGCGGTGGTGGACGCTGCTGCGACCCGACCCCCGGAGATTTGGTGGCTGCAACTGCGGGTCTGGCGGACGGCGGCACCGGGAGCCCGCGGGTCCCTGGAGGGAGACCGCTTTTCAGGGCTCCCGCAACGGCGACTTCTCCCGCCCGAGTTGCGGGGTTGAAGAGCTCCTGGAGCGGGGCCTTACACCATCGCCCCGCGCGGCTTGGAATGGCTGCGGGACTCTGCGAGCGCACGCCGGGGGCTCTAACATCAAGAACCCGGTGTGCGACCTTGCATCACCCGGCGTGGCTTTAATGGCCGCGGGACAATTGCCATCGCCAGCCGGGGGCTTTGACTTTGACTCTGACATCGGGGGGGAGAGTGCAGTGGAGAGATAAGTGTTTTTGGCCTTCCATCACAGCAATGTGATGGATGTTTATGTAAATTATGTTGTGTCTTGGGTCTATTTGTTTGTAATGTATGGCTGCAGAAACGACATTTGTTTGGACCTCAAGGGGTCCAAATGACAATAAATTGAATTGTATTGTATTGTATTGTATTGTATTGTATATAATTGTATTGTATAACTGGAAGGTACTTTACTGTTTCTGAATTCAGATGGTGCCATGTCTATTAGGTCTTGTTTTTGTGTGCATTAATTTATGGGTGGTTCTCCAACTGGAATGTTTGCCGTGTTCTGTGAGGGAGTATTTCAGATTCCATCTTACTGCTGTGGGGCAGGTGGCATGAAAAAAATATAGATCTGATAAAGATGGCAGATATCCTCCTTGGCAGGACATTCATTAGTGAACCAAATCCATCTTTCTTTACAACAATTCTGCAGTTTTGTGGTCATTATTACCAGGAATAGAGTTAATAAAGTCCAGATTATTTAACTGAATGTAATTTTTGTGCCGCCATGGTGGAATCGAACTCTGGATCGTTAGAATACTAAGAATTCAGAGTTACTATGCTGGAAACCATAACCACACAACAATCAATGCAGGACGTTAAAATAAATAATCTTATGCATCTAGTATTACCAGAAGTATTTACTGAGTACTCCTATTCTCTTCCCTATCAATTGCAACTATCTCCAGTGCTGTTTGAATTGTACAATATTGCATTATATTCTCCTCAGATGCTTAATTCTATGTATATGTCTTGTAAATTTCTGATATTATTTACATTAGCTAGATAACTAATTTCCTTATAACTATCACTGATTCATTCCTTATATATCCATGTTTACTCGAGTTATAGAAACCATTGGAATAATTGGTGACGTTTGGATAGGCACACAGATATGCAGGGAATGGAGGGATTATGGATTATGTGCAGGCAGCACGAGTCGGGTTTGGCATCATATTCTGCAAGATGGCGTTTCAATGTTTTTCCTATTAGCCTTTATAGACTACTTTGTCGGACATGCAGGGAGTTGTTTTTTTCATCTTGTTTGGCACAGACATTGTGGGCTGTAGGGCCTGTTCTTGTGCTCTACTGTTCTATGTAACTGCAATGACTTTGTCCTTGTAGGCTTCTCACTTATTTTGCAGCTTTTTCTTGATGGCACGTCAGGTGCTGCTGCCAAGTACTGTGATCATTGTGCCCCAAGGCCAAGGCACCATTGTCTAATTCATCCCAGCTATCAAATCCTCAGAGGAATTGCAGCAGCTGGTGTTTTCCTTTGTTACCTACATTGGAACTTATGCTCCACAGCCTTTTCATTTACATTACACTTGCATTGTCCTTCCATCAGCCTTTTGTCTTTTAAAGTTTTCCTTATTCCATTAAACTTATGAAGAATTTGCATCTTTTTTCATATTTTGATCTTCATGGGGACAGATATTTCTTTTCGAGATTTTATTACTCTTTCTAAATTATTTTTTTTCTAAATGTACTCAAAAGCATATTTTAATCTGTTTTGAAATGAAAAAGGAAATGCCCAGATCTGTTTTAATGAGATTCCAATCTCAAATAGAGTATTTAGTTTAGAGATAGAGCATAGAAACTGTTCCTTTCGCCCACCTATGCTAACCATTGATCAACTGTTCACACTAGTTCTATGTTATCCTACTTTCTCATCCACTCCCTACATATTAGGAACAAATTTACAGAGGTCAATTAACCTACAAACCCACATGTCCTAAGGATGTGGGTGAAATCCAGAGTAAACCCACACAGTCACAAGAAGAAGGTGCAAACTCCACACAGACAGCAAGCAAGGTCAGGATCAAAGTTTGTATCTCGGGCACTGTGCGACAGCAGCTCTAAGAGCTGCACCACTGTGTCGCCCTTAATTTTCTCGTGATTCTCATGGAATTTAGAGAACCTTTGTAAACAACCAGAAATTCCTACCATCAATATCCCAGGTACATACTTGTGATATTTGAACACAGAAATACGTTGTCAGAATCATTATTCTTTAGAATGATTTAATCTACTAAACAACTTTGTACAGTTCCCACACCAGTCACTGGAAGGTTACCAAAGTAAAATTGACAGTTTGTAGAAGATTCAGAGTGTGATCAAATGCTCACTTAACATTAGGTTGACACCGTTAAAACTTGTTTCATGTTGCAGTCTCTCAGAGAACAACCTGAGCAGATTTTTAAATCTATATCCAGGCTGAATTCAAAACTCAGAGATGGGACTGTGGCCCATTCAGCTAATATCTTCCTCATTTGCCCACTAATAATAATGGTATATACAATCTGTAACAGTATTTTTCCAATGATGATAATATGATAATTAAACATGCTTGATTCTTAAGATGATTTATAGAAAATGCAAGATATATTTACATTGAGATGTATTCAAATTTGCAAGGCATCTCCCCTGATAAAGCCACAATTACGTTCAATGTAGTTTAGTTTTGTTCAGAGATACAGTAGGCCCTTCGGCCCAATGAGTCCATGCCGACCATCGATCACCTGTTCACACTAGTTCTATGTTATCCCACTTTCTCATTCACTCCCTACACATCGGGAGCAATTTTACGGAGGTCAATTAGCCTACAAACCCACAAACTGGAGCACCAGCCCGTGGTCACAGGGAGAACGTGCAAACTCCACACAGGCAGCAGCTGAGGTTAGAATCAAATCTGGGTCCCAGGCTCTGTGAGGCAGCAGCTCTCCCAGCTGTGCCACCCTATGATGGTATTTTTACAAATGATGAAATTACTTTTGAGACGTTGAGAATCTGCAGAATGTTGAACTAAGAATTTAAAATTGTCTCTTTCAAGTTTAATCATGAAATGATGCAATATTAGTGTTTGTCTTTGTAAATTATTGATGGTTTTGCCAAATGACTGAATTCTGGGTGTACAATTGTATTTGAGTGTATGTATTATAATATCACCAATGGTGGTGCGACCTGATATGAAAGCTGGTTGAAAAGCCATCAGAAACATAAAGTAAGATTCATCATACTGCTGTTGCTGAATTTTAAAGTCACCCACTGGCCTCATTATAAATTCAATATCTTTAATATGGTGCAATTGGAATATTCCTTTATTAGCAAAAATCAATCTGATTCGTCATTGGAGATCAACTTGTGATCAATACCATTTCTTGAAAGTCAAGCTGACAACCTGTTCTTCTGTTATTCAAAATAACCATTTAACCATATAACAATTACAGCACGGAAACAGGCCATCTCGGCCCTACAAGTCCGTGCCGAACAACTTTCTTCCCTTAGTCCCACCTGCCTGCACTCATACCATAACCCTCCATTCCCTTCTCATCCATATGCCTATCCAATTTATTTTTAAATGATACCAACGAACCTGCCGCCACCACTTCCACTGGAAGCTCATTCCACACAGCTACCACTCTCTGAGTAAAGAAGTTCCCCCTCATGTTACCCCTAAACTTCTGCCCCTTAATTCTGAAGTCATGTCCTCTTGTTTGAATCTTCCCTATTCTCAAAGGGAAAATCTTGATCACATCAACTCTGTCTATCCGTCTCATCATTTTAAAGACCTCTATCAAGTCCCCCCTTAACCTTCTGCGCTCCAGAGAATAAAGACCTAACTTATTCAACCTATCTCTGTAACTTAGTTGTTGAAACCCAGGCAACATTCTAGTAAAATGCACTTGGAGTGAAACTCAAGAATGATGCAAGAAAACAAGATGATTTGAACAGATTAGATCCCTGGTCTCTCAAGCCAGCTCAGTCATTTGATCTAATCATTTCTGGTCTATCCCAGACTTAACTCCTCCTGCATGCCAAACCATTTCTAAGGAACAGTTCTGCCAATTTAGTCACCAGCTCTGTCATTATGATTTTATTGATGATATGTCGCTCTGGAAATCCAGCTCAGCGTTTATGGTGACATTTCCACACTATGTTCTTGTCATTCCCTGCACAACACTCTCTTGCGCATATTGCAGAATCTTAGACTGAAGGTGTGCCACATTGGTACCCTCCAACCCCAGTATTGTTTAAGATAGACACAAAATGCCGGAGCAACTCTGCGGGTCAGGCAGCATCTCTGGAGAAAATGGATAGACGACCTTTCGAGTTCTTAAGGTCCCAACCCAAAACATCACTTATACCTGTTCTCCATGGATGCTGCCTGACCTGCTGGGTTACTCCAGCATTTTGTGTCTATCTTTGGTATAAACTGTCATCTGCAGTTCCTTTTTATTGTATTGCAGCTTAGTTTAGTTTAGTTTATTATTGTCTTATTGAGTTGAGTTTATTGTCACATGTACTGAGGCACAGTCAAAAGCCATTGTTGCATTGTCAGCAGAAGGAAATACAGCTGTATCCACAGCATACAGATATATACAGTAATAAGCGGAATAACTTGAATAACATTTAGTGCAAGATAAAGTGCAGTAAAGTCTGATCTAAGATAGTCTGATGGTCACCAATGAGGTATAAGTAGCTCAGGGCTCTCTGGTTGCTGGTGGGTGGTTCAGTTGCCCGAGAACAGATGAGAAGAAACTGTCCCTGAATCTGTAGATGTGTGTTTTCACACTTCTGATGGGAGAGGGGAGAAGAGGGAGTTATTGAGGTGAGACTGGTCCTTGATTAGGACATCCTTGACTCATCATGTGTACCAAGATACAGTGAAAATATTTTGTTTGAGTGCTATCCAGTCGAAGAAAAGACAATACGTGAATACAATCAAGCCGTCCACAGTGCAAAGGGTAAAAGATACAACATTTAGTGCAACATATAGAAACATAGAAACATAGAAAATAGGTGCTGGAGTAGGCTATTCGGCCCTTCGAGCCTGCACGGCCATTCAATATGATCATGGCTGATCATCCAATTCAGTATCCTGTACCTGCCTTCTCTCCATACCCCCTGATCCCTCTAGCCACAAGGGCCACATCTAACTCCCTCTTAAATATAATCAATGAACTGGCCTCAACTCCCTTCTGTGGAAGAGAGTTCCAGAGATTCACCACTCTCTGCGTGAAAAATGTTTTTCTCATCTCGGTTCTAAAGGATTTCCCCTTTATCCTTAAACTGTGACCCCTTGTCCTGGTCTTCCCCAACATCGGGAACAATCTTCCTGCATTTAGCCCGTCCAATCCCTTATGATTTTTGTAAGTTTCTATAAGATCCCCCTCAAATTAGGAGACCAAAACTGCACGCAATACTCCAGGTGTGGTCTCACCAAGACCCTGTACAACTGCAGTAGAACCTCCCTGCTCCTATACTCAAATCCTTTTGCTATATATCTTGCATCCTAGGCAGCTTGTTCATGAACATAAGAGTGCAAAGGTCATTCATTTAGACCTCCAAGGCAAGTTCAAGTTGCAGCATATAGTTTGAATGTGAAACGGCTGTCAAAACTCAACAGTGTCATAAGCCCCAGATAGAACAATGCAATTCTTACTTGCAGCAGCACAACAGAATATGTAAACATAGTGCACTGTAGATAATATAATAAACCTGAAAAAAAGATCAGTGTGTGTATATAAGCACATATCCGCCCCCCACACACATATATGTACTGTATGTACATTCATCCGCATGCTGCAGAACTAATTGGGACATAAACTGAAAACCAAGGTACACAAAATTGCTGGGGAAAATCAGCGGGTGCAGCAGCATCTATGGAGCGAAGGAAATAGGCGACGTTTCGGGCCGAAACCCTTCTACAGACTTGAAAACCAAGTATTGTTTGTAAAACACACCCATTTCTGAATTTCTGGGGAACAGTTTGACTTCCCCCTTTGGTGTCAAAGAACAAACAATATTAAGTATTTTCCTGTTCATAATTAAGACATACAATGCCCTGACCGATGAAGGCAGGCATATTACACACACCTTCATTTGGCAGCTTCATTGATAAACTGACAGTTGCAATCTGCAAAAATTCTTCCACTGAAAATAAATGAGTCAGGGTGAATGAGGACGTATCTTTCATGCTACTATATATCAGTAACAGCAGAAATTGGAGACTAGGTCCTTGTCTAAAACTGGAATCAAAGCTATATGCTTCAGAGTTTTTATTGTTTTGAATAAACTGTATAATGCAAGACAGGTTTCTTGCAATATCTTTGAAACTAACTGATTGTTAAATCTGCTCTGTAGGTTTATATATTACTAGACCAAGTGGGACCTGTTGGGTCCCAGCATCATACGGGAGGGCTGGTCCCCCAACGCAATATTCCACCTCTCCACCAATTCCAATATTGGTGGCCAGTTGGGGGGGGGGGCTTTCTGGAGCACTAGTATGGGTGTTGTGGGCTAAAGGGACTGGTTTACAGAGGGCTAGTATTGACATTGTGGGCCAAATGGGTTCTTGGGCTGGCGGCTCAGTCACTCAAGCCTGTTGTGCTGGCAGCTCACTCACTCACGGCTGGTGGGCTGGCAGTTGACTCAAGGCTATTCCTTGAAATTCCATTTCAAGCAGGGTGCATGGCCACCAAATTCAAGTGCAGTTTCTTACCACTTCAAGCAGGGTGCAAGGCCACCAAATTCAAGTGCAGTTTCATACCATTTCAAGCAGGGTGCAAGGCCACTAAAGACAGCGAGTCGTGATCTCTCCCTCCTCCATCTTGCAGAGGCTGAGCCATGCCCACACTTCTGGGTTTTATAGTCCCTCCCCCCCTCCCACCAGAAGGGGCGTGGCCTTCACGGCGTGATTAACAGGAGAGCGAATCTGAACATTTTTTAAACACTAATAACTCTTACTTTTCATCGATGGGAAAAATCCGCGGCACCTGATGAGCGGAGGGGGACTGTGAGTAAGAAGGCCAAAAATCACAGCCGTACGTGGTAGAGTTTTTTCTAAAATCAATATAAAGCGCAAACAGGAAGTGGTCAAGATTAGACTTTTAATTATATAGAAGGCAAGGCAACTTTAATCAGGCAAGGCAACTTTAATCAGGCAAGGCAACTTTAATTAGGCAAGGCAACTTTAATAAGGCTTGGCAACTTTAATTAGGCAAGGCAACTTTAATTAGGCAACACAGCTTTAGCATTTCCAAACTAAAGGCAACACAGCTTAAGCATTTCCAAACCAAAGGCAACACAGCTTTAGTATTTCCAAACCAAAGGCAACACAGCTTTAGCATTTCCAAACCAAAGGCAACACAGCTTTAGCATTTCCAAACCAAAGGCAACACAGCTTTAGCATTTCCAAACCAAAGGCAACACAGCTTTAGCATTTCCAAACTATATTTTCAAACCACATTAAGGGCACTGACAGGTCAGTAAAACCACTCACAGTTTAGTAGACATGTGTTCAGTGTTATTCACAGCTGACACTGAGAGACGTGACCCTCTCGCTCCCCCATCTTGCAGAGACGGACTGAGGCACTCAACACTTCCGGGTTTTATAGTCCCTCCGGAAGGGGCGTGGCCTTCAGGAGAGAGAATCTCAACATTTGTTAAACACTAATAACTCTTTTATTTTTCATCGATAGGAATAATCCTCTTGTTCTGCGCAGCGGAGGGGGACTCTGAGTAAGATGGCCAAAAATCACAGCCATAAGTGGCAGCGTTTTTTCTAAAATCTATATACAGAACAACAGGAAGTGGTCAAGATCAGACTTTTAGTAATATAGTTATATTTATATATTTTGTATTATATATTAATATTAACCATATAACCATATAACCATATAACAATTACAGCACGGAAACAGGCCATCTCGGCCCTACAAGTCCGCGCCGAACAACTTTTTTCCCTTAGTCCCACCTGCCTGCACTCATACCATAACCCTCCATTCCCTTCTCATCCATATGCCTATCCAATTTATTCTTAAATGATACCAACGAACCTGCCGCCACCACTTCCACTGGAAGCTCATTCCACACCGCTACCACTCCCTGAGTAAAGAAGTTCCCCCTCATGTTACCCCTAAACTTCTGCCCCTTAATTCTGAAGTCATGTCCTCTTGTTTGAATCTTCCCTATTCTCAAAGGGAAAAGCTTGATCACATCAACTCTGTCTATCCCTCTCATCATTTTAAAGACCTCTATCAAGTCCCCCCTTAACCTTCTGCGCTCCAGAGAATAAAGACCTAACTTATTCAACCTATCTCTGTAACTTAGTTGTTGAAACCCAGGCAACATTCTAGTAAATCTCCTCTGTACTCTCTCTATTTTACTTCGGAGTCACGTGAGTGACTACGTGAAGAACCCGCTTCCAACGCATGCGTGTCATATCGCTACAGCGCATTGCACGAGTCAACAGAAGGGTGGAGGACGTCCCCCAGTAACGGGAGAAGGAAAAAAGGACCAGCAAAAGGCAGGTAAGGACTCTGCATTTTTATTCACAGAAAAATGGACAGAGTGAAAAGGAAGCGGTCTGCAAAAAAGCTGCCCGAGAAACGCGTTGTAAACGTGGATGAACGGCAGAGACAGCAGCCGTCGGCTCTAGATGCCTCGGTAGAGGAATCAGCTGTGCCAGAAATCATTCTGGCACCGACGAAACTTACTCACCGGCCGGGAGGCAAAGTTCAAACAAAAACGCACCATCTAGCAGAGCCCGACTTGGAGCAGCAGCGGGCGACCAGCCCGTATCAATATCGGACCAGGGGTGAACGGGTGCGGCAGACGGAACAAACCCGCTATGAGTGGCTGCATACGGAGCAGCCAGGAGAAACAACTGACCGGGAACAGACGTGGACCGACAGTCAGGACCGGTGTGGCCAGCGGCGGGACGAGGAAAGCCCGCAAACCAGCACCCGTGAGTACCGGGGACGGGAACAGCTGGGATACAGAGAAGAGCAGCACACTGCTGAAAGGCTGCAAAAATGGGAGCAGCCAAAAATAGCAAGTGCAGCTCACCGTCTAAAGGAGCTGCTGGAGGAGCTCCTTCACAGTGGCAGTCCCATGAATGTGGAGACTAGCCACAGTGGGCAGACAAGCCCCATATGGGTACCCCGTGAGGGACCCCTGAAATCTCGACCTCTTCGGAGGAGAGTGGGCAGGACCCTGATGGGCCAGACCCTGATCACACAGCTTCCCATGATCCTGAATCTGCAGAAAAACATACACTGCTGGACATGGTGGCTGATTACTTCAAACCAAGTCAAACAGGGGCAGATTTGGATTCCAGGATGGCAGCCAGTATTAACTACATGTCTGGCCATCAACTCCAACAACAAATATTCACAGAGACACTGGCCAGACATCTGCCACCTGGTAACTGTGATGCATTACAAATCCCCAGTGTCAACCAATGCATTTGGAAGCATATGGGGAAGGACATCAGGAACCATGATCTCAAAATCCAGAAAGCCTTAAAGGGGCTTACGGCAGGGATCACAGCTTACATCCGCACCCTGGACAAAACAGAGCAAACTAAAGGCCACCAAGACGCACTAGCCCTGTTCTGTAATGTACAATATGAGCTGAATAGCATGCGGAGGGCGGCTATTCAGCCAGCACTGGATCCTAAATATGCAACAATTTGCAAACAAAGAGCCGTTAAAACCCCAACCCTTTTGTTTGGGGAAGCCAAGACACTGGGGCTCATCAAAACCAGCGCAAAGGCTTATTTTGGATCACGGTACCAGCCACATGGAAGACCGAAAAGTGTGGCTTATATCAGTGGCAGTGCCAGAACCCAATATAACCCGCAGCCGCCTTCTTTTAGGGTATGGCCAGGGACGGCCACCCTGGAAGATGCGGAAGCCTAAACCTCCAGTACAACCACGAACACGAATAAAAACAAAACCCCCTTTTTTCAAAAAACAAAGAAAATAATACAACCACCAGTAACCATGGAGGTAGGTGGGTGTGGTTCTTTTGTAAAAAAGGGACCCACGACGGTGGGAGGGAGGTTGCAATACTACAGTGACGAATGGTGTAAAATCACTACAGACTCGTATGTTCTAAGCAGTATTCAGGGTTATCTGATAGAATTTACTCATCCCAATAACCCCCCAGTACAACATACACCAGAAAGGCATTTCGTCCTTACAAAAACCGAACAATCTAAAGCCCACATGGAGCTACAACGATTGTATACAAAAGGTGTGATTGAGCATACTACTCATGAACAATTAAAATTTGTATCAAACATATTTATTAAAAATAAAAAAGATGGGGGTTGCAGGATTATCATTGACCTTTCAACCCTAAACACATTCGTTCAATATGTTCATTTTAAGATGGATACCTTTATCACTGCTAAAGAATTAGTATCAGCTGGTTTCTATATGACAAGCATTGACTTAAAAGATGCATACTATACAGTACCCATCAAAGGGGAACACAGACGGTAGTTAAGTGTAAATTGATACCAGAAACGAATATGGATTATCTAGGATTCACCATTAACACGGTCAATATGTTAGTAACTTTACCAATAAATAAAGCCGCAGCCCTACAGGAGGATTGCAGCGAGCTTCTTAACACCAACAGACCCTCCATTAGACGGGTAGGCCGGATAATTGGGAAGATTGTGGCTACATTCCCGGCCACACATTTTGGGCCATTACATTATCAAAATTTGCAAAGAGCAAAAATTAGAGCACTCAAATTTAACAAAGGTCATTTTGATAGACCTATGGAGCTGCCTACGGAAGCTATAATTGAACTACAGTGGTGGGAACATAGCATTAGGTATTGCTCCAACCCCATCATTATTGACAACTCGTCTATGGTATTACAAAATGGTGTATCCAAAGAAACATTTGGATATCGGCAACATAAAGGTAAGCTAAATTCAGTGGCAGACACCAGGTCACGCAAATTTAATGAAAACACGGAATGGATGTTAAATAAAATGTATTTGCTGAAATTACAGCAAAATATGGTAGACCAGATATTGATATTTTTGCGTCCAGGTTGAATCACCAATTACCAAGGTATGTGTCCTGGGAACCAGACCCTGGGGCAGAAGCTACAGATGCTTTCTCACTGCATTGGGGGAAATGGCGTTTTTTATGCTTTTCCCCCATTCTGCATCATCAATCGGGTACAAAGGAAAATTCAACAATATTCGGCATCTGGGATTCTCATAGTACCCGATTGGCCTACTCAACCGTGGTATTCGGTCATACAGGGGATGGTGTTAGAACCATGTTCCATTATTGGACATAGCCCGAATTTATTAATTCATCCAGTAACTGGAGGGGGGCAGTCACCCATGCCATAAGACTATGGATTTGTTGATTTGTAGAGTCTGAAAGACCCACTACACGGCATGGGGCTGTCAGACAGGACGATGAATCTCATCACATCCGCACAAAGACTGTCAACACGGAAGCAGTACCTCGGACACATCAAGAAATGGGGCATATATACTGCTTTGACAACAACCTAGACCAAAGGGCCAAGAACATTCCGGCCGTATTGGAATTCTTAACAAACTTCCATTATGATAAACGATTGGGCTACAGTGCCATCAATAGTGCCAGAAGTGCACTCTCCAATTACCTATCACAAGGAACGGAGCGGCACACGGTGGGAACGCACCCCCTGGTAACAAAACTTATGAGGGGCATATTCAATGCAAATCCCCCTAAAACCAGGTACTCCAAAATCTGGGAAGTGGGTGTCGTTTTAAACATGCTGAGGAGCTGGTCGCCCATAAACAGCATTATCACTGCAGAAACTGACCATGAAGATGGTTATGCTCATGGCGTTAGTTACTGCACAACGAGTCCAGTCATTAAGCAAACTGAGCCTGGACTCCTTGATCATCTCACGAGAGAAACTGGTGTTTGTCATACATGAGTTAATAAAACAAACAGACCAGGTTCATCGGGTCAAGTGATTGAATTTATGGCATATCCATATGACGAACGTCTGTGTATAGCAAGACATATCCAATTATACATGGAATATACTAAGAGCATTCGAGGTCAGGAAATGGCTTTGTTAATTTCTTACAAGAAACCGCACAAAAGGGTCACGACCCAAACTATCTCAAGGTGGCTCAAATGTGTCCTAAAGATGGCAGGAATAAACACTAATGGTTTTAAATCTCATTCCACCAGGGCTGCAGCAAAATCCGCAGCAAAAATTCTGAGGTACCCACGGACCAAATCCTCAGAATAGCAGGATGGTCATCCGAAAGGACTTTCCAAAGGTTTTATAATAAACCAGTTTTTGGAGCCATCATCATTTTCGGAAAGCATTTTACGTTCAATATTATAATTTGCCCGAAGGGTTACAGGGCTATGATTTCAATTAATAAATGTATTTTCTCGTTATATCACACAAGTCTTTGTATAAGTGTGTCTAAAATTGCTAATGATACTCTCTCCCAATACCCAAGGCAGTTGTGAAGCATGGACTCGTTCCACGGCATGAGGTCACAGAGCTTTGAAATCTTCACGTAGTCACTCACGTGACTCCGAAGTAAAATAGTAAGATTAAACGAGAACTTACCAGTTTGAAGTTTGATCTGTATTTTATGAGGAGGAACGTTGAGGGAATACGTGCCCTCCGCTCCCACCCTCCTATGATCATATCAAAACTGGTATCTCTTTGATAATCTTACTATGTTAGGTCATTATAGTTTCTGTGACCTCACACCGCTGCTTTGAAGAATGACACGCATGCGTTGGAAGCGGGTTATTCACGTATTCCCTCAACGTTCCTCCTCATAAAATACAGATCAAACTTCAAACTGGTAAGTTCTCGTTTAATCTTACTATTTTGTTGACATCCTTCCTATAATTGGGCGACCAAAATTGTACACCATACTCCAGATTTGGTCTCACCAATGCCTTGTACAATTTTAACATTACATCCCAGATTAAGGTAGATTATTAATTTTATGAGCAAACTAATGGCTGCATCCTTGCTTTTCTAACAATAAAATGTTGTTGCTGCCAGAGGAGATTTCAAGATGAAGGGAAAGCCATGATTATAGCAATGTTTTCCAACAAGTAGAATACAATTCACAGCCTTCCTTATGCTGGAGTTTAGTCAGCTGTGAGTTGGCACGTGCAGCTATCAGATTGAGTTGGGTAACGCAGTGTGACTAAACTGAAGGGCGGCATAATGGTGCAGCTGGTGGAGTTGCTACCTCACAGCACCAGAGACCCGGATTCGTTTCTGAGCCATACCAAGTCAGCCTGCGTGTGGTTTGCAAGTTCTCCATGTGACCTCATGGGTTTTCTCCGAGTTCCCACCAGTTTTCTCCCACATCCCAAATACGAGTAGGCTTGCAGGTTTAATTGGCTCTGTAAATGTTTAATTGTCCCTAGTGTGTAGGATAGTGCTAGTGTACGGGGTGATTGCTGTTCGGCGCGGGCTCGCTTGGCCAAAGGGTCGATTTTCATGCTGTATCGCCAAAGTGTAAAGTCTAAATTTGGTCATTTCAGTTCCTGAATTAAATCCACTTTCTTGGAAGGAAAACAACTGTAAATGCTTTACTATCCTGGTGTGTAGGAAGTGGATGAGAAAGTGGGATAACATAGAACTAGTGTGATTTGGTGGGCATGGTCAGCATGGACTATATCTGTAAATTAAACACTACATTGAAAATAAAGTCTGTGTATAACAGAGTGATATGAAATCAGGGTTTACAATCTATTCATTGTACATGTATACAAGATTTTTGTTTAGTTTTAGTTTTGTTTAGAGATACAGCGCGGAAACAGGCCATTTGGCCCACCTGGTCCGCACCGACCAGTGATCCCCGCGTATTAACACTATCCTACACATACTCGGGGCAATTTCACATTTATAACAAGCCAATTAGCCTACAAACCTGAATGTCTTTGGAGTGTGGGAGGAAATCGAAGATCTCAGAGCAAACCCACACGGTCATGGGGAGAATGTACAAACTCCATACAGAGAGCAGCCGTAGCCAGGATTGAAGCCACCTCTCTGGCACTGTAAGTGCTGTAAAGCAGCAACTCTACTGCTGCGCCGCTGTGTTCTCCACCCTGCTTGTGACATGATCCTAAACCAAGCAAGGAAATATATTGTTTGGGATCTTTTTGATCTGGAAAAGATTGTAAATTTAACCAAAGAACAAGAAACAGGGTCTTGGTGAGACCACACCTGGAGTATTGCGTACAGTTTTGGTCTCCTAATCTGAAGAAAGACATTCTTGCCATAGAGGGAGTACAGAGAAGGTTCACCAGACTGATTCCTGGGATGTCAGGACTTTCATATGAAGAAAGACTGGATAGACTCTGCTTGCATTCGCTAGAATTTAAAAGATTGAGGGGGGATCTTATAGAAACCTACAAAATTCTTAAGGGGTTGGACAGGCTAGATGCAGGAAGTTTGTTCCCGATGTTGGGGAAGTCCAGAACAAGGGGTCACAGTTTAAGGATAAGGGGGAAATCTTTTAGAACCGAGATGAGAAAATCATTTTTTACACAGAGAGTGGTGAATCTCTGGAATTCTCTGCCACAGAAGGTAGTTGAGGCCAGTTCATTGGCTATATTTAAGAGGGAGTTAGATGTGGCCCTTGTGGCTAAAGGGATCAGGGGGTATGGAGAGAAGGCAGGTACAGGATACTGAGTTGGATGATCAGCCATGATCATATTGAATGGCGGTGCAGGCACGAAGGGCCGAATGGCCTACTCCTGCACCTATTTTCCATGTTTGTAAACATGTTAAGAGCAACATGTTTCATTCTAGTCCAAGTCAGACATACTAAGTAAGTAAGTAAACTTTATTTATATAGCGCATTTTAAGCCAATTTGCATTGACCCCAAAGCGCTTTACATAATTTAAATAATAATAAGTTCCATTGTAGATTCCAATTTTACATACTTCAAATTGGATAAATTAGTAAACACAAGGGAATATTCATCACAGGGGTTGTATGAATCTTATGTAATGAAGTGAACATGTTCCACTCGACCAGACCTGAAATATTCTTACATTATTCCCAGACACTTCAAATATTCTGGAAGCCTTTGTGAATTGTTTAGTTTACTGGCATGTATATATGAAACTAATGTGATCTACAAAACATCTTTTCCATTTCACAAAATCCTAATTAATGTCAATCTTAAAGCCCTACAGGGAAACTGTATCTAAGACTGAAAGAATAATGAATTCATAAACTTAACTATTAAGATTTTTGAGATGATTAGTCTACTATTACAATAAGTGATTCACTTAGATTTGAAAGCCACTAAAGAATGTCAGTTTATAAATTGATGCATAAAAGACTCACTTAATACAAGATCTTTTAAGTTAGCATATTACTATTTTGCCTCTTAATAATAGTTAGCTCTTGTGGACACAATCTGCTGGAGTAACAGCAGGTCAGGCAGCATCTCTGGAAAACATGGATAGGTGATGTTTCGGGTCGAGACCCTTCCTTTGTGTATTAACCAGCTTCTGCAGTTCTTTGTTTCTGGATTTATCTTTCATGGCTTTGCTTCTATATAATTCTGTCCATATTTCATTGAAAATTTGTTCTTGTGCTACAGTTGATGGAAGCAATGTCTCAAATATTGTCCGCCCCTAATTGCTCAGAGGTAGTAAGGATTAGCCAGGGCTTGGATAATATAATAATAATAATAATAATGGATGGGATTTATATAGCGCCTTTCTAATACTCAAGGCGCTTTACATCGCATTATTCATTCACTCCTCAGTCACACTCGGTGGTGGTAAGCTACTTCTGTAGCCACAGCTGCCCTGGGGCAGACTGACGGAAGCGTGGCTGCCAATCTGCGCCTACGGCCCCTCCGACCACCACCAATCACTCACACACATTCACACACAGGCAAAGGACATAAGGAACTGCAGATGCTGGTTTACATTAAAGACACAAAGTGCTGAAGTAACACAGCAGCTCAGGCAATATCTCTGGAGGACAGCGATAGGTGACGTTTTAGGTTGGGATCCTTCTTCAGACCGATTATAGTTCAATAAGAAAGCTGACAAAGGCTGACAAGTAATATATGGACACAAAATGCTAGAGTAAAGGGCCTGTCCCACGAGCATGCGACTCCATGCGGCAAGCGCGACCTAACGTGGTCGCTTGAGCCGTACGGCCTCGCGGGGTCGGTCCCACTTCGATCAGCGGAGCCGTATGAAGTTGTGCGGAGCTAGTCCCGACATCGCGCGGGGCTATGAAAAACTGACCGTGTTCAAAAATTCCGCGCGGCTCAGGCCTGCCGGCCCGTAGCCACCTCGACACCGTACGCACCGCCTCGACGGGCATGCGCAGCGTCTTGACGGCGTATGTCACGCACGAACATCCTGCGGACTTCGCTCAAACTTCACGTCACTCATTCGACCTCCGGGTGGCCCCCGCTTCTGGTTTGGTCGCGCTCGCCGCATGCAGTCGCATGCTGGTGGGATCGGCCCTGTACGGGGATCACTCGACCTCCGCACGACCACCGCGCGACCCCCGCTTCCGGTTTGGTCGCACTTGCGGCATGCAGGTCGCATGCTTGTGGGACAGGCCCTTAACTCCGGGTTAGGCAGCATCTCTGGAGAAAAGAAATAGGTAACGTTTCGGGTCAAGGCTCTTCTTTAGACTGAGAGTCAGGGGAGAGGGAAACTAGAGGTATGAAAAAATACAGAACAAATCACAGCTGGCACCGATAACTCAGGAAAGGTCCATTGTTGGCTGTGGAAGAGGTGATAATAAAGTGATACAAATGATATCCCTCCAATGGTAGATGGATATTGGTGAGGGGGCTTAATTGACAAATGGGTCGACAAAGGCTGGAGATGAAAAGGAGACAAATGGATGTCAGATAAGGTGAGAAGAGGAGTGAAATGTAAAACCCGAGGGAGAGTAGGAAGAAGGGGCGGATGGGGGAGAGGGTTGGAGACAGGGGAGAAGGGGGAAAGGGGGCAATATAGTGGGAGAAATGGATGTACAGGAAAGAAGGGGGGGGTGGAAATGGAGGGGCTCCGATCTAAAATTGAAGATTAGATGTTCATATCGTTGGGCTGTAAGCTACCTTACAGAAATGTACGGTACTGTTCCTCCAGCTTGCGTATGGCCTCACTCTGCCAATGGGGGAGGCTCAGGAAAGAAAGGTCTGTATAGGATTGGGAAGGGGAGTTAAAATGATTGTGTTGTCACTTGTGAAGTGATGGTGTCTGCTGCTGATCTCTAAGAAGGAACAGTTCAACAACAGTAACGGCATTTTACAAAGAGGACAACATAAAAGATAGAACAGAACAGTACAGGAACAGGCCATTCAGCACACACTGTTTGTACCCAACTTGATGCCAAATTAAACTATTCTCCTCTGCCTGCGTGCGATGCATATCCCCCCATTCCTTGTGCGTGATCCATATGAATGAATGAATGAATGAATGAATGAATGAATGAATGAATGAATGAATGAATGAATGAATGAATCTCTTTATTGTCATTGCACATGGTACAACAAAATTTAAAAGTCAATCCCACGGTGCGATTCACAAGAGCAATTTTAAATATATAAGAAAAGAAAAGGTAAAAATAATACATATTAAAAAAAATTACAGATAAATAACAATAGCAGCTGAGGTAGAACCATTCAGTTGAATGTGAGTGCTATTTCTTATTTTGCATTGTTAAATTCACGTATGGCTATGGGGTAGAAGCTGTCTCTGAGTCTGTTTGTGCGAGTTTTGAAAGACCTGTACCGTCTGCCAGAGGGCAGCAGGTGGAACAGGTTGTGTCCAGGGTGGGAAGGGTCCTTCAGGATGTTGGCTGCCCTGCCAAGGCAGCGAGAGCTGAAGATGTCCTTCAGGGAAGGCAGTGGGCAGCCAGTGATTTTTTGTGCGGTGTTGATGACTCTTTGAAGGGCTCTCCTGTCCGCTGCAGAGCAGCTGGCATACCATGTGGTTATACAGTACGCCAGCACACTCTCGATGGAGCAGTGGTAGAAGGACACCAGCAGCTTCTCCTCCAGATTGTTTTTCCTGAGGATCCTCAGAAAGTAGAGTCGCTGCTGGGCCTTCTTGACTGCTGTGGTGGTGTTTGTAGTCCAGGAGAGATCCTCCGTAATTTGTGTGCCCAGGAATCTGAAGTCTGAGACCCTTTCCACACAGTCCCCATTGATGAATAGGGGTTTGGGGGCTGCACTGTTCTTACGGAAGTCTATGATAATTTCCTTTGTTTTTGTGGTGTTTAGGATGAGATTCAAGATTCAAGATTCAAGATTCAATTTATTTGTCATTTGGACCCCTTGAGGTCCAAACGAAATGATGTTTCTGCAGCCATACATTACAAACAAAAAGACCCGAGACACAACATAATTTACATAAACATCCATCACATTGCTGTGATGGAAGGCAAAAAGAAACTTACCTCTCCACTGCACTCCCCCCCCCGATGTCAGAGTCAAAGTCAAAGCCCCCGGCTGGCGATGGCGATTGTCCCGCGGCCATTAAAGCCACGCCGGGTGATGCAAGGCCGCACACCGGGTTTAGTTGTTAGAGCCCCCGGCGTGCGCTCGCAGAGTCCCGCGGCCATTCCAAGCCGCGCTCCAGGAGCTCTTCAACCCCGCAACTCGGGCGGGAGAAGTCGCCGTTGCAGGAGCCCCGAAAAGCGGTCTCCCTCCAGGGACCCGCGGGCTCCCGGTGCCGCCGTCCGCCAGACCCGCAGTTGCAGCCTCCGAAGCTCCGGAGGTCGGGCCGCAGCAGCGTCCACCACAGCTCCACCCGCTACTCACTCGGCCAGCTCCGCGACGGTGAGTAGTTGGCACTGGAGCCCCAGGTCTTCATGTTGGAGGCCGCTCCACGTTGCAGCCCCAACGACAACGGAGACCCGACAAAGAAAAGGTCGGGTCTCCCGTGCAGGGAGAGATTTTAAAAGTTACTCCCTCCCTCCCCAACCCCCCCCCCCCCCCCCACACACCCCAACAGAAAATAACAAAAACTACATAAAAACATAGACAAAAATAATAAAAACGCAGACGGGCTGCAGAGGCCGCTGCTGACGAGAGTCGCGCCGCCTACCGTTGTTGTTGTCTGAACACCACGCTGCCAGTCTTTGAACTTCCTCCCTGTAGGCTGTCTCATCTCCTCCTGAGATACGTCCAACCACAGTCGTGTCGTCCGCAAACTTGACGATGGTGTTGGTGGAGTGGGCGGGGGCACAATCGTGGGTGTAGAGGGCGTAGAGGAGGGGGCTCAACACACAGCCCTGTGGGGAGCCGGTGCTGAGTGTGATGGGGGTGGAGAGGAGATGGCCCAGTCTGATGGTCTGGGGCGGTTAGACAGAAAGTCCTTGATCCAGAGGCAGATGGGTTGGGAGAGTCCTAAATCCATGAGTTTGGTGACCAGTCTGCTGGGGATGATGGAATTGAAGGCGGAGCTAAAGTCAATGAAAAGCATCCTCACATAGCTCCCCTGATGTTCGAGGTGGGTCAGTGCAGTGTGAAGAGCAGTGGCGATGGCATCCTCAGTGGACCTATTTGCTCTGTAGGCAAACTGGTGTGGATTGAAGGTGGGCAGGAGGCTGGCTTTGATGTGCTGCTGGACCAGCCTCTCGAAACACTTCATGATGACTGGTGTGAGAGCGACCGGTCGGTAGTCGTTAAGGCCGCTGATAACAGGCTTTTTTGGTGGTGGGATGATTGTGGCAGACTTCAGGCACGGTGGGATGATGGATTTGGACAGGGACAGGTTGAAGATTTTCGTGAAGACCTCGGAGAGCTGGTCTGCGCATTCCTTCAGAACCCTTCCTGTCACGCCATCCGGGCCAGCAGCCTTCCTCGGGTTCACCGCCCTGAGGAAGATCCCTCCAAACCCTGCATATCCACATTAGATCCACATGTAAAAGTCTTTAAATGTCACTTTTACCTGCCTACATCTTGAATATATATTAGCTGGGAACTTTATATATGTTCTACGGACACTGCTATCAAAATAAATATTAGTTAAGAGCAAATAATGTTTAATTATATGTTGTAGCGGCAACAGTAAAATGAAATTCTTACTCGTTGCAGCTTTACAGGCCTATTAACAAAATGGCACATAAATATGCAATAATCAACAATACAATAAATTAATAATAGGCAAATCCAGGTAACCAGACCATAATAATGTCAAACTGAAGTGTGTATTGTAATCAAAGCAATGTTCACAGCTTGATTATAGCAGATCATAGTTGCTGAGGTAGGATTGTTGTTAGGGTTGTGCAGTGTTCAACATGGTACATAGAATGTGGAAAAGTACACTACAGGAACAGGCCCTTTGGCCCACGCGATCTGTGCTGAATGACAAGGCCTTGCTAGGAAGTAGGTAGTACAAGTGGGAACTGCTGTAAATAATAGATCAAGCAGCATCTGTGGAGAACAAAACAGATCTCACATCTTAACGACAAAAATAAGGAAATGAATGTGTTTCGTTACAGTGAGGATATGTGGACAGAACAAAGGGATTTTACTTCGGAGTCACGTGAGTGACTACGTGAAGAGCCCGCTCAGCACGCATGCGCGGCATTGCGTTCAGCAGTGCAACAGCGACCGCATCGGGAGTCAGGCGCTCCCGCTACAGATTGAAAGACGGACCGTCAGGTAGGTACCCTGAGGTTGGGTTTCTTTCACAGGAGAGCCTTCTGCTTCGTTTTACAGGCAGAGAACAAAAGGCTCTTGAACAAACCTGTCCCCCGCTCGACTCCAACGGAGGAGCGTTCCATCTGGGGGGGGCAGCAACAGGCGGTAGGACCGCTTACCGGGCGCTCCGCCATCCCCGACACCATGCCGAGCCCAGTCCCGCTAGCGCCTGAGCAGCGGGCTGGAAGTAAAGCTACCCGAAAAAGCGTCCGGCCGGTGGTTTCCGACTCGTCGGACGGGGACGTCTCTCCACCCGCACGGGGGAGAGACAGCCGCCTGAGCCGCATGGAGCGGCTCCTGGAGCAGGAGCTCCAGTGAGACGCGCTGCGTGAGGGGCGGTCTCGCAGGGGGAGTTCAGGCACTCCCTCCACAGTGCCTTGTGCACTGCCCATCGCTTCCTCCTCACCCAAGGGTAGCTTTGGTGACCAGGACTGGGCTGGTCAGGAAGAGGGGACGCTGGCTGAAGAAGTCGGGAGTATGCAAGGGGTGCAGGACCAGGAAGAGCTGCTGGGTGTGGTGGCTTCCCACGTGCAGGAAGGCCATTAGAGCCTAAACTAGCGGCCAGCATCAACCACCTCTCAAACAGGCCCCTACAGGAGCAGGTGGTTAATGAGGCCTTAAAAATGTACACAGCTCCAGAAAATTGTGAGTCCCTCAAAGTGCCGGCTGTCAACAGCCAAATCTGGGGGCACATTGGGACAAATATTCGGAACCAGGAGCTGATACTGCAGCGGATCCTAACGTCAGCCATCACATCATTGCTCATTCTGTGGACAATACGGAGATGACCACAAACCAACGAAACACTCTCGCACTATTGTACAACACGCAGTTTGAGATAAATAACCTCCGTAAAGATAAGACCTGCCCTAAATCCAAAATTTGCGGGGTTGTGCAAAACCCCAGCCACTGAGCCAGACACACTGCTCTTTGGCAAAGACCTCACGAAAAAAGTAAAAGATATGGAAGAGGCCTCTAAAACTTTCGGTCTCATGAGGGCAAACCCAAAACAACAATACCCAAGCGGCAGCACCCCATCGCGTCCACCAGTCGACGTCTACCATATGGGACTGGTGAAAGCTCAGGGTCCGCATTTATCACCGGAAGTCTTTTTTAGACCAAGGGACCAGAGCGGACCCCATGGAAAATGCGCCACCCCCCAACATCACCGCCACGTCAGACAACGCGCAAGACTCGCTGGTCTGGGAAGACACAGAAGAAATACCAAAAACCATGGAGGTAGGTGGGTCTGGTTCCTACCAGCATATAGAAAGTACGGGCTCAATACTAACAGGGGGGAGATTACACCTGTTTAAGGGAGCATGGGAGTCTATCACGAGTGACAAGTATATACTCAATAACATTAGTGTATACAAAATACAATTTATACTAGAAAAATTGCCACCAGTTCAACATTCTCCCCAGAGGGTCTTTTCCCTCTCAGTTAAATAAAAACGAGAGGGACAAGTTGAACTGGTGACACTAATCACAAAGGGTATCATCGAAAAAACAAAACATGAACCCTTGGAATTTGTATCAAATATATTCACAAAAACCAAAAGAGATGGTGGATGTCGCATCATCATTGACTTAACTTCACTAAATATGTTTGTTAAGTATGTACATTTCAAAATGGAAACGCTTGTTACTGCCAAACAACTAATTTCCAAAGGATACTTCATGGCAAGCATTGACCTCAAAGATGCTTACTATTCAGTACCCATTCACAAGGATCATCGCAGATACCTGAAATTTACCTGGATGGGGCAACTATGGCAGTTTAAAGTGTTACCCAATGAATTAACATCAGCCCAAGATTATTCACCAAGATACTAAAACCAGCCCTGGCAATTTTAAGAAGACAAAAACATATTGTCACGGCATATCGTGTAAGGAGATATCGTGTAAGGAGATAGCAGATATTAGTAGTAAGCACAAGGTAGTGATTGTGGGAGATTTCAACTTTCCACACATAGACTGGGAAACACATTCTGTAAATGGGCTGGATGGTTTGGAGTTTGTAAAATGTGTGCAGGATAGTTTTTTGCAGCAATACATAGAGGTACCTACTAGAGGAGGGGCAGTGCTGGACCTCCTGTTAGGAAATGAGACGGGACAGGTGGCGGAGGTATGCGTTGGGGAGCACTTCGGGTCCAGTGATCACAATACCATTAGTTTCAACATAATTATGGAGAAGGTCAGAACTGGACCTAGGGTTGAGATTTTTGATTGGAGAAAGGCTAAATTTGATGAGATGCGAGATGATTTTGTTGGGTCTGTGTTGGGATCTGTGTTGGGTCCTTTGTTGTTTGTCATGTACATCAATGATCTGGATGAAGGGGTGGTAAATTGGATTAGTAAGTATGCAGATGATACCAAGATAGTTGTGGATAATGAAGAGGATTTCCAAAGTCTACAGAGTGATTTAGGCCATTTGGAAAAATGGGCTGAAAGATGGCAGATGGAGTTTAATGCTGATAAATGTGAGGTGTTACACCTTGGCAGGACAAATCAAAATAGGACGTACATGATAAATGGTAGGGAATTGAAGAATACAGTTGAACAGAGGGATCTGGGAATAACCGTGCATAGTTCCTTGAAGGTGGAATCTCATATAGATAGGGTGGTAAAGAAAGCTTTTGGTATGCTAGCCTTTATAAATCAGAGCATTGAGTATAGAAGCTGGGATGTAATGTTAAAATTGTACAAGGCATTGGTGAGACCAAATCTGGAGTATGGTGTACAATTTTGGTCGCCCAATTATAGGAAGGATGTCAACAAAATAGAGAGAGTACAGAGGAGATTTACTAGAATGTTGCCTGGGTTTCAACAACTAAGTTACAGAGATAGGTTGAATAAGTTAGGTCTTTATTCTCTGGAGCGCAGAAGGTTAAGGGGGAACTTGATAGAGGTCTTTAAAATGATGAGAGGGATAGACAGAGTTGATGTGATCAAGCTTTTCCCTTTGAGAATAGGGAAGATTCAAACAAGAGGACATGACTTCAGAATTAAGGGACAGAAGTTTAGGGGTAACATGAGGGAGAACTTCTTTACTCAGAGAGTGGTAGCGGTGTGGAATGAGCTTCCAGTGGAAGTGGTGGCGGCAGGTTCGTTGGTATCATTTAAGAATAAATTGGATAGGCATATGGATGAGAAGGGAATGGAGGGTTATGGTATGAGTGCAGGCAGGTGGGACTAAGGGAAAAAAATTGTTCGGCACGGACTTGTAGGGCCGAGATGGCCTGTTTCTGTGCTGTAATTGTTATATGGTTATATGGTTATATATTAATAGTAGACAAGACCATGGAATTGGCTATATCAGCTGTATCAGCTACCAAACAGTTGTTCGAAACCCTGGGATTTGTCTTACATCCAGATAAATCTAAGTTGAAGCCATCCACAACCATGGACTACTTGGGCTGTTGGTCATTCGCTCGGACCCTTCGTCACCACGCACCTAGTATCTTTGCCCCACAATAAAAAATACTAGACGAATAAAGCCGCCGATGACGACACGAAACGTCACGTTCCTATCCTCCAGAGATGCTGCCTGACCCGCGGAGTTACTCCAGTTTTTTTTATGTCTATCGGTATAAATCAGTATTTGATTGCCAAGCCGGGCAAAACGAGTCGGCATTTAGGTTGCCCAGCTGCACTTTGAGTGGTTAATGGCACCCGGGCAACCGCTAATTTCGAGCCCTGCATTGTGTATGTCAAATGGAAGGGTGAACTGACTTGAATATTCACAAAAAGCTGGAGTAACTCAGCGGGTCAGACAGCATCTCTGGGGAAATGGAATAGATGACATTTCGGGTCGAAACCCTTCTTCAGACTGAGACTCGGGGAAAGGGAAATGAGAGGTATAGACGGTGATGTAGAGAGATATAGAACAAATGAATGAAAGATATTTATGAGGATGTTGCCAGGACTAAAGGGTCTGAGCTATAGGGTGAGATAAAGTAAGCTGGGATTCTATTCATTGCAACGCAGTAGGATGAGGAGTGTTCTTATAGAGGTGTACAAAATCATGAGAGGAATAGATCGGGTAGATGCACAGAGACTCTTGCCCAGAGTGGTGAATCAAGGACCAGAGGGCAAAGGTCTAAGGGGAAAAGATTTAATAGGAATGTGAGGGGTTACATTTTCACACAAAGGGTGGGGGGTGTATGGAACAAGCTTCCAGAGGAGATAGAAACATAGAAACATAGAAAATAGGTGCAGGAGTAGGCCATTCGGCCCTTCGAGCCTGCACCGCCATTCAATATGATCATGGCTGATCATCCAACTCAGTGTCCTGTACCTGCCTTCTCTCCATACCCCCTGATCCCTTTAGCCACAAGGGCCCAGGGCTGGCTTTAAGCCGATTTGACCGATTGCCCCCAATTGGGCCCCGCGCCTAATGGGGGCCCCGCACTAATGTTCCGTATTTCGTACGGAAATACGAATTCTCTTTGTTAAATAAAGATTTTTTTTTTAAATTCGCCATGCGGATTATTTTTTTAAACGACCATGTATAACAACCGCGGTACGGCCATCAGACACAAATGATTTGTTAACTAGTACTGTTAGCACTTCTTAACATGAAGTAGTTAACAAGTTGTTATATCAATCTGCACCCATCCACATTCCTCAGTAAATGTTATTGTGTTTTGAATGAGTATTAATGACGCCGTGTTCCTTTGTATAAAATTCACGCGCCGTCAATAATACTTGTTTAAAACACAATTACATTTACTGAGGAATGTAGATCGATGACACATTGAGAATTTCTTTAAACTCACCATCATGAGTGAGGGCCCCGGACCGCGAGAAGGGGCTTCTTCCTGGTGGGCAGGTTAGTCATTCACCTACCGACCCACGTTGTGTCTCTCTGTCTTTTGCTCTCCCCCTCCCTCCCTCTCTCTCGCTCTCTCTCTCCCGCTCCCCATCTCGTCTCTCTCTAGCTCTCCCACTCCCTCTCTATCACCCTGTCTCCTCAGCATTCCCGGAATCATTGACGTTTAGCGGTAGACAAAAATGCTGGAGAAACACAGCGGGTGAGGCAGTCGCCTTGACCGCTGAGTTCCTCCAGCACTCTGTGTTTTTTGTTTGGCTCTGAAGTTGAAGGTGGCTCAGCGGGACGGGCAGCGGCTCTGGGGAGAGGGTTGCGTTTCTGGTCGAGACCCTTCTCCAGACAATCACAAGTACCGACGAGAGTTCAATTCAGTCTGAAGAAGGGTTTTCTCTCCAGAGTCGCTGCGCTGCCTGTCCTGCTGAGTTACTCCAGCTTTATGTCTATCTTCATTTTCAGAGAAATACAATTTCTCACGGGGGGCTTATAACGTCTCTAAACCCCTCTGAACACCTCTAAACCCCGTCTATTCCCCCCTATTTCCCTCTACAACACTTCTGAACCCATCTGAAGCCCTCTAAACATCTCTAAACTGTTTAAACTAGGAGGCTACAAGGTGACTTGGATAGGCTGGGAGAGTGGGCAAATGCATGGCAGATGCAGTATAATGTGGATAAATGTGAGGTTACCCACTTTGGTGGCAAAAACAGGAAAGTAGACTTTTATCTGAATGGTGGCCGATTAGGCAAAGGGGAGATGCAACGAGACCTGGGTGTCATGGTACACCAGTCATTGAAAGTAGGCATGCAGGTGCAGCAGGCAGTGAAGAAAGCGAATAGTATGTTAGCATTCATAGCAAAATGATTTGAGTATAGGAGCAGGGAGGTTCTACTGCAGTTGTACAGGGTCTTGGTGAGACCGCACCTGGAGTATTGCGTACAGTTTTGATCTCCTAATCTGAGGAAAGACATTCTTGCCATAGAGGGAGTACAGAGAAGGTTCACCAGACTGATTCCTGGGATGTCAGGACTTTCATATGAAGAAAGACTGGATAGACCCGGCTTGCACTCGCTAAAATTTAGAAGATTGAGGGGGATCTTATAGAAACTTACAAAATTCTTAAGGAGTTGGACAGGCTAGATGCAGGAAGATTGTTCCCGATGTTGGGGAAGTCCAGAACAAGGGGTCACAGTTTAAGGATAAGGGGGAAATCTTTTAGGACTGAGATGAGAAAAACATTTTTTACACAGAGAGTGGTGAATCTCTGGAATTCTCTGGCACAGAATGTAGTTGAGGCCAGTTCGTTGGCTATATTTAAGAGGGAGTTAGATGTGGCCCTTGTGGCTAAAGGAATCAGGGGGTATGGAGAGAAGGCAGGTACAGGATACTGAGTTGGATGATCAGCCATGATCATATTGAATGGCTGTGCAGGCTCGAAGGGCCAAATGGTCTACTCCTGCACCTATTGTCTATGGTTCTATGACTGCGTCCAACTGCTGTCTGGTTCGTTGATCGGTTTGCTAGATGTGAACTATTTTGGGAGAGAAAAATGCTCACGGCAGACCAAACGTGTTAAACAGAAATTGGTCAGATATTGAGCTTTAAACAGTGAGAAATCATGTGAAATAATCACTGAATTTTAAATGAATGTACCTGCATGTTATACTGTTTAGTTTGGAGATACAACCAGATAGTCTGGTTGATACAACCAGTTTAGTTTGGAGATACAACCAGATAGTCTGGTTGATACAACCAGATTAGTTTGGAGATACAACCAGATAGTCTGGTTGATACAACCAGATTAGTTTGGAGATACAACCAGATCCACTCAGTTCGCACCGACCCGCGATTTTTGTTACAGATTTGACAATTTATTTGGCGGCCAATCAATCGCTGTCTCTAAGGGGATTGCATCCAATCACCAACCAGCTTGCTTTAAAATTCCCGTCCAATCAACAAATAGGTCTCCTCCCGTCCAATCAGCCGCTGTCTCCAAGGGACATTGTGTCCAATCACATAATGCAGTTTAATGGTAATTAGCAGCTACGGTAAAGGTTGGAAGCCAGTGGAGCTACTGACAGTCGGTCCCAGCACACATTCTCCAAAGAAGAAGAAGCAGAAGAAGCTACTGACAGGCAAACGGGAGGGAGCAGGAGAGGTTCACACAGTATAGAATCCATAGCACCTAGTGTACAATTTCATAATATATACTAAATAACTGGGCTGACAAACCTTGGCTGGGAATCTGGGGTTCACCAAAATTGTTCCCAATTGGGCCCCGCACATCCTAAGGCCGGCCCTGAGAGTAGGGGCCCCGCCATCAGTTTTCTAATTGGGCCCCGCAATTCCTAGCACCGGCCCTGCAAGGGCCACAACTAATTCCCTCTTAAATATAGCCAATGAACTGGCCTCAACTACCTTCTGTGGCAGAGAGTTCCAGAGATTCACCACTCTCTGCGTGAAAAATGTTTTTCTCACCTCGGTCCTAAAGGATTTCCCATTTATCCTTAAACTGTGACACCTTGTCCTGGACTTCCCCAACATCGGGAACAATCTTCCTGCATCTAGCCTGTCCAGCCCCCTAAGAATTTTGTAAATTTCTATAAGATCCCCCCTCAATCTTCTAAATTCTAGCGAGTACAAGCCGAGTCTATCCAGTCTTTCTTCATATGAAAGTCCTGACATCCCAGGAATCAGTCTGGTGAACCTTCTCTGTACTCCCTCTATGGCAAGAATGTCTTTCCTCAGATTTGGAAACCAAAACTGTACACAATACTCGAGGTGTGGTCTCACCAATACCTTGTACAACTGCAGTAGAACCTCCCTGCTCCTATACTCAAATCCTTTTGCTATTAATGCTAACATACCATTCGCTTTTTTCACTGCCTGCTGCACCTGCATGCCTACTTTCAATGACTGGTGTACCATGACACCCAGGTCTCGTTGCATCTCCCCTTTTCCTAATCGACGACCATTTAGATAATAGTCTACTTTCCTGTTTTTGCCACCAAAGTGGATAACCTCACATTTATCCACATTATACTGCATCTGCCATGCATTTGCCCACTCACCCAGCCTATCCAAGTCACCTTGCAGCCTTTTAGCTAACACTGCCCCCCAGCTTCGTGTCTTCCGCAAACTTGGAGATGATGCATTCAATTCCCTCATCCAAATCATAAATATATATTGTAAATAGCTGGGGTCCCAGCACTGAGCCTTGCGGTACCCCACTTGTCACTCCCTGCCATTCTGAAAAGGACCTGTTTACTCCTACTCTTTGCTTCCTGTTTGCTAGCCAGTTCTCTATCCACATCAATACTGAACCCCCAATACCGTGTGCTTTAAGTTTGTATACTAATCTCTTATGTGGGACCTTGTCGAAAGCCTTCTGAAAGTCCAGATATAACACATCCACTGGTTCTCCCTTATCCACTCTACTAGTTACATCCTCGAAAAATTCTATAAGATTCGTCAGACATGATTTACCTTTCGTAAATCCATGCTGACTTTGTCCAATGATTTCACCACTTTCCAAATGTGCTGCTATCCCATCTTTAATAACTGACTCTAGCAGTTTCCCCACTACCGATGTTAGACTAACTGGTCTGTAATTCCCCGTTTTCTCTCTCCCTCCCTTTTTAAAAAGTGGGGTTACATTAGCTACCCTCCAATCCTCAGGAACTACTCCAGAATTTAAAGAGTTTTGAAAAATTATCACTAATGCATCCACTATTTCTGGGGCTACTCCTTAAGTACTCTGGGATGCAGCCTATCCGGCCCTGGGGATTTATCGGCCTTTAACCCATTCAATTTACCTAACGCCACTTCCCGGCTAACCTGGATTTCACTCAGTTCCACCATCTCATTTGACCCGCGGTCCCCTGCTATTTCCGGCAGATTATTTATGTCTTCCTTAGTGAAGACGGAACCAAAGTAGTTATTCAATTGGTCTGCCATGTCCTTGTTCCCCATGATCATTTCACCTGTTTCTGACTGCAAGGGACCTACATTTAGTTAGTTGAGGCAGGGACTATCCCAATGTTTACGAAACAGTTAGACAGGTACATGGATAAGACAAGGTTTGGAGAGATATGGACCAAACGCAGGCAGGTGGGACGAGTGTAGCTGGGACATGTTGGCCGGTAATGGCCAAGTTGGGCCGAAGGGCCTGTCTTCACGCTATATCAATCTGTGATATTATATGCAGTCCATACAAGCACACTCTGCCCGAGTCTACATTCGATGCTTTCAAAAAGCAGTGTATAAGCCAACTCTTGTGGTTCCATTTTTGCCTTGTGTTGGCTTGTCTATTAAAGTAGATACAGGTGTGTTGTGGGTTAAACACTACACTCAGAATGTTCTCATAATCCCGCAATCTCCCCCCACCTCCAAACATCACTTTCCACATTCAGGCTCATGAATAGATTACACGACTTCAATCCTCAAACCCCACCGATAACACCATTGATTTGGATACTACTCTTCATACTAAGAGCACATATTACAGACAACAGACACATGCACATGCATGTGCATGCACACACGCAAGCATGTAAACATATGCATACACATGCACATATACACACAAGATCGTACACATGCATATACACGCACTTGCACACAAAGTGCACGCTAATGCAGATGGCATGTTCACATGCACATACATGCACACACATGTACAAATACATTTGCACACACATGGACACTTACATGTATATGCACGCACATCTGTGCATGCACTGTACAAGTAGGTGTACTTGCACATACACAAACACATAGAAACATGCACACACATACACGCACACAGACCTTGTTCCCTTCCCACAAGTGCTCTTCCTCTTTCAATGTTCTACCTTCTGAACCCCCCACACTTCTCATCTGAAAGCCTCTAGTCCTATGAGAGCCCAAACAGCAATTTAAATCACTACTCCTGGCATCTCAGGAATCCAGAGGCAAAGCTCCTGATGTTTCCCATCAGTTAAGCTAGTAAATCTGTGTGCTCATCTTGCATTAAGTTACATCATGTTTTATTTAAACAGTCTTCACAACTTTTAATAAAATGTTTAAGAAATATAATGATTAACTATAAAGAGCATGCATATGTTTGAATTAGCCATGATTAGATGGCAGAGTGGAATCAAAGGGTCAAATGACCTAATTCTGCTGATATGTCTTATGGTCTTACAATGCACTTGGGGACAAGGGCCAGGGATGTCAGGTACAGTGGGAAGCCCAGCATGGTAGAGGGTCTTGTCATTCAGAAGCCAATAGTTCGATCCTGACTACGGGTGCTGTCTGTACGGAGTTTTACGTTCTCCCTGTGACTACTTGGGTTTGCTCTGGGTGCTCCAGTTTCCTCCCACATTCCAAAGACGTTCAGGTTTGTGGATTCATTGGCTTTGGTAAAATTGTTCCTCAGTTGATTCCATCGATGTGCTGAAATTACTGCTCAAGAAAACATTAATGTTGCATTTATTTACTTTTCTCCGTACTACCTTTGCCTGAAGGAAGGTGCTTGTTATAATGAAGATAGACACAAAATGCTGGAGTAACTCAACGGGACAGGCAGCATCTCTTGATAAAAGGAATGGGTGACGTTTCGGGTCAAGACCCTTCTTCAGACTGAGAGACAGGGGAGAGGGAGACACAGAGATAAGGAAGTGTAAGGTGTGTAAACGGGACATCAAATGGGATGTAGTTCAAGGAAAATGTAGAATTGATCATTGTTGGCTAATAGAAGGTGATAACAAAGTATCCAGAGGTAAAATTAAATCAAGGGTCCGTCACACTGGTCAGAGAACTTGAAAGGGGGAGAGATGGAGAGAGAGGGAAAGCAAGGGTTACTTGAAGTTAGAGAAGACAATATTCATATTGCTGTGTGGGAATGGGAGTTAAGTATTTAGCAACCAGGAGACCAGGTAGGCAGACAGAGCGGAGGTGCTCAGCGAAACGAATCATTAAGCTTACGCTTGGTCTCACCGATGTATAAGAGTCCACACCTGGAACAGCGGATACAGTAGATGAGGGAGGAGGTGCAAGTGAACCTCTGCCTCACCTGAAAAGACCATTGGGGTCCTTGGATGGAGTCAAGGGAGGAGGTATAGGGTACATGTGTTGCATCTCCTGCAGTTGCTGGGGAATGTTCCTGGGGAGGGGGTGGTTTTCGGTGGGAAGGGATGAGTTAACCAGGGAGTTACAGAGGGAACTGTCTCTGCGGGAAGCAGAAAGGGATGAAGATGGGAAGATGTGACCAGTGGTGGGATCCCATTGGAGGTGGTGAAAATGTTGGATGATTATGTGCTGCATCTGACAGGTAATGGGGTGAAAGATGAGGACAAGGGGACTCTGTTCCTGTTGCGACTGGGGGGAGGGAGAGCAAGAGCGGATCTACGAGATATCGAAGAGACCCTTGTGAGGGTCTCATCTATGATGGATACTTAACATTTATAATGGTACTTAACACTTAGACACTTAACACTTCACATTCAACTGAGAGCGGCCATGAAATTATAACTCATCGTTATCTGGAACACTGCAGATACATTTTACTCAATTGGAAAACATCTCCCATTCAAAAATATTCTTGCTAATTTAGTTTAGTTTAGTTTAGAGACACAGCACGGAAACAGGCCCTTTGGCCCACCAAGTCCACGCCGACCAGCGATCCCCGCACATTAACACTATTCTACACACTAGGGACAATTTTTACACTTTTAACAAGCCAATTAACCTACAACCTGTACGTCCTTGGAATGTGGGAGGAAACCAAAGATCTCGGAGAAAACCCACACGATCACAGGGAGAACGTACAAACTCCGTACAGACAGCACCCGTAGTCGGGATCGAACCCGGGTCTCCGGCACTGCAAGCGCTGTATGGCAGCAACTCTACCGCTGCGCCACCGTGCCGCCCTAATATTACATTCTTTTAATTAGAATTGTAATTACAAATTTGTTTGCCCAACGAGTTAGCTATTGATTAAACAACTGTTTAAAATGCATAATGCATTCATCGAGCTTCTTTGTGATTAAAAATATCTCCCCATCTATTCAAAATTTACATTTTAAATTTAATAAGCATTTTCACAATCGACTATCTGCTTCTTTCATTTCTGTCCATTTTAATAGCCAAATAAATTAATTGTTAGTGTTGAAAATGTAAAGAATAGAATTCATGTGTTGATTGCCAATCACATTAGCTTTCTGGATGTTTTTGAAGCATATAATTTTGGTAAAAGTGTGCAATTATATTCATACACATAGGTCAACTATTGAAGGTTTTAAACTAAAGTCCAAAGCAGTAAGCACAAGCATAGCCATTTCCTTGCAGACTTCCCTAGTAATTGATCACCATTACCAGCAGATTCATCTTGTTCTTGGTTCTTGGTTCTTGGTTATTTGATCCTCCAAAATATTCCAACTGGAATTTAAACTGGAGGTGGTGAAGGGGAATAAGCCAGAAAGGGTTATTGGGAAGAAAGAGCTACTTTAAATTTAGTTGCATCTGGTTGGGTAACTATAGTTGGGTGGAGATTATTCCATGCTTTAATTGTGCGTGGGAAGAACGAATTGCTGTACACATCTGTCTTTGTAGCTGGGATCACAAATTGGATTGAATGCCCTCGTCTGCTCCTAATTGGTTTGGGGTTGGTGTAGGTCTTGTGATCTATGTCACAATGGGGGGATGATTTTTTTTGTCTAATTGTAGTCCTGTAGGTCTGTGTCCAAGATGGCTCGCTTTGGCTGCCGCTGCTCTCTCTTCACACTGTGTTTTTGATTTTCTGTTTTTGGATTGAATTCTGTTTTTAATTTGTGTCTCTGTGATGTCTTTATTACTTGTTATATTCCGATTATATGTTATTCCGATTACTATGTAAGGTGTCCTTGAGATGTCTGAAAGGCGCCCATTAAATAAAATGTATTATTATTATTATTATTATGTCTAGTTGACCATTTAACATTTTGTAAAAACAGGTCAAACGGTGAGCTTCACGTCTGTCTTGGAGAGGGTTCCACCCCAGAGAATTCAGAAGTTTGGTGACACTCGCTTCTCTCTCATAGGTGTTAGTAACAAATCGAGCGGCCTGTCTTTGGACACGTTCGATGGATGAAATGTTTTTATCTGTGTATGGGTCCCAAGCTGCAACTGCGTAGTCCAAATGAGGTCGAACGAGGGTAAAATACAGCTTCTCCTTGACAGAAGCTGAACAATGATGAAAGTTGCGCCTCAGGAAGTTTAGGACACCTGTTGCTTTCACTGTTGCATGATGAGTCTGACCATTCCAACGCAGATCATTTTGCAATTTGATGCCAAGATACTTGGTTTGTTTGGATTCTTCAAGGGTGACCAAGTATGTTGTAGGATGTGACGCCTGGATTCCTCTTTCTGGTGACACGCATGGTTTCACATTTGGAAAGGTTGAACTGCATGCACCATTGTTGTGCCCACTCGACCATAGTATAGAGATCCTTTTGGAGAGCATCTTCATCATCAGTTGACTTAATTGGACGGTACAGCAAACAATCATCAGCGAATAGTCTGGTTGTACTTGCGACTTTTTCATGGATGTCATTTATGTAAAGCAAAAATAGGTGTGGGCCAAGTACTGTGCCCTGTGGTGTACCACTCAACACTGGATGCCAATTGGAGCTCTTTCTGTTCACACACACACGCTGAAGACGTTTTGTCAGGAAACTGGAAATCCATCGTTTTGTGGTGGAACGAATACCATAGAAGTCAAGCTTCCGAAGCAGTCTCTGGTGTGGGATGACATCAAATGCTTTAGAAAAGTCCAGCACAACTAAATCCATGATGACGTTACTGTCAAGGTGCTTGGCCAGGTCATTTGTCGTTAGGATAAGCTGAGACTCGCATGATCTATGCCTCCTAAATGCATGTTGGTTGTCGGCCAGAATATTATGTTTGCTCACGTGACGCATCAGACGCATCACGTGACGCATTATGTTGGCCATAATACAATTCATGCAAAATGCTCCCGGCATGTTAATAGATTTCTGTTCACAATCAATTGCCATTCCTTCTTTCTCCATTTCATTTTAAATCAAAAATGAAGATTCATAATTGACTCCGTCAACAAATGGAAATATATGGAACCCAGTCAAATTAAATTTGTTGACTTTCACGGGGAAGCTTTAGTTTAGTTTAGTTTAGAGATACAGCGTGGAAACAGGCCCTTCGGCCCACCGAATCCACGCCGACCAGCAATCCCCGTACAATAACATTATCCCACACACACTAGGGACAATTTACAGTTTTTAACAAGCCAATTAGCCAACAAACCAGTACATCCTTTGAATGTGGGAGAAAACCGGAACGCACAGAGAAACCCCATGCAGGTCACGGGCAGATCATGTAAACTCCATGCAGACAACACCCGTAGTCAGGATGGAACCTGACTCTCTGGTGCTGTAAGATGACAACTCTACTGCCGTGCCACCGAGCCACAAGCCAAATGAAATTGAATGAGTAGTGCCTGCAGTAGCCTGCAATATTTACCTCCATGATACAATATCAGCAACTTTGTTGTAGGTCTCACATGGGAGAGAGGAAGTATCTGTCCTTCAAAACCCTGCAACTAAAATAACAATCAGCGGTCGACTGTACTGCATTGGCTGTTCATAATACAGTCTTCTCTGCATTGGAGAAACTAAGCAGATTGCATTTATATTACAATATCTCTACCTCTCTGTTGTTGTTGCATTCACTATTGTATTCATTGTGTATTTTTTATATTTGTTGTTTACTCTATGTGCTTCAAACAAACTAGGGATTTCATTGGGGTATCTGATAATGAACCTATCTAAATCTGACGATAGGCACAAAATGCTGGAGTAACTCAGTGGGACAGGCCGCATCTGCCCCGACCACGGATGAACATCTGGGAAGATCGGAGGGGAGGCTGGCTGGACTATGGTGCCTTCCTCACCTTGGTGCCATTGTGTTATGTTGTGTCGTGGACTTTCTGTGTTTGTGCTTTTCTTTTTTTAATTCAATTTTATTTTTAATATGTTTTATTATTTATTATTTATTTATTTTTATGATACTGCCTGTAAGGAAAATTCATTTCGTTGTCTCTAATTGAGACAATGACAATAAATATGAATACAATACAATACAATACATCTCTGGATTATTCTGGGTTAAATCGTGGTTGTAGAGTCGGAGAGCAGGAGGAATCACAGAGGGGGAGCAGCGAGAGAGGATGTTGCAGAACTCTCGTCAGAGAGAGGAGGAGAACCTCTTCAATGTAGACATACCTTTATTATTTATTTTATTTTATTTTATTATTTATTTCGAACAGAATAAAAGAATAAAAAGCAAGTGTGAAACAGCATACAAAAAACAAAACAAGAATATTTATAAAGTGTCATAAACAATATCTATAAATAAATGAAATTGCATGTGTCCTTGAGGAGCTTTCGCAGTGGAGCAGCCAAAATGTTGTACGAAAGAACTGCAGATGCTGGTTTAAAAACTGATTATAGACACAAAATGCTGGGATTAACTCATCGGGACAGGAAGCATCTGAATCCGAATCTGAATCTAGAGAAGATGCAGCCTTCCAGCCTGAGATTGAATAACTTCAAGTAATAATAATAATAATAAATTTTATTTAATGGGCGCCTTTCAGACATCTCAAGGACACCTTACATAGATAAATAGGAATAAAAACATATAATCAGAATAAAATAAGTAATAAAGACATCACAGAGACACAAATTAAAAACAGAATTCAATCCAAAAAACAGAAAATCAAAAACACAGTGTGAAGAGAGAGCAGCGGCAGCCAAAGCGCGCCAGCGTCCACTCTCTCTTCACGGCAGCCATCTTGGACACAGACTTACAAAATTAAATTAGACAAAAAAAATCATCCCCCCACAGTGGATAGCACTGTGGGGGAAGGCACAATGTCCAGTCCCCACCCCAAGTTCACACCAAAGTCAGGCCTATTGAGGCCACCGCAATTGCCTCTACGGGGGCCCGATGTTCCTCAGATTTTGAGGAAAAACAGATAGAGAAAGTAACGCACCTTCTCTATCTGTATCAGAACAAGTTGTTTCTGCTGTAAGTCATCCATCCATTATATTCGGCCAGTAGCGCAGCCTAACCTGCTGCGATGTCCTGCATGCCTTTGATTTGCAACATATTACACCTCTCACCCCAGTCATTCCCTCTTCTCCACTCTCCCATCAGGCAAGAGATAGAGAAGTGTGAAAATGAAGTCCTGCAGATTCAGGGACAGTTTCTTCCCAGCTGTTATCAGGCAACTGAACCATCCTACCAACAGAATGAAGAAAGGTCTTGACTCAAAACTTCACCCATTCCTTCTCTCCAGAGATACTACCTCGCCCACTGAGACTCCAGCTTTTTGTGTCTATCATCCTACCAACAATTACATAGAATGAGAGCTACTATCTACCTATTTGGAGACCCTTAGACTATCAGATTTTACTGGACTTTACCTTGCACTAAACGTTATTCCCTGTATCCTGTATCTGTACACTGTGGGCGGCTCGATTGTAATCATGTATAATCGTTCTGCTGATTGGATATCACGCAACAAAAAGTCAGTACATGTGATAATAAACTAAACTTTTTAAAAAAAAAGATCTTTAATTCTGAGGCTATGACCTCTAGTCCTGGACTCTCCCACTAGTGGAAATATGCTCTCCACATCCACTCTATCCAAGCCTTTCACTATTCTGTATGTTTCAATGAGGTCCCCCCTCATTCTTCTAAACTCAAACCATAGTGAAAAAAGAGTGATGCTGGAGTAGACTTGAAACTTGAAATTAAAAAGGTAACAGTTGAAAGAGTGAGAAAGCACATGAAACAAGATTAATCTGTGCACCATTTTATCATGCATCTGTGCAAAGTCAGTGAACCATCACTTAAGCAAGGCCCTCTGCCACATACTGTAGTTGGCAGCTTGATAAACTATGTTTTAACTTGCCTGATGCAGCAAATCCTGAGCATGCCGAGAGAAATAAACAAAATGCTAATCTATGATTAGCTATTGTAGAAACAAGGAACATGCAGATGCTGGTTTAGGATAAAAAACACAAAGTGATGGAGGAACGGGTCTTGCAGTATCCCTGGAGAACATAGATAGGTGGCGTTTCAGATTGAGACCCCAGACTGAAGGGTCTGAGGACATTATTCAGATGCTTTGGGTTCTTCCGATGGGTCACCTATCCATGTTCACCAGGCATCCTGTCTGACCTTCTGAGTTCTCCTTTGTGTCTTTATTTCCACGTTGAGTTATTCTTCGATGAAAAACCAAATAGCTTTGATAAACACAAAATGCTGGAGTAACTCAGTGGAACAGGCAGCATCTCGGGATAGAAATTGTGGGTGACATTTCAGGTCGAGTTTGTTCCTAACCAAATAGCTTACATAAGCTTAGTTTAAAAATACAGCGCAGAAACAGGCCCTTCGGCCCACCAAGTCCACGCCAACCAACTGCACATTAACACTATCCTACACACTATGGACAATTTACAATTATACCAAGCCAATTAGTCTACAAACCTGTACATCTTTGGATTGTGGGAGGAAACCGGAGCTCCCTGAGAGAACCCATGTGCTCATGGGGAGAACATACAAACTCCGTCCAGACAGTGCCCATAGTCAGAATCGAACCCAGGTCTCTGGCACTGTGAGTCAGTAACTACAGCTGCACCATTATTATTATTTTATTTTTTTTAACGTATGATGTGTGCAAATAGTTAGTTGAAAAACAGTTCGAAGACCAGCCATTAGTGTTAGTGAAAGACAGAGAGTGTCACTACTTATCTTACAAGTCTTTCACAGGCAAAATTTGTGAACATGATGGAATATTTTCCATTTGCATGGACAGGTGAAGCTTTAAGAACTTTCAAGACTCCCAACACCACCCAGGATATGCCACACCATTCAGCGCCTTAATCATTCATTCCCTCCACCATCGGCACTCAGTGGCTGCAGGATACACCACTGGTCCGGCAACGGAGAGACCTGTAGCGCCTCCCGGATGGTAGGAGGGTAAACAGTCCATGGTTGGGGTGAGAGCAGTCCTTGACGATGCTGAGCGCCCTTCGCAGACAACGCTTGCTTTGGACAGACCGAATGGAGGGGAGTGAGGAACCGGTGATGCGTTGGGCAATTTTCACCACCCTCTGCAGTGCTTTCCGGTCAGAGACAGTGCAGTTGCCATACCATACTGTGATGCAGTTGGTAAGGATGCTCTCGATGGTGCAGCGGTAGAAGTTCACCAGAATCTGAGGAGACAGATGGATCTTCTTTAGTCTCCTCAGGAAGAAGAGACGCTGGTGAGCCTTCTTGACCAGTGTTGAGGTATTGTGGGTCCAAGAGAGGTCATTGGGGATGTTGACCCCCAGAAACCTGAAGCTGGAAACACGTTCCACCTCCGTCCCATTAATATGGATGGGGGTGTGCGTGCCACCCCTAGACCTTCTGAAGTCTACAATGACCTCCTTGGTCTTCTTGGAGTTAAGGGCCAGGTTGTTGTCAGCGCACCATGCTGCTAGGAGCTGGACCCCTCCCTATAGGCCGACTCATCGTTGTTGCTGATGAGGCCAATCACTGTTGTATCATCTGCATACTTGATGATGGTGTTAGTACCATGTACAGGTGTGCAGTCATGGGTGAAGAGGGAGTAGAGGAGGGGGCTCAGCACACAGCCCTGTTCAGGGTGAGGGTTGAAGAGGTGTGCTTGTCTAACCTAACAGACTAGGGTCTGTTGGTTAGAAAGTCCAATATCCAGTTGCAGAGGGAGGGGTCGATGCCCAGGTCGCTGAGTTTGGTGATCAGTTTTGAGGGTATAATGGTGTTGAATGCTGAGCTATAATAATCGATGAACAGCATTCTTACGTAGGTGTCTCTGTTGTCGAGGTGGGAGAGGGCGGAGTGAAGCGCCATTGAGATGGCATCCTCCGTACTCCTGTTCTGCACAAGTTGCCTGTCAGGCCAACTCTGGCAGCACCACGGAAACCCCCAAGCACTACTGCCAAGAGGACCAGGGGCAGCAGATGCAGAACCGCTTCAAGTTGCATCTCATCCAGACTGGTATTCATCATTCTTTCTTTAGAGATACAGCATGGTAACAGACCTTTCAGCACACCGATTCCATGCCGGCCATCGATTACCCATTCACAATAGTTCTATGTAGTCCCACGTTTTCATCCACTATCTTCACACTAGGGGCAATTTACAGAGATCTAGCAACTGCACGACAAACCTGCACGTCTTTGGGTTGTGGGAGGAAATCCAAGCACCCGGAGAAATCCCATGTGGCATCCAAGGTCAGGATTGAACAAGGGTTGCCAGCGCTGTGGGGCAGCAACCCTACTGCATATCAGTTATTGGTTGATTTATCTTGCTCTTGCAGTAATGTCAACTGATTTCTTCTGGAGGTGCTTCAAGTTGCCACATCTACAGGGAGTAGTGTGAATTTTTGCTGTGCTGTGAGTTTTGCATTATTCATTTGGTGCCACACACAGTGTCTTGGTGGGCACTACCCTTGTAAAACAACAAGAGGTGAAGAAGACATAGAAACAAAGAACTGCAGATACTGGTTTATACCAACGATAGACACAGAGTGCTGGAGTAACTCAGCAGGTCAGGCAGCATCTCTGGAGAAAAAACATGGGTGATGTTTCGGGTCGGGACCCTTCTTGAAAATCCCGACCTGAAATGTCCCCTATCTATGCTCTCCATCCAAGTAGCCTGACTCATTGAGTTACTCCAGCACTTTGTGTCTGGCAGGAGATGAATGTAGAGTGCCCAGGCAGCATTGGAGGACCAGGGATCTCAGTACATGGTCATCTATAAACTTACTAATCATGCCTTGTACATTCTTATCTAAATCGGTGAGATAAACCGCAAACAGCAATGGGTCCACCGCCAATGCCTGATGCACACCGCTAGTCACGGCCCTCCAGTTCAAGCAACAAGAGGTTAATTCCCAGATGGTGGGACTGTCATATGTTGAAAGAATGGAGAGAGTGGGCTTGTATACACTGGAATTTAGAAGGATGAGAGGCAATTCTAATTGAAACAGATAAGATTATTAAGGGATTGGACACGATAGAGGCAGGAAACATGTTCCCGATGTTGGGGGTGTCCAGAACCAGGGGCCACAGTTTAAAATATGGGGGGATGGCCATTTAGAACGGAGATGAGGAAAAACCTTTTTCACCCGGAGGATTGTGGATCTGTGGAATTCTCTGCCTCAGAAGGCCAATTCTCTGGATGCTTTCAAGAGAGAGTTAGATAGAGCTCTTAAAGATAGCAGTCATGGGATATGGGGAGAAGGCAGGAATGGGGTACTGATTGTGGATGATCAGCCATGATCATAGTGAATGGCGGTGCTGGCTCGAAGGGCCGAATGGCCTACTCCTGTACCACCACCTACTGGTTCCTTCCGTGAAGTCAATTCTATATCCAGTTAGCTAACTCTCACTCAATCCCACGCAATCTAACTTTCCACCAAATTTGCAGCCTAATTTTAATTTAATGAAACACTTTACTTGCTGTGTAGTTTATAAGGAACAGATCTGGATGTTTTATCACTCTGTTGACAGCAGCACCTCCAATTATAATGAGTGATTTTTATCTCCCTGATGACTGATTCTCTTTTAAATGGAAATTAAAACTATTTAGTTCCACTACTTAATGTAATGCTAATGATTCCCAAAGCCCCTTTCACATTATTCAGTTGCTTAGCGTTCAAGAGCAAGTCATAAAGATAGTATTTTAATTAGATAGAATATTAAATACTATTTGATCCTATCAAATATTCACTTCCTTTAAAGTTAGAGAATGTTTGAATTTGAATTGGACATTTAATGTCCTGCTTCATCTGTTCCACAGCACAAAAAGAAAGTATAAATGTACGCTATCAAATATTACTGATTAATGGGGCAACACGGTGATGCAGTGGTAGAGTTTCTACCTTACAGCACTTGCTGCAGTCGGAGACCCGGGTTCGATCCCGACTACGGGTGCTGTCTGTACTGGAGTTTGTATGTTCTCCCCGTGACCTTGTGGGTTATCTCCGAGAACTTCGGTTTCCTCCCACACTCCACAGGTATGTAGGTCAATTGGCTTGGTGTAAGTGTAAATTGTCCCTGGTGTGTATAGGGTAGCGTTAGTGTGCGGGGATCGCTGGTCGGTGCGGATTCGGTGGGCCGAAGGGCCTGTTTCCGCGCTGTAAATCTGAACTAAACTAAACTAATCTGCTCAATGCTCACAGTGGCGTAGTTAGTAGAGCTGATGCCTTATAGCGTCAGAGACCCAAGTTCGATCCTTATCTCAGGTGCTCTCTGTGTGGGGTTTACTCTCCCTATGACCATGTGGTTTACCTCCGGGTGCTCCGGATTCCTCCCACCTCACAAAGATCGAAGAGAGGGGGAGTTAGTTGGAGCTTACTTAAAATTGGAGAATTCAATATTCATGCCATTGGGTTGTAAACTAAATATGAGGTGCTGTTCCTCCAGCTTGTGAGTTGGCCTCATTCTGACAATGGTGGAGGCTCAGGGGTGAGCGGTCAGTGTGGGAAAGGGGAGAGGATTTAAAATGGTTAGCAACCGTGAGATCCAGTGGACCTTGGCAGACTGAGTGTACATTTCCAGTTAGACAAAAACGCTGGAGAAACTCAGTGGGTGAGGCAACATCTATGGAGCGAAGGAAATAGGCAATGTTTCGGGGTCGAACCCCTTCTTCAGACTTCGATTTTCCAGCATCTGCAGTTCCTTCTTAAACATTGTACATTTCCAGTTGGTGGGCTTTCTTCAGGACTTAAAATACCTCCAAAAAACCCAGTGAGGACATTGGCTTTTTAAACGTTTTATTTTTGTCTCCCTCTCTCTTACACTTTGTTATATTTTCAAATTTCCAATGAGGTTATGGAATAAAACTAAGTCCATCACTTTTTAAGTAGTTCACATGGAGCATAGCTCTGTTTCACTGCTCTGTTGACACCAATGCTTCCTGTCATTGTGACTAATCTTTACCTACTTAATGGGTGGTTCAATTGCCAATTAGAAAGTCTTTAGTTACAATGCCTATAATTACCGGCACTTTACACATGATTTAGTTGGTTAGAGATCAGGAGTAAGTCAGAAGGGATAATATTTCGACCAGATACTATTTGACAGATTTTCAATTCTGACAGCAGTTTTATCAACCTGAAACATTAACTGTTTCTTTCCTCCCTCGGCAGTTTTTAGATTAGTTTAGTTAGAAACATAGAAACGTAGAAAATAGGTGCAGGGAAAGGCAATTCGGCCCTTCGAGCCTGCACCGCCATTCAATATGATCATGGCTGATCATCCAACTCAGTATCCCATCCCTGCCTTCTCTCCATACCCACTGATCCCTTTAGCCACAAGGGCCACATCTAATTCCCTCTTAAATATAGCCAATTAACTGGTCTCAACTACCTTCTGTGGCAGAGAATTCCACAGATTCACCACTCTCGGTGTAAAAAAAGTTTGTTCAAGTCACATTTATTGTCACATGCACCAATTGGTACAGTGAGATTTGAGTTACCATACAGCCAGATGAATAAAAGATCAATTAGAGATATAATATGGAAGCAGGCACTTTGGCCCACCGGGTCCATGCTGACCAGTGATCACCCATACACTAGTTCTTTCTCTCTTACACACTAGAGATAATTTACAGAAGCCAATTAATCGGTGTGATCTGATCTGTGGAACTCTTTGCCACAGAAGGCTGTCAGTGAATATTTTTAAGGCAGAGATAGATAGATTCTTGATTAGTATGGCTGTCACCGGTTATGGGGAGAAAGGCAGGAGAATGGAGTTAGGATCAGCCATGATTGAATGGTAAAGTAGACTTTATGGGCCAAATGGCTTAATTCTGCTCCTATCACATGATCTTATGATTAACTTACAAACTGCACGTCTTTGGGATGTGGGAGGAAACTAGAGCACCTGGAGAAAACCCATGCAGTCACTGGGAGAATGCACAAACTCTCTGGTGCTGAAGCTGATATTGCTAGTGAGTTTTGGTGTTAGTTTAGATATCCAGAATATCTGATATGTTTACTTTGAATTAATTCACATCTAACAGAGTTCCACATACAGTCAAGTGATCATAACGAAATAATCTGTTTCCTGAACAATAATGATGAGTGATAACTATGAGACAGGTCACAAAGCCCCATGAGTGTCAGATAAGGAGAGAAGGGGTGCTAAATCCAAAGCTAGAGGAAGGGATATGGATGGAAGGGGACAGGGAGAGGTCAAAGATAAAGGATAAAAGGGAAATATGGGACATAGGGATGTGAGATAGGGCAAAATGAGCAGGGTGAATATACGACCTGAAGATATAAAAGCAAAATTAGCCCATTGCTTTAATCATTAGCCATTAGCCCGTTAGTCATTCAATCATGACTGATTTATTTTCCCCTCCCAACCCAATCCTCCTGCCTTTAGACATTACTTTAGACTTTAGAGGTACAGCGTGGAAACAGGCCCTCCGGCCCACCAAGTTCACGCCGACCAGCAATCTGTCTGTCTGAAGAAGGGTCTCGACTTCAAACGCCACCTTTCTCCAGAGATGCTGCCTGACCCGTTGAGTTACTCCAGCTTTTTGTATCTATCTTTGACTTATTACTTAATAATAATAATGGATGGGATTTATATAGCGCCTTTCTAATACTCAAGGCGCTTTACATCGCATTATTCATTCACTCCTCAGTCACACTCGGTGGTGGTAAGCTACTTCTGTAGCCACAGCTGCCCTGGGGCAGACTGACGGAAGCGTGGCTGCCAATCTGCGCCTACGGCCCCTCCGACCACCACCAATCACTCACACACATTCACACACAGGCAAAGGTGGGTGAAGTGTCTTGCCCAAGGACACAACGACAGTATGCACTCCAAGCGGGATTCGAACCGGCTACCTTCCGGTTGCCAGCCGAACACTTAGCCCATTGTGCCATCTGTCGTCTGTAGTACTTGCCAGGCATTGTCCTGCCTCTCCCCCTTTCCAGCTTTCTTCTCCCTCCTGACAATCAGTCTGAAGAAGGGGTCTCAACCCAAAAGCAATTGGGGGGGGGGTGATTGTTGGAGGGGGTGTGTAAAGATAAAGGGTGGTGGGGTTAATTCATGAAATTGGAAAACTCACTGTAGCCTAGATAAACTAAAGGTGAATCTGTGGAATTCATTGCCACAGAAGGCTGTGGAGGCCAAGTCAGTGGATATTTTTAAGGCAGAGATAGATAGATTCTTGATTAGTACAGATGTCAGAGGTTATGGGGAGAAGACAGGAGATTGGGGTTAGGAGGTAGATCAGCCATGATTGAATGATGGAGTAGAGTTGATGGGTCGAATGGCCTCATTCTAATCCTATTCCTTATGAGTTATGACCTCATTTCTCCCTGGACCCAAATATGAGGAATAATATTTTCACTTGGTTTTGCAACATTTATGGACTTACAGGAATCAAATTTTAATGTACAGAATCCAATCACCTTGTGGAATTAAGAGCAGAATTCATAAATATAAAATACAGATGTACTGGAAATGTTGCACATTTTTGCATGTCTGGAAACTTTTCAAAATGTATAACTATATCACAGACAAAAATGCACAGAGTACATTTAATATATAAATAACCATTTCTGAGTCAATCTACAAAATAGAAAAATAAACCTGCTAGCCCACATCGTAGGACACTGTGAACAGATTTAGATTGTCATCTGGATTCTTCACTGCTGATAATGACCCCAAATATGTATTTCATTCGAGTCATGAATATTTATTTATGACCAGTGTGTTTTAATGAAAGAACAATATAGCAATGTTGAAATAATTGGTCTGGCATCAACTCAATAAAATATAGATTGAATCCCCCTCCCCAATCTTTGCACATCCCAAATCCTGGACTTTCATCACTTTAATTTCATGTTTCATGTTGGCAGACCAATTTCCCTCCTGGGATAAATAAAGTTCCATTGTATCGTATCGTGTAACCAACAAACATTCTACTTTTTCTTAATTTTCAGGACAAACCCATTGTTATTTTAACACTCTCTTTGCTTGTTAAATCAAATCAAAATTATATAATCACAAGAGATAAGGAAACACAGTTGAGGTATCAACCTAAAATGTTGCCACCAAGCTATTCCATGTAAAACAGTGCACATTAACCAACTGTTCAAATTCCAAGAATGGTGTTCATCTTGTGTATCATTTTGAAGTTAAAATCACTGGGACATTCGTATAATCTCAAATTATAACTACACTAACTGATGAGGGGGGACCTCATTGAAACTTACCGAATAATGCAAGGCCTGGATAGAGTGGATGTGGAGAAGATGTGGAGCAGTGGGTGAGTCTAAGATCAGAGGGCACAACCTCAGAATTAATGGACAAACCTTTGGATAGGAGAAGAGGAGATTTCCTTTAGTCAGTGAGGGATGAATCTGTGGAATTAATTGTCGCAGACGGCTGTAGAGGTCAAACTCCATGAGGTATGTTTAAAGCAGAGATTGACAGATTCTTCATTAGTGCAGGTGTCTGGGGTTATGGGGAGTAGGCAGGAGAATGGGGTTGAGAGGGAAAGCTAGATCAGCCATGATTGAATTGTGGAGTAGACTCGAAGGGTCTACTACTATTCTTATGAGTTCTGATGTTACGAACTAGACAGTTTTGACACATATTTATTTACCAAATAAAGGCTTAATTCATAATAAATAACAATTTAATATAGTCTTGGACCACAGCTATAACATTGCTGGTATCAAGTAAAATCTGAGGGCTGTTTTACACGCCATCCGGTCTAGACCAGGAAGCATTGCCCCTGAATAAGGAGCACGTCATTTGGCAAAGCAATGGTAAATTTCTTCATTCAAACTTCTTGTGAATTTTGAAATTCACTACCCTACATTCTCCTAATAGTCAAAAGCTTAGATATAGAAACAAGGAACTGCAGATGCTGGTTTACAAAAAATGATATGAAGTGCTGGAGTAACTCTGTGGGTCAGTGGGAACACTTCTCAGCGACCCTTTAGTTTAAAGTTTAGTTCAGAGATACAACGTGGAGACAGGCTCCTTAGCCCACCGAGTCCATGGTGACCAATGATCACCTGACCACTAGTTCTATCCTACATACGAAGGACAATTTTACAGAAACCAATTAACCTACAAATCTGCACGCCTTTGGAATGTAAAAGGAAACGCACGCAATCATGGCTATACTTACAAACTCCACACAGAGATTACAGATAGCACCCAAGGTCAGGATTGAGTGTGAGCAGCAAATTTACCACTGTGCATTGTTGTTGAAAAATGTAAGATGCCCTTGGAGCTTGACATGATAAATGTACAGAATCTAAGTGTAAGGATTCAGAATAAGAGAGCGTCCTTTTATAAAGAAACTAGACTAAGTGGGACCCGTTGGGTCCCAGCATCACACGGGAGAGCTGGTCACCAACGCAATATTCCACCTCTCCACCAATTCCAATACTGCCCGCCAGTGGGGGGGCTGTCTGTTGCGCTAGTATGGGTGTTGCGGGCCGAAGGTACTGGTTTCCAGAGGGCTAGTATAGACATTGTGGGCCGTATGGATGCTTGGGCTGGCATCCAACTGTTGCAACGATTTTAAAAGCCAAGCCAAGGCAAACAATTGGGCTGCAGCCACCTGACAACCAAAATCATTTTGTGAACACAAACTTTTTAAAAAGGCGAGGCAAACAATTGGGCTGCAGTCACCCAACAACCAAAATTCATTTTGTGAACACAAACTTTAAAAAAAGGCGAGGCAAACAATAGCGCTGCAGACACCCGACAACCAAAATTCATTTTGTGAACACAAACTTGTTAAAAAGGCGAGGCAAACAATAGCGCTGCAGACACCCGACAACCAAAATTCATTTTGTGAACACAAAATTGTTATAAAAGGCGAGGCAAACAATTGCGTTGCAGACACCCGACAACCAAAATGCATTTTGTGAACACAAACTTTTTAAAAAGAGCTGCAGCCACTTTACAGTCTCACCGAGGGGACTCACTGTGGAGTGCACGTGCGTTCAGTGTTATTCGCAGCTCAGAGAGCCGTGACCCTCTCGCTACCTGGGTCTGGCAGAGACTGAGTGAGGCATGACACTACCGGGTTTTATAGTCCCTCCCCCTGCCGCCAGCGGGGGCAGCAGAGAGAATGGGAAATTTTGTAAAAACGGTAATATCTCTCTCATTTTTCATCGAGGGGGAGAGGAAGTGGGGGAGGAGAGGAAGGAAG